>NC_072424.2:115884621-116187651 GCF_028878055.3 Symphalangus syndactylus | reverse complement strand
GAGAGTCTAGATTCTAAATATGTTTTAGGGATAGAGACAATAAGATTTCTTGAAAAACTGAAGGTGTTGTAAGATAAAGAATGATTTAGAATAATTCTAAGTTCTTAGGCTTGAGCAGCTGCAGGGATGGCCATTGTTATTTACAGAGAAGGGAAAGACTGGGGTGGGGTTTTGTTGTTTTAAAGCAGGAGGAGGAATAAAGATCAGGAGTTGGTAATAGATATGGTAAGTTTTCAGTGTGCATAAGTTTGGATATTTGTGTTTTAGTTTAAGGGTGAGGACTAGACAAGAGACACTAGTTGGAACTTAAGGAGATAGCTTTTAAAGCTAGGAGACTTAATGAGATCACCCAGAGAATGTGGGTCAATAGGATGAGGAGGCAGAGTGAGTGTCCAGTGAGCTGAAAGGGAAACCAAGAGTGTGTGGTGTCCTGGAATCCAAGTGAGAAAATGTATCTGGAAGGGGAAAATGATCATCTATCTCAAAAGTTACTGTCTGATCAAGTAAGATGATGAATGAGATTTAATATTAGATTTAACACAATGTGAGTATGTGTATATGTGTGTGTGTGGGGCATGATGGTTGGTTATTTGGACAAGACAAGTTTTGATGGAGTGGCTGGGGGGAAAGCCTGATTAGAATGGTTTTAAGAGGGAAAGGAGAAGAATTGGAGATTCTTAAAACACCTAGGGTTATTCTGCTTGAAAACGGAACAGAGAAATGGTGCGGTAGCTGGACAGTGACATGTCATGAAGAAAGTGATATACTCTGAACAAGTTAATAGATTTTAGAGAAAAGAGAACATTGGTAACTCTGGTGTCGGCCCTCAGCAAATCCACTTCTCGGGATTCCTCCTAAAAGATAATCTGATAGGCCGGGCACAGTGGCTCACGTCTGTAATCCCAGCACTTTGGGAGGCTGAGGTTGGCGGGTCATGAGGTCAGGAGTTCGAGACCAGCCTGGCCAACATGATGAAACCCCATTGCTACTAAAAATACAAAAATTAGCCAGGCGTGCCTGTAGTCCCAGCTACTTCGGAGGCTGAGACAGGAGAATAGCTTGAACTTGGGAGGCAGAGGTTGCAGTGAGCCAAGATCACGCCACTGCACTCCAGCCTGGGCTACAGAGAAAGACTGTATCTCAAATAAAATTAAAATAAAATAATAATAATCTGATGAATATTCAAAGATATAATCTAAGTACTCAAAGTTATATATTGTTGAAAGACATTTTAACACATCTTACATGTCTATACCAACAAACAACTGGAAAGAAAATGTCTACAAAATGAGATCTGGCTAATTTAAGATATAAACATATAAGGATATATTATCACCCGAAAGTAAATACCAGAAAGATGCAAACATGTTCACAACATATTATAAGAAATGTGTCAGGAAACTGCATATTTAGGCCAGGTGTGTCGCCTGGGCAACATAGTGAGATCCCATCTCTCCCTCTCTACATGCGCACGTGCACACACACACACACATACACACACAGAGAGAGAGAGAAAACTGCATGTTTATTATAAATTTGCATATCTCTGCATATAGAAGCACTTTTTTTCTAAGTAGTGAAATTAGGGTTGTTTTCCATAGGACTATGGATTTTATTTCTGAGGATCCACATTTTGTAATTTTTCTATGCATATGTGTTGCATAAGCAAGACAATAGTTCTCAGATTTGCCTATCTTTGAAGAACTGCATAAAAGCCACCCTGTGGTAATATTCTGTAATTTCCTGCCCTCCACCTGAATTAGAATGAATCACTATTTCCTCTAAATTCCCACAGCACGTTGGTTAATCCAATATTACAGAGTTATTTGAATCAGCTTTGTGTTATTTCAAAAGTAAATTAGGAGATTGTTAGCTGACTTACAAAAGGACTCACTGAGGAGGGGCATGAAATAGTGATCTCTGCTGTGACTGACAGCTTATGAAGACATGCTTAGCCTATAAAGCCAATAGCCTTTACCTGCTATAATGGCTTACAGGAATGCTGTCATATTTCAACTCTAGAAAGCTGTTGTATTTCAATTCTAAAATCTGTAGATTTTTAAGGATCACTGTCTTTTTTTAGATCTCCACAGTGTGTGCTAATTTGTTTTTCACAAATTATTTATTTTTTACACTAAAAGGCAGAACGCTTCCTTTTATTTCCATGAGTTTTTAACCATCTCATATTCTCCTGTTCATAACTTTTATAGACTGATGTTAATTACAAACACTGACTACAATTTCTGAAGATCAGATTAGCTATCTATAAAACTTCTTTAGGTGTTTCAGAGCTGAGAATAGAATAGTATTTATATTTTCTACTTTATTCTTTTACTTCTTTTTTGAAAATGAATTGAGGTTTTCATCCATTTGGCTGCTCTGTTTTTTTTTTCTTCCTTAATTTCCTTGAACTCGACACAGTTGATTTGCTATTACGTTTTCAAGAACTACTGAGACTTCTACATTTTTTGGTCTTATTGGTTGTGGGTTTGTTAGCTGTATGGAAGTTTGTCGTTGTGTTACACATTTCACCCTCTGGGCCAATAATAGAGAAAAAGCCCCAGAAAACTAATGGTCAGAGATGATTCAAGTAAACCAGATGACTATAAAAAAGGTAGCTTTTCCCCGCTACATTCAATTTCCAGATTAGCAAATGCATTTGAATTTTAGTAAACTGGTCATTGTACTATCTCAAGATGCTGTTATAAGAATTAAATAAGCTTATATTTGATTAGGGTGACAGAAAAACTAATCAGTAGACTGCAAGCAGTACTGTGACTAATCACCCTGCCTGAATCAGACTTCCACGGAGACCCAGGGTTCATCTAAGGGTCACAGATCTTGTCTTTGTTTTTCTTAAACTTTGGCCATGATAATCTAGAAGGAAAGCGACAAAGAGTTCGAGTGAATCCATTGGCAATATGGACGGATAGAGGAAGATAAACGAGTGATTTTTTAAAAACCAACCAAGAATGATGATGAAAAAAGAAAAATGATTGATATAAAATTTACTTTGGAAAAGTATAGGCATCTATGAAATTGGAAGTTTGAACAGAAGATGTAAAAACATTTTTGTCTGTGGAGGAATAATTAACCTAAAATACAAGGCAAAGATCTTCTGTGTTCAGTTTGATGAATTTTGACAGTTTTAGTCATGCTTGTAATTACCACCTAAAACAAGATATAAAGCATTTCCATCACACTAGAAATTTCCCTCATGCCTTTTTCTGATCGTTTCATTTTCTTCCTCAATCAACTATTCCCTGACTTCTATCTAAAATGGATAAATATTTTTTAAGATCTAAATTCTTCAAAAAATCAAGGAGCAGGATATGAAATTTATAAGTATATGGTGTTCTCTGGTAATGAACTATGGTATTTCAAATATTTGGCCTTTAGTTTCTTTTAATCTGGAATTAAGGAAAAATATAGATATATTGAAAATAATGATCACAAATGTTTGGTTGATAAAATGGTATTCTTGAATTTAAAACAGAAAATAGTAGATGGACATATTAAAATTCCTCGTGTAATTTGTCTAGCATATTTTCTTAAACTATATGACAGGGAGTTGGTTAGGGTGAAGGAATACCATTATTTATTACCTAAATTGTCAAACATTATTATTTTTTGAGGCAGGGTCTTGATCTGATGCCCAGGCTGGAGTGCAGTAACAGGATCATGCAGGCTCAACCTTCTGGGCTCAAGTGATCCTCCCACCTCAGCCTCTTGAGTAGCTGGGACCACAGGCACATGCCACCATGCCTGGCTAATTTTGAAAATTTTGAATAAGGACACGATCTGTGTTGTTAGACTGGTCTGGAGTTCCTGGGATCAAGTGTCCTATTATCTGTTTACCTTTCTTCCTTTCCTTCCCTTCCCCCTTCCCCTCTTCCCTTCCCCCTATCCCCCTTCCCGTCTTCCCTTCCCCCTATCCCCCTTCCCGTCTTCCCTTCCCCTTCCCCCCTTTCCCCTTCCCCCCTTTCCCCTTCCCCCCTTCCCCTTCCCCCCTTTCCCCTTCCCCCCTTCCCCTTCCCCCCTTTCCCCTTCCCCCCTTCCCCTTCCCCCCTTCCCCTTCCCCCCTTCCCCTTCCCCCCTTCCCCCCTTCCCCTTCCCCCCTTTCCCCTTCCCCCCTTTCCCCTTCCCCCCTTTCCCCTTCCCCCCTTTCCCCTTCCCCCCTTTCCCCTTCCCCCCTTTCCCCTTCCCCCCTTCCCCTCCCTCCCCCATTCCTTTGCCTTCCCCTGCCTTCCCCCTTCCCTTGCCTTCCCCTGCCTTCCCCCTTCCCTTGCCTTCCCTTGCCTTCCCCTGCCTTCCCCTGCCTTCCCCCTTCCCTTCCTCCTTTCCTTCCCCCTTCCCTTCCTCCTTTCCTTCCCCCTTCCCTTCCTCCTTTCCTTCCCCCTTCCCTTCTCTTCCCCCTTCCCTTTCCCCTTCCCTTTCTTCCCCCTTCCTTTCCCTTCTCCCTTCTCTTCTCTCTTCACTTCTCTTCCCCCTTCCCTTCCCCCCCTTCCCCCTTCCCTTCCCCCTTCCCTTCCCCCTTCCCTTCCCCCTTCCCTTCCCCCTTCCCTTCCCCCCTCCCTTCCCCCCTCCCTTCCCCCCTCCCTTCCCCCCTCCCTTCCCCCTTCCCTTCCCCCTTCCCTTCCCCTGCCTTCCCCCTCCCCCCTTCCCCATTCTCTTCCCTTTCCTTCCCTTCCTTAACTTTAGCTTATAAGAAATATTCTGGCCGGGCGCGGTGGTTCACTCCTGTAATCCCAGCACTTTGGGAGGCCGAGGCAGGTGGATCACGAGGTCAGGAGATTGAGACCATCCTGGCTAACATGGTGAAACCACGTCTCTACTAAAAAAAAAGAAAAAACAAAAAATTAGCCAGGCGTGGTGGCGGGCACCTATAGTCCAGCTACTTGGGAGACTGAGGCAGGAGAATGGCATGAACCTGGGAGGCGGAGCTTGCAGTGAGCAGAGACCGTGCGCCACTGCACTCCAGCCTGGGCAACAGAGCTAGACTCCGTCTCAAAAAAGAAAAAAAGAGAAATATTCCTGTATTGCAGATTAACAAGAAGTTAAGGCTTGCATTAAACAATCTTGGGGAAAAATGTCCAGGTTTTTTCAGATTACATAATTCCAGGAGTCAGATCTAGATACAACTTTTCCCAGCATCTCTGAAGCAAAAAAAAACTTTAGGTGATGAATAAGTTTGTTTCCCTTTTAATAAGTGCAGCAGCCTTACTCCTTAGGGCAAAAACCTAGAGATACCAAATGTCCTTTGATTATAAAGTCTAATACGAAAAATTAGTTGCCTTAGATCTATTTTTCTCTTTAAAGCTTACTTTAGTATGATTTATTTTGTAACTAACTCCTCCACTGATTCAACTCTATCACTACCAGCCACAGATGCAGTCAACTACTACCTTGTTCTGGATTGCTTCTAGGACATGCACATAATTTCATTACTTCACATAGTATATTCCGTGATGAAATTGTCTGAAAGCCTTTCTTTTCTTTACTAATAAAAGGCAAAAATTGTCTTTTAAATGTTCTCCTAAAGTTCAGCTAGTGGCTGACATATGGTAGGCACTGCAATGCTTTTGGAGGAGTGAAGTACTAGGGTCTCATTTACTGTGTGCTATGGTTTAGATGTTTTGTCTCCTCCAAATCGAATGTTGAAATGTGATCCCAATGTTGGAAGTAAGGCCTGGTGGGAGGTGTTTGGGTCATGTGGGCAGATCCCTCATGAATGGCTTGGTACCCTCCCTGTGGTAATGAATGAGTGCTCACTCTATTAGTTCATGTGAATGCTCGGGCTCTGGGACTTCCCCCACTTTCTCTTGTTCCCTCTCTTGCCATGTGACATGCCTGACTTCCCTTCCCCTTCTGCCATGAGTGAAAGCTTCCTGAGGCCTCACCAGAAGCTGAGCTGATGGATGCTGGTGTCATGCTTATGTGGCCAGCAGAACTGTGAGTCAAATAAACCTCTTCATAAATTACCCAGCCTCAGGTATTCCTTTATAGCAATGCAAAATGAACTAACACAGCATGTGATACATGTCATTTTTTGAACACTGTCAGGAAGACAGCCTCCCCAGAAGGCTCTTATTGGATTGCATGTGCCTGTAGCATGCAAGGGAGCCCAGTGAGTTGCCCCCATGGGGAGCTCCTGGAGCCACGTCCAGACTCTGGACCTGGGCCCTGCTCTGTGGAGAGCTCTGCACGTTTAAACTCCACGGTTCCTGGGATTTGAGTTAGTGTACTGCCCATTAACCTGAGCTCATGAGAATTCTGCAAAAGATGTTCTCAAACACCTTTAAACAATGTCAGGTAAAATATTATTCAAAATGTTCTCGGGAAAATTTTGATCTGAATGAGAAATTTAGCTAACAGTATGGAATGGAACAGATAATATAGCTGATATATGTTAGGCATATTACAGTTCATGAATAAGCAGTCACTAGTGCTGGACATAGAAAAGGACAAATAGAACATCTGCTAACTCTTATTTAAGTACATGTTTTTGAAGTCCTTGTTTACATTGAGTTGTTCTCCCTCTGATTAAAAATATGATATTAAAATGTTTGATGGATTTGATTTCATGATTTCACAAAAGACAAATGAATTTCAAACATATCTTGACTATTTTCATGTGAAGTCTTATAATTGAGGCAAAATCTTTTTTTCAACAAACAATAAGTTTTAGAAACACTGATCTAATTAAAGTCACGATTTGTAAATTCCCAATGTTCTTCCCTTTATGACATCAGTCATACTTGTCAGCTTGCCTGATCAACTAAAACCAGAGAATCCCCCAGCCCCCACCAACACACACTTATGCTAACAATAAAATCTTTGATGGGTTTGTGATTTAAAAAAATAGAACTGTGGAAATGCTATTTTTAGGAGAGATTAGTTGGAGGGAACCTCTGGATTGTCATAATATTATTTATATGTACTCTCTTCATTTACTTTTTGTGGTTAACTCATGGCAATGATCTCATTTATGATCTTAAGTTTTTTTTTAATGAGACAGCGTCTCCCTCTGTCGCCCAGGCTGGAGTGCTGTGACAAAATCACAGCTCACCGCAGCCTTGACCTCCTGGGCTTAACCCATCCTCCCACTTCAGCGTCCCGAGTAGCTGGGACTACAGGCGTGTGCCACTACATCTGGCTAATTTTCGTATTTTTTGAAGAGACAGAGTTTTGTCATGCTGCCCAGGCTGCTCTTGAATTTCTGGACTCAAGCAGTCCTCTCACCTTGGGCCCCAAAGTTCTGAGATTACAGGCATGAGCCATGGTGTCCAGCCAGAAGTTTTATATATGCAAAAAATAAAGGGGAATCACTTTGTCTCTATTTCTACATCAGTGTTTCTAAAAATGTTGTCAGGACTATACTATATAGACAGATTCAAGCAACGTGAGGATTTTCTTTTGGCACTAAGTTACTCACATGTCAAACTAACCAGAAAGGAGAAGTTTCTACTTATGTAGACAAGTGATAACTAAGTTCTAAGGAGCACAGCACAATTGTGGGTAGAATCAGGTGATACAAGAGATTGGAGGAAAAAAACAAAAAAGAAAAGATAGTCCCTAACCTCAAGGCATTTACCTCTTTTTTGTTTTATTGTATTCTATCACAGTTAGTTTCCATCCGTCGTTTATAATCAAAACAGAAGCACAAACAATGCACTGAGAACTCCCTTCTCAATCCAAACATAAACATGGGGAAACATTCAAAATAGTGATGTGTCACTGGACTCTCTTTACTACTGGAATTGGGTATAAATGACACCTCGCCTGTCATCTGTGCATGGCCATTCCCCCAGAGGCCTCACAAGGCTACAACACACCAGGGAGCCTATGCATGGCCCGTGTTACATTTCTCTTCCTGATCCTGCCCTCATTTTTGAGGTTTTAACCAGGAGGCAAAATAAAAGCTTAAAGAAACAACAAAGAAAAAATTATTCAAAATCTGCTTTGAATCAGCTTTTGTGTAGCAAATGAAAACTAGTTTTCTTTCTGGATATTTATGAGAAATTGTACGGGGGAAGTTTAGAAAAGATCTGTAGTATCACATTATTATTCTTCACAACGCTGGCTGTACGTGCAAACTATCGGCAATAACCTGAATGCGCATGTATAGGAGAGCGGTCGAATAAGCCATGATGCATCCACATAGATGGCCGTGCTGTGCAGCTGGAGAAAAGAATAAAGAATGTCTCTGTGAACTGGTATGGAATAGTTTCCAGGATATATGAAATTTAAAAAGCAAAGGATAAAATAGCATCTAGAACAGCGGTTAGCTAACTTTTTTCTGGAAAGGGCCAGGTGGCAAATATTTTAGATTTTGTAGATCACATGTTCTTGGTGGAAACTACCCAACTGCAGTCGTAGTGTGAAAGCCATCACAGCCCATACTACAGGGAAGGGTACTGAGGCTGGGTTCCAATCAAACGTGGTTTACAATATAGGCAGCAGGTTAGATACAGCCCTCAGGCTTTCATTTGCTGATCTGTGATTTGTTGATTCATCTAAGAAAGGGCTATAAGAAAACACAGGAAGGAAAAAAAACGATGAGATTGATTAGCTACAGGGAGTAGAAGGGAATGAGGTAGAAAGAATGGAGGAGTGGGGATATGGTCATAGGAATGAACGGGGAGCAATACTTTTTTGAGTAACTTTTTGTGGAGCTCTGACTTTCAGAACCATAGTAATGTTCCATATACCCAAAAAATTACACTTTTCTGGAAACTGGTCAGTTTTATATTTTCAAATTTATTGGTATCATTGATATGGTCTTTTACTCTCATATGAATCTAAGGCTATGCCCCTTTTTTCTTTCCCAATTTTATTTGTGCTTTTTAATCTTTTTTCTTCTTTGAGCAATAGTATATAGGCTTATCAATTTTATATATATATCGTATAGATACATTTGTACATTGTGTGTATATGTTTATGTATATATGTATGTGTATATATATATATATGTATACACACACACATTCTAAGAACCATATTTGGCTTTTTAATTTTGTCTTTGCTTTCTATTTTATTACTTTTTACTCTTATTTTTATCTTTCCTACTTTCTTTGACTTTATTATTCTGATCTAAATTTCTTGAGGTAAATGTTTACCTCAGGAAACTTAAGTCTTTTCTTTTTTCCTAATATGAATATATAGTGCTGTAAGCCGCATCTCCAAATTTTTGGTATGTAAAACTTTATTTAGTTCTGAATATCTTAACATTTTAATTTTATTTTGACTCAAGGCTTATTTCCACCTGTAAGAGGATTTTTTCATTTACATTTGTTTTTGATTTATTAATAAGTTCCATTGTTTTCAGATAATATATTGTTATGACATCAGCTCTTTACATTTTTTTTTAAATTATACTTTAAGTTCTAGGGTACATGTGCACAACATGCAGGTTTGTTACATAGGTATACATGTGCCATGTTGGTTTGCTGCACCCATTAACTCGTCATTTACATTATGTATATCCCCTAATGCTATCCCTCCCCCTGCCCCCCACCCCACAACAGGCCCTGGTGTGTGATGTTCCCCGCCCTGTGTCCAAGTGTTCTCATTGTTCAATTCCCACCTATGAGTGAGAACATGTGGTGTTTGGTTTTCTGTCCTTGTGATAGTTTGCTCAGAATGGTGGTTTCCAGCTTCATCCACGTCGCTACAAAGGACATGAACTCATCATTTTTTATGGCTGAATAGTATTCCATGGTATATATGTGCCACATTTTCTTAATCCAATCTATCATTGATGGACATTTGGGTTGGTTCCAAGTCTTTGCTATTGTGAATAGTGCCGCAATAAACATACATGTGCATGTGTCTTTATATAGTAGCATAATTTATAATCCTTTGGGTATATACCCAGTAATGGGATCACTGGGTCAAATGGTATTTCTAGTTCTAAATCCTTGAGGAATTGCCACACTGTTTTCCACAGTGTTTGAACTAATTTACACTCCCACCAACAGTGTAAAAGAGTTCCTATTTCTCCACATCCTCTCCAGCATCTGTTGTTTCCTGACTTTTTAATGATCGCCATTCTAACTGGTGTGAGATGGTATCTCATTGTGGTTTTGATTTGCATTTCTCTGATGACCAGTGATGATGAGCATTTTTTCATGTGTCTGTTGGCTGCATAAGTGTCTTCTTTTGAGAAGTGTCTGTTTCTATCCTTTGCCCACTTTGTGATGGGGTTGTTTGATTTTTTCTTGTAAATTTAAGTTTTTTGTAGATTCTGGATATTAGCCCTTTGTCAGGTGGGTAGATTGCAAAAATTTTCTCCCATTCTGTAGGTTGCCTGTTCACTCTGATGGTAGTTTCTTTTGCTGTGCAGAAGCTCTTTAGTTTAATTAGATCCCACTTGTCAATTTTGGCTTTTGTTCCATTGCTTTTGGTGTTTTAGTCATAAAGTCCTTGCCCATGCCTATGTCCTCAATGGTATTGCCTCAGTTTTCTTCTAGGGTTTTTATGGTTTTAGGTCTAACATTTAAGTCTTTAATCCATCTTGAATTAATTTTTGTATAAGGTGTAAGGAAGGGATCCAGTTTCAGCTTTCTACATTGGCTAGCCAGTTTTCCCAGCACCATTTATTAAATAGGGAATCCTTTCCCCATTTCTTGTTTTTGTCAGATTTGTCGAAGATCAGATGGTTGTAGATGTGTGGTTATTTCTGAGGCCTCTCTTCTGTTCCATTGGTCTATCTCTCTGTTTTGGTTCCAGTACCATGCTGTTTTGGTTACTGTAGCCTTGTAGTATAGTTTGAAGTCAGGTAGTATGATGCCTCCAGCTTTGTTCGTTTTGCTTAGTATTGTCTTGGCTATGTGGGCTCTTTTTTGGTTCTATATGAACTTTAAAGTAGTTTTTTCCAATTCTGTGAAGAAAGTCATTGGTAGCTTGATGGGGATGGCATTGAATCTATAAATTACCTTGGGCAGTATGGCCATTTTCCCAATATTGATTCTTCCTATCCATGAGCATGGAATGTTTTTCCATTTGTTTGTGTCCTCTTTTATTTCGTTGAGCAGTGGTTTGTAGTTCTCCTTGAAGAGGTCCTTCAAATCCCTTGTAAGTTGGATTCCTAGGTATTTTATTCTCTTTGTCCAATTGTGAATGTGAGTTCACTCATGATTTGGCTCTCTGTTTGTCTATTATTGATGTATAGGAATGCTTATGATTTTTGCACATTGATTTTGTATCCTGAGACTTTGCTGAAGTTGCTTATCAGCTTAAGGAGATTTTGGGCTAAGACAGTGGGGTTTTCTAAATACACAATCATGTCATCTGCAAACAGGGACAGTTTGACTTCCTCTTTTCCTAATTGAATACCCTTCTTTCTTTCTCCTGCCTGATTGTCCTGTCCAGAACTTCCAACACTATGTTGAATAGGAGTGGTGAGAGAGGTGTCAGGCCTCTGAGCCCAAGCTAAGCCATCATATCCCCTGTGACCTGCATGTATACATCCAGATGGCCTGAAGTAACTGAAGAATCACAAAAGAAGTGAGAGTGGCCTGTTCCTGCCTTAACTGATGACATTACCTTGTGAAATTCCTTCTCCTGGCTCATCCTGGCTCAAAAGCTCCCGCACTGAACACCTTGTGACCCCCACCCCTGCCAGCCAGAGAACAACCCCCTTTGACTGTAATTTTCCACTCCCTACCCACATCCTATAAAACAGCCCCACCCCTATCTCCCTTCCCTAACTCTCTTTTCGGACTCAGCCCACCTGCACCCAGGTGATTAAAAAGCTTTATTGCTCACACAAAGCCTGTTTGGTGGTCTCTTCACACAGACATGCGTGAAAAGAGGGCATCCCTGTCTTGTGCTAGTTTTCAAGGGGAATGCTTCCAGTTTTTGCCCATTCAGTATGATATTGGCTGTGGGTTTGTCTTAAATAGCTCTTATTATTTTGAGATACGTTCCATCAATACCTAGTTTGAGGGTTTTTAGCATGAAGGGCTGTTGAATTTTATCGAAGGCCTTTTCTGCATCTATTGAGATAATCATGTGGTTTTTGTCGTTGGTTCTATTCATGTGATGGATTACGTTTATTAATTTGCATATGTTGAACCAGCTTTGCATCCCAGAGATGAAGCTGACTTGATCGTGGTGGATACGCTTTTTGATGTGCTGCTGGATTCGGTTTGCCAGTATTTTATTGAGGATTTTCGCATTGATGTTCATCTGGGATATTGGTCTAAAATTCTCTTTTTTTGTGTCTCTGTCAGGCTTTGGTATCAGGATGATGTTGGCGTCATAACATGAATTAGGGAGGATTCCCTCTTTTTCAATTGATTGTAATAGTTTCAGAAGGAATGGTACTAGCTCCTCTTTGTACGTCTGGTAGAATTTGGCTGTGAATCCATCTGGTCCTGGACTTTTTTTGGATGGTAGGCTATTAATTATTGCCTCAATTTCAGAGCCTGTTATTGGTCTATTCCCTAATTCAACTTCTTCCTGGTTTAGTCTTGGGAGGTGTATGTGTCCAGGAATTTATCCATTTCTTCTAGATTTTCTAGTTTATTTGCATAGAGGGGTTTATAGTATTCTCTCATGGTAGTTTGTTTTTTTGTGGGATCGGTGGTGATATCCCATTTATCATTTTTTTGTTGCATCTCTTTGATTCTTCTCTCTTTTCTTTTTTTGAGAGGGAGTCTCGCTCTGTCGCCCAGGCTGGAGTACAGTGGCATGATCTCGGCTCACTGCAAGCTCCGCCTCCCGGGTTCACGCCATTCTCCTGCCTCAGCCTCCCAAGTAGCTGGGACTACAGGCGCCTGCCACCGTGCCTGGCTAATTTTTTTTGTATTTTTAGTAGAGATGGGGTTTCACCATGGTCTCGATCTCCTGATCTCGTGATCCACCTGCCTCGGCCTCCCAAAGTGCTGGGATTACAGGCGTGAACCACCACGCCCGGCGATTCTTCTCTCTTTTCTTATTAGTCTTGCTAGCAGTTTATCAATTCTGTTGATCTTTTCAAAAAACCAGCTCCTGGGTTCATTGATTTTTTTTTGAAGAGTTTTTTGTGTCTCTATTTCCTTCAGTTCTGCTCTGATCTTAGTTATTTCTCGCCTTCTGCTAGCTTTTGAATGTGTTTGCTCTTGCTCCTCTAGTTCTTTTAGTTGTGATGTTAGGGTGTTGATTTCAGATCTTTCCTGCTTTCTCTTGTGGGCATTTAGTGCTATAAGTTTCCCTCTACACGCTGCTTTAAATGTGTCCCAGAGATTCGGGTATGTTGTGTGTTTGTTCTCATTGGTTTCAAAGAACATCTTTATTTCTGCCTTCATTTCTTTATTTACCCAGTAGTCATTCTGGAGCAGGTTGTTCAGTTTCCATGTAGTCGTGTGGTTTTGAGTGAGTTTCTTAATTCTGAGTTCTAATTTGATTTCACTGTGGTCTGAGAGACAGTTTGTTGTGATTTCTGTTCTTTTACATTTGCTGAGGAGTGCTTTACTTCCAACTATGTGGTCAATTTTGGAATAAGTGCGATGTGGTGCTGAGAAGAATGTATATTCTGTTGATTTGGGGTGGAGAGTTCTCTAGATGTGTATTAGGTCCTCTTGTGCCAGAGCTGAGTTCAAGTCTTGTATATCCTTGTTAACCTTCTGTCTTGTTGATCTGTCTAATATTGACAGTGGGGTGTTAAAGTCTCCCATTATTCTTGTGTGGGAGTCTAAGTTTCTTTGTAGGTCTCTAAGGACTTGCTTTATGAATCTGGGTGCTCCTGTATTGGGTGCATATATATTTAGGATAGTTAGCTCTTCTTGTTGAATTGATCACTTTACCATTATGTAATGGCCGTATTTGTCTCTTTTGATCTTTGTTGGTTTAAAGTCTGTTTTATCCGAGACTAGGATTACAACCCCTGCTTTTTTTGCTTTCCATTTGCTTGGTAGATCTTCCTCCATCCCTTTATTTTGAGCCTATGTGTAAGTCTGCACGTGAGATGGGACTTCTGAATACAGCACACTGATAATCTTGACTCTTTATCCAATTTGCCAGTCTGTGTCTTTTAATTGGGGCATTTAGCCCAATATTAACATTTAAGGTTAATATTATTATGTGTGAATTTTGATTCTGTCATTATGATGTTAGCTGGTTATTTTGCCCGCTGGTTGATGAAGTTTCTTCTTAGCATTGATGGTCTTTACAATTTGGCATGTTTTTGCAGTGGCTGGTACCGATTGTTCCTTTCCATGTTTAGTGCTTCCTTCAGGAGCTCTTGTAAGGCAGGCCTTCATGACTAAAACACCAAAAGCAACGACAACAAAAGCCAAAATTGACAAATGGGATCTAATTAAACTAAAGAGTTTCTGCACAGCAAAAGAAACTACCATCAGAATGAAGAGGCAACATACAGAATGGGAGAAAATTTTTGCAATCTACCCACCTGACAAAGGTCTAATATCCAGAATCTACAAAGAACTCAAACAAATTTACAAGAAAAAAAAAACCCCATCACAAAGTGGGCAAAGGATAGGAACAGACACTTTTCAAAAGAAGACATTTATGCAGCCAACAGACACATGAAAAAATGCTCATCATCACTGGTCATCAGAGAAATGCAAATCAAAACCACAATGAGATACCATCTCACACCAGTTAGAATGGCGATCATTAAAAAGTCAGGAAACAACAGATGCTGGAGAGGATGTGGAGAAATAGGAACACTTTTACACTGTTGGTGGGACTGTAAACTAGTTCAACCATTGTGGAAGACAGTGTGGCATTTCTTCAAGGATCTAGAACTAGAAATATCATTTGACTCAGCCATCCCATTACTGGGTATGTACCCAAAGGATTATAAATCATGCTGCTATAAACACATGCACAGGTATGTTTATTGCGGCACTATTCACAATAGCAAAGACTTGGAACCAACCTAAATGTTCATCAGTGATAGACTGGATTAAGAAAATGTGGCACATATACACCATGGAATACTATTCAGCCATAACAAATGATGAGTTCATGTCCTTTGTAGGGATATGGATGAAGCTGTAAACCATCATTCTCAGCAAACTATTGCAAGGACAAAAAAACCAAACACCGTGTGTTCTCACTCATAGGTGGGAATTGAACAATGAGAACACTTGGACACAGGAAAGGGAACATCACACACCAGAGCCTGTCATGGGGTAGGGGGAGCGGGGAGGGATAGCATTACAAGATATGGCTAATGTAAATGATGAGTTAATGGGTGCAGCACACCAACATGGCACATGTATACATATGTAACAAACCTGCATGTTGTGCACATGTACTCTAGAACTTAAAGTATAATAAAAAAAAATGGGTGTTGCAGATTCAACATGTCAGACACCTTCAAGCTCCGTCTTCCAATTCCATGGTGACAGGGGCAACTCTACATTACTGCTCTCTGTTTGGTTTCAGTTTTGCCTCACCCTATCTGGAGAGCCCTCTACTCTCTCTTGTGTTCAACAGAGTATTAAAAATATTGTTGCAATATATCCAGAATCTAGCTATGTTCTAATGGAAGGACCATTCACTTTCTAGTTCACCATATTGTCATATGATTAATTTTCTACCATTAATGTCTCTTTCATTTACTTGGATATTTTAGCTTCCTATTGACTCACTTATCAAAGATTACAAACAGCTTAAAATACTAGTGCTTATTTAGGTCATGGTTTCTTGAAAGGTATCTCACATGTTGCTAGTACTTTAAGATTTTAATAAAGGTAAGGGGAGACAAAGATTATGTAGTCAAATAACTATGGGAAATCCCAGGTCATAGCCAGAAAATTTTCTTCATTGAAGGACCTGTCAGATTCTCAGGTACAAATGGTCTCTGACTTACGAGGGTTTGGCCTATAATGTTCCAACTTTGTGAAGATGCTGAAGTGATACACATATGGCAATATAAAATAGTTTATTCAATACATTACGTGAGATAGACAATACTTTATTGTCAAATAGGCTTTGTGTTAAATGATTTTGCCCAACTGTAGGCTAATGTAAGTGTTCTGAGCATGATTAAGGTAGGCGAGGGTTAAGCTATGATGTTGGCTAGGTTTGGTGTGCTGGGCATGGTGGCTCACACTTGTAATCCTAGCACTGTAGGAGGCTGAGGTGGGAGGATTGCTTGAGGCCAGGAGTTCAAGACCAGCCTGGTTAATACAATGAGACCTTGTCTTTACTAAAAATTAAAAAAAAAAAATTAGCTGGGTGTGGTGGCACATGCCTGCAGTCCCAGCTACTTGATGAGGGGAGGCAGAAGAATCGCCTGAGACTGGGAATTTGAGGCTACGGTGAGCCATGACTGTGTCACTCACTGCATGCCAGCCTGGGTGACGGAGTGAGACTCCATCTAAAAAAAAAAGTAGGTGTATTAAATGCGTTTTTGGCTTATGATCTGTTCAACTTATGGTGGGTTTATTGGGACGTAGCACCATTGTGAATAGACGAGCACCTGGATCCTGCCGTGCATTGCTATAGTGAGAGCACTTCTTCATCTTATTTCACCATGGAGCCTTTTTATTTTTCCTTTTTAGGACTGATTTTTAGATTTACTTTTTCAATGATCGTTCCTTGAGGAACGCTGTTCTAGTTCAACCCCATCATTTTAAAGGTGAGGAAACTGAAGCTCTGTGACCGTCACAATGAGCAGGTGTTAGAGTTAGAGCAAAATCCTTTGCATTATAATTCCAGTGTGCTTTCTACCACTGAACATTTCCGAAAGTGGAGGATTCATTTCTTCCCTGGCGGAAGTGTTCCCACATGTGATGTGTCCTGCCATTAGTCATGTGTGTTTCTAAGAACTGACCATCTTGGGGCAGATTTATAGATTGTTGTTAAAATATGTATTGGATTTTAGAGTGAGAGCAGTGAGAGTGATATTATCAAAAGTAAAATGTATAGTTATTTTTCTTAGTTAGAGGTACCGTATATACTGTATGGGTTTCCAGTATTTAGTCGAGGTGATTTAGAAACATATCTGTAGGCTGGGTGTGGTGGCTCATGCCTGTAATCTCAGCACTTTGGGAGGCCAAGGCGGGCCGATTGCCTGAGCTCAGGAGTTCGAAACCAGCCTGAGCAACATGGTGACACCCTGTCTCTACTATAAATACAAAAAATTAGCCAGGTGTGTTGGCAAGCGCCTGTAATCCCAGGTACTGGGGAAGCTGAGGCAGGAGAATCACTTGGACCCAGAGGCAGAGGTTGCAGTGAGCCAAGATTGTGCCACTGCACTCCAGCCTGGGTGACAGAGCAAGACTCTGTCTCAAAAAAGAAAGAAAGAAAAAAAAAAGAAATGTATTTGTATACTCTAGGGCATTGCTGTTGAAATACAGATGAGTGAGGCATTAATAGTAAGTTCATGGCCCAATTTATCTGGATGCAAGCCTTTGAATTGAAATGTGCATTATTTAACAGTCCTGTTCTTTGACATACAATTGACATACTGGTAATTTAATTTAGGGACATTGGATTTAAAATGCCAACTTTAATCTACACTCTCATTTTAAGCCCCATTCTCTTAAAAAAAAACCAAAAAACCAGTACTTATAACTCAAAATGTTGCTGAATTTATATTTCCCTTTCTTGCCTTTATTTACTTTGTTTATACTTTACAGGTGTCTTTAAGGCTCCTGCTGGTAGTTCTCTCTGCAAGTAGATATTTGTTATTATTGTAAGGTCATGAGCAGTCAGTGGTGAATTAAAATTTGAGGACCTTTTATTCCTCATTCACTGAATTATAAAATACTGGATTTGGAAGTTTGTTAGATTATAGAATCCAAGTTAGAGCCTCAAATTCTGAATTAACCACCAAGCAAGTGGTATAGAGCCTCTACTACTTGACAGTATTTTTCTATTGTTTATTAGGCAAACATTTTTATTGGTACTAGTATGTTAAGTTCTAGGCATTATGATGTGCACCTACAAAACAGTCCCTAACCAAAGAAGCTTGTAATCATGTGGGGGACAGACAAGTAAATTGATGATTAGACGTCAACCTGAAGCGTATTCACAATAGCAAAGACCAGGGAATCAATGTAAGTGCTCACCAATGATGGACTGGATAAAGAAAATGTGGTATATACGCACCATGGAATACTATGCAGTCATAAAAAAGAATGAGGTCATGTCTTTTGCAGCAGCATAGAGGGAGCTGGAGGCCATGATCCTAAGCAGGATTAGAAATTAGAATTAACGAAGGAACAGAAAACCAAACACTGCATGTTCTCACTTATAAGTGGGAGCTAAACATTGAGTACATATGGACACAAAGAAGGGAACAACAGACACTTGGGCCTACTTGAGAGTGGAGGGTTGGGGGAGAGTGAGGATTGAAAAATCTACCTATTGGTTCTCATGCTTATTATCTGGGTGGCGAAACAATCTGTACACCAAATCCCAGTGACATGTAATTTATCTGTGTAACAAACCAGCTCATGGACCCCTGAACCTAAAATAAAAGTTGGAAAGAAAAAAACAAAAGTCAACATAAGTGTTTGGGCAGTTGTATGCTCAAAGGGCCCCTGGAACCTTAAACAGGGCATCTGAATCAAATAGGGCTGTGAGGAATGGTCTTTTGGAAGGACTGTATAATCAGTTCTCCTTTCAAACTTTCACCACTCTCTTTAAATCCCCTCCCAATCTCTCTTTTCTCTTAGAATTAATTTTTCCCTATGAAACAGCTATTAAGAGCTGTGTTCTCTGCTCACTTTTGTCAACTTTCCTCATCTTTTCTCATCCATCACTGTGGGAGTTGTACTGAGGAAGAGCTGTCCTTTTTGTCCAATGCAAATTCTGCTCATCCAGGTCCCCCCAACCTATGACCCAACCTAGTCCCCTCCCTCCTGGGATCCTGTTCCCTTTCCCCAACATGCACGTGTGTGCATACACACACCTCCAATACTCCCACCCCAAGATCCCCATCCTGTCCCCTTCTCAAACACCACAGGATGCCACATCCATCTCCTGCTCTCCTGCCCTAGGGGATAGCAATACTCTTTTTCTAATATTTTCCCCTCAGCCCATAAACTTTAGAGATTATCTCCCATCTTGAAATAAACAAAGCAGGAATTTTGACCCCTTTCCTTGGCCTTCATTCCTTCTGTGTGTTGCTTTCTTGCCACCTATATCCCCACAATTTAAAAATTCTCATTATTCCTGCCTTCCCTTCTCCCAATTGCTCTTCTCTCCATGGTTTGACTTCGGTCCTCATCCTTGCCCTGAAACTGGTCTGATGAAAGTCATCACGACCTTCACATGGACTATGGACTAGTTCCAGTCTTCATCTTACTTGATGTTCCTGTATCATTGGTCCCTGCTGAATGTTCTCTTCTAGAATTACACTTGACTTTGGTAACACCCTGATTCTATTCTCCTGCAGTCTAATTGGTAGTTGTTTCTCAGTCTCCTCTGAGAGCAACTCCTCCCCAGCCTTCTGTCTTTGCCCAGTTAATTGGACCCAATGGTAAACCATCTCCAAAAACTCTAAATATCAATGTAAAAATCCAAATCGTTTAAATGAAAAAGAATGGAAAAATATACCATGAAATCATTAAGCAAATGATTAATATCATTAATATTAGTATCAGAAAGCTGGGCGTGGTGGCTCATGCCTGTGATCCCAGCACTTTGGGAGGCCAAGGTGGGCAGATCATGAGGTCATGAGATCGAGACCATCCTGGCCAACATGGTGAAACCCTGTCTCTACTAAAAATACAAAAATTAGCTGGGTGTGGTGGCAGGTGCCTGTAATCCCAGCTACTCGGGAGGCTGAGGGAGGAGAATTGCTTGAACCAGGGAGTTGGTGGTTGCAGTGAGCTGAGATCGTGCCGTAGCACTCCAGCCTGGCAATAGAGTGAGACTCTGTCTCAAAGAAAATTAAAAAAAAATATAAGAAATCTTTAAGTATCAGACAAATAGATATCAGCCCACAAATATTAGCTGGTATTTAAAAATACATAGTAATAAAGCAGTCAGTTTGTTGAGATGACATAACAGTACTAAATATATACATAATAACAGAGCTTCAATATGTGAAGCAGAAGAAACTAAAAGAAGAAATTGACTAACAATTATAGTTATAGATTGTAAGACTCCCTCCCAGAATAATTGACCTAGTCAATATTTATAGGACACTCTGTCCAATAACAGTAGAATATTCATTCTTTTCACATATGCATGGAACATTCAACAAGATGAACTATAGTATGGGCTATAAAAAGCCTTAATAAATTTAAAAGGTTTGAGATCATGTTCTCTGGGATTTAAATGGGAATCAACAGAAAGGTATCTGGAAAATCTCCAAATACTTGGAAAATGACAACACGCTCTTTAGTAACATAAAGAATTAAAGAAGAAATCACAGGAAAAATTAAAAAATATTTTGACCTGAGTGTCATTTAAGAAACTTGAAAAAGGAGTGAATTAAACAGAGTAAGCAGTATGAGGGAAGTGATAAAGATAGTAGCAGAAGATAAATAAAAGACGCACAAGAAAATAAAGAAAATTGATGAAATTAAAAGCTGGTTACTGGAAAGCAATTAATACAATTCATATTCAAACACACTGATCAAGAAACAGAAGACAAAAATTGCCAACTTCAGGAATGACAGAGGAGCATTACTACAGATATTTAAAAGCTAGCTATAGGCTGCTAAGTTTGACAACTTAAATGAAATAGCTAAATAACTACTAAAGCTCAGTCAAGAAGAAATATACACCACATAACCCAGCAATTCCATTCCTGGTATCTATACAAGAGAAATGAAAGCATGTATACAAATGTTTATAGCAGCATTATTCATAATAATGAATAAGAATTTGGATATAAATATGGATTTTAAAAGTTTAGAAGTTGGAAAGCTGCAGTTTTAGGGGTGGGTAAGTAGTTTCTGCTTTTTAGGATAGCACCTCCCTTTGTTTTAGAAGATATTCTTAATTCTGGTGAAAATCCTGAAGTGCAGGAATGAACCCGCGTATGGAGATTTCAGACTGAGACGTGTGTTCTGTTTAGTAAAAATTTGATAATTGGTGGTGATGTAATTTTCCCCTTTAGACTTTAAGATATTTTTTACATACAATTAAAAAAAATTTTTTTAAGATAAGGTCTTGCTTTGTTGCCCAGCCTGGAGTGCAGTGGAATGATCTTGGCTCACTATAACCTCTGCCTCCCAGGCTAAAGCAATCCTCCCACTCAGCCTCCTGAGTAGCTGGGACCCAGCTGGTTTTTTGTAGAGATGAGCTTTCACCATGTTGCTCAAGCTGGTCTTGAACTCCTGGGCTCAAGCGATCCACCTGCCTCATCTTCCCAAAGTGCTGGGATTACAGGAGTGAGCCACTACACTCAGCCACACATGAAAATGTAAGCTCGTTATGCCTAACATGGCTTGGGGGCCATATTTGGGCATAGGTATGGGCATTTGTACATGGATTGCATTCAGGTGGAAAGATTGCCCAGCTGGGTTGTCTGTCAGTCAGCGTGACTTGTACTGAACCACAATCTTGGAAGATGTTTTCTGGATTCTCCTAACTGTCTTGGACTGAACCCTGAGGATTAGAACACAACCTACTTGCTGCTTACTTGGGGCGGAAAGTGGGATAAACATTAAACGAGGGAAGAGAAAGATGACTTCAACCTGGAGATCAAAGTGGGACAAGTTTCTAATGAGAGGTTTGATCATGTGAAAGAGTCAGAGCAATGGTCTGGGAACATGTGGGAGCCTGGAGACTTTCTGTATTTCTTCTGACCTGACTCCCAGAAAGTTTTAAGAAAGGTGGCATCATCAAGGAAAAACTGGTTTTCAAGCTGAGGGAGTGGAAGGAGTTATCTAGAAAAAAATTGCCAGGATCAGGAATTTATGGATAATAGAACACTTATAGATCACCACTTTAGATGATAAATCAAGTCCCGTTTATTAGGTTTTGAATCTATGCATAAATAGACTATTTAATAGAAAACTCAAATCTGCTGCTATTCTGATAAATACTTAATTTATTTATTTATTTATTTATTTTGAGACGGAGTCTCACCCTGTCGCCCAGGCTGGAGTCCAATGGTGTGATCTCAGCTCACTGCAACCTCCGCCTCCCGGGTTCAAATGATTCTCTTGCCTCAGCCTCTCAAGTAGCTAGGATTACAGGCACCCACCACCACACTCAGCTAATTTTTTTTTGTTTGTTTGTATTTTTAGTAGAGACAGGGTTTCACCATGTTGGCCAGGCTGGTCTCAAACTCCTGACCTCGTGATCTGCCTGCCTCAGCCTCCCAAAGTGCTGGGATAACAGGCGTGAGTCACCATGCCCGGCCTCTGATAAATATTTAGACTGTCTGGTGCCATTATGAGAATTAAATTTTTGATTAGTATGTTCTACTGAATTTTACCTATTCCCGATTAATATAAATTAAAAAAAAATAAACATAGAAGCTACTTGGGTGCAGTTGTTTAACAAGCTTTATAGTTTTTAAGGTGATTTTGTGCTGATGGGTTTATAGACAGACCTATAGGTTACTAGACAAAGGTACAGGCTCTAGAGCCAGATGGTTTGGTTTGGATTCTCCTTCTGCCATCTAAACATAAATGATTTGGGGTAAATTAGGTGATTTCTTTCAACCTGAGGTTCTTCCTCTGTAAAATAGGGATAATGCCTAGTTCAAAAGTGTTCTGAGGGTTATGTGAAATAATTCTTGTAAAACGTTTCATACTTACTAAGTGCTTGATGTTAACTATTAACTAGTGTGATGGTAGGAAATGCCATGTCTGTTATTAAAGGAGAATTGGTACACTTAACAGAAATTAACTCTGGGAACTCTTGAGTCACAAGCCTCTTCTTGGTCTCAACTCTTTAGATAAGGATGTATTCTAAAGACAGACTGGCCACCCCATATCCTTTCCTCTTCCCATGGGTGCTGAGGGACTCATGTGGGATTGAGGGACGCCTGCTTCAGACGCTTTGGGTCATGCCACCAATTTTTGCCTCTGAACCGTTTGGGTAGAGTGGACCTGAAACCCTGGGGTATCTGGTGCGGCCCTTGTATTGTTAAGAGTATTTGTGGGCAACGTACGCTACTTACATTTCGGAGTTTGCTAAACCACATTTCTCTCGAGGGACTGTTTTAATTACATGTGATTTATATGTTACTTACAAAAAGGCTTTAAGGTCGTTTATAAATAAAAACAATACAAATCTAATAACCAAATGAGTGCTACCCGGGAGTTAGGATGAAATAATTTTTTCAACATGTTTGGAAAAGTTGAATTTTGGTCCAGACCTGGGCTTGAGTTCGGACCGTTTCCTAGCTGGGCAGCCTTGGGAGCTATCTCAGGACGTTTTCCTTGTCATGAGAGAAAATGACTTGAAACCACCTTGTCTAATTCTTAGGAAGAGGACTACGGTGAGGTGCAGTAAGTTGCAAGGGGCATGTGTTTTATTTTTCCCTTGCTCCTAAATACTCTGCTTTACTTGAACCTAAATTTGGCTCTGAATTTACTGGCAGCGAAAGCAAAATACAAATACAAAAATAAACAGGTTACTTCCCCCTCCCTCCCCTTTTAAAGTTAGTATCTATTTACAAGATCAAATAGTTGTTATCAAAGCCCTCGGCTTTGAATTCTTGAAAAATGGTCTCATGTTTCCTTATATAAGAAATCAAGTGATGTAATGGGTACCTACTGTTAATATAGATTTATGGAAGACAAATTCAGTGATTTTTTTATATCGACCCTTTTTGAAAGCTGAGACACAACATTAAATTTTAATTTAGCGCAGGCATTTCTAAAGGAAGCTGAGATAATTTGGCCTGAAACCATTGCTTCTCAACAGCATAGTGTAATGCAGGAATAAAATGAGAAATTCTAAAAATTGTGACTACTCAAAATGACCTTTAAGTTTGCCTCGAGTATTAATGTTCTCAAGTTATCATTTGGCAAATGCTAAATTGTCAGGTTGAATATGATCATCAGTTGTCTTGTGTGTTGCTTATTCCTATAGAATATGAATTTATTTTGTGTTACCTATGGTTATGAGACCAGACTCAGTTTCTCGCTGTGAGGACTAGTATAACACAATTATTTTGTGAGGACTGATTAAGAAAAAAAGGTTTGAATTTAAGTTTGTGGGTGATGTTCGATTGATTAAGGTTAGAGACGGTGCACTGGGAAATTCTCCAGCCTGGCTGTTAATTTCACTTTCATTGTTATCTCAAACTATCATGTCCTAGTGCTTAAGGTATGGCTTTGCAGTCAGGCTGAACTGGGTTTGAATTCTGGCTCTGCCAATTTCCAGCCATGTGACCATCAGTAAGTTATTTCTGTTCACTTCTCTGAGCCATTATTCTCTCCATCTGTAAAATGTGGTCTGGAAAACTTACCTTGAAGACTGTTGGTGAGATTACAAGGACGTATTTAAAATAAATTGTCCAGCATAGTTCTGAGTATTGAGATAGTGAGAATGTGGACTTGGGGGCTTGTTTTGATTTATAATCTGATGCTCCATTCAGAGAGGAAATATGAGCACAAGGTCATTCTTTCTTTCTTTCTTTTTTTTTTTTTTTTTTTTTTTTTTTTTTTTTTTGAGATGGAGTCTCACTCTGTTGCCTAGGCTGGAGTACAGTGGTGTCATGTCGGCTTACTGCAACCTCCACCTCCTGGGTGCAGGTGATTCTTATGCCTCAGCCTCCAGAGTAGCTGGGACTACAGGCACGTGCCACCATGCCCAGCTAATTTTTGTATTTTTAGTAGAGCCTGTTGGCCAGGCTGATCCAGAACTCCTGACCTCAAATGATCTGCCCACCTCGGCCTCCCAAAGTGCTGGGATTACAGGTGGGAGCCACCACACCCAGCCATCTTTCTATGACAGAGTAAACACGGAGTAGCAGAGACCCCTGTTCCTTTTGAAAGTGGTCCTCTCAGTCTCACTTTTCTTAAGAAAATGATTGCTTCAGTGGTTAAAAAATTTATTGTTAAAATGAAGATAATGAAGAAATTATTAGTTAATATCAGTTTACCTGTTTTTGGTGTTATATGTAAAATTTTTCTAGATTTATTTCATAATCTGATGGCTAATAATGTAAGACCATGATGATAAATGAGTTTGACCATTTGCATATTAGAGTTATTTGGTAAAATCATTGCCAATATTAGTTATTGAATATTTTAGAATAAACATTAGCTTAGTAATTAGCAGTCAGACTGGTTCCAAACCAGGGGCCTAAATCTGGATAGAAACTTAATGTATTTGACTTATAATTTGTCCATCTCATCTTTAAATATTGTTAGGTGTATTTTTATTTTTGAGATATTCTTAATTTGAAGCAATTTTTAAAATTTACATGAAACAAGTCATTTTTAAAACAAATTTTAAGAGATCAATCCTGACATTAACACACTGATTTTTTTTTTTCCATTTTTAAAAAATGGGGGTGAGGGGAAATTTTAGGCCATTCTATTTTTTTTTTTTTTTTTTGCCAATGCTTTAAAAACCCAACCAAACTGGAATTTTAAGTGAGTGAATTGCATGAATACATACAGAACTGCCTTTTTAGTAAGCTTTACTCTACAGCCAGGAGACATTTCTTCTGAGTAGGAGAAAATCTGTGTATTGCCCCTCTTTTGAATGCCTCTAAAGCAGGAGCCTTCGTGAGAGCTTAGTGGAGCTGCTTTGCCGTCAGAACACTGGTCAGGGAAAGGGAAATGGTATGTTTTAAGGGACCTTGGCAATCACTTCACCAGCCCTGTCACATGGCAGATAAGGGAATGAGACTTGAGAAGTAATTTGCTCACAAACACACTGTGTTGATCTAGGACCGGGAGCTATGGCTCCTAATTCCCAGGTGATCCTAACAGACCATAAGGTGACATGAGAGAAAAATGTACTTTTTCCAAATATAATTTGATGAGTTTGTCCCAGATTGACAGCCATCCCCTTCCTTATGATAACTCTAGGACAGAGTTTCTTTAACTGACAATTCAGTTTCTTTAACTGAAAATTGGACTTCTTTGCAGTCCAGGGAGGTCTATGGAATTTCTTTTCTAAATAATGTTTCTAAATGCTTACGATAAAATACAATTTGTTATAAAGGAAGCCAATGTAGTTATCAAAATCCTCAACTTGTGATAGAGTAATATATATTCTTCCCCATGAATACATTAAATAACAAGATCGAGTAGTGGTTTCTAGTAACAACTACCATGTGTTCCAAGTCTGGGAATTTTTAGAGATCTGTAATAGGGAGGGACTTTTCTGGGTAACAAGCTGCAGGTCTTGCCAACATCGCTGTGGTTAGTTGCATGCATTCCAAATTAAAGGGCATGTTAAATTTCAGTTATGAGTCAGTGAAAATAGAGCTATAATTTTTCCCTTTCTTGTTTGTGGATCCCTTAATTATTCTTTCTTTCTTTCTTTCTTTTTTTTTTTTTTTTTTTGACAAAGTCTCATTCTGTCACCCAGGCTGGAGTGGCACGATTTCGGCTCACTGCAACCTCCGCCTCCTGGGTTCAATCAATCCTCCTGCCTCAGCCTCTTGAGTAGCTGAGATTACAGGCATGCACCACCATGCCAGCCAGTGTCTGTATTTTTAGTAGAGACGAGGTTTCACTATATTGGTCAGGCTGGTCTCGAACACCTGACCTCAGGTGATCCACCTGCCTTGGCCTCCCAAAGTGCTAGGATTACAGAGATCCCTTAATTCTTTGCCTACCCCAAGTTACAAACTTCGTTCTAAAGTGAAGCTACCTGGGGATAGAATGCTTGAACAACTTCCACCTATTTCTGCATTTTGAAACCTTGCCAACATGCAGATTCCTGAGCCCTGCACCATACTAACTGATTTCCTCTCTGAATGGAGCATCAGAGTATAAGGAGTCAAAACAAGCCCCCAAGTCCACATTCTCACTATCTCAATGGATCAGAAGTTCTGCAAGAACACTTGCAGATATCCAAGGCCCGGACACCGGCAAGTTCAACATTCAACAATTTTTAATTCTTAGGGACATTAGAATTTGAGATTGTCTAAGGTGGCTGAGCTAGTTCAGGTACCTAAGTGAGCTGGGGGAGGAGACTGTTGTCAGTGGAGGGGAAGGATGTTTTTTTTTTTTTTTTTTTTTTTTTTTTTTTATTATACTTTAGGGTTTTAGGGTACATGTGCACAATGTGCAGGTTTGTTACATATGTATCCATGTGCCATGTTGATTTCCTGCACCCATTAATTCGTCATTTAGCATTAGGTGTATCTCCTAATGCTGTCCCTCCCCCCTCCCCCCACCCCACAACAGTCCCCGGAGCGTGATGTTCCCCTTCCTGTGTCCATGAGTTCTCATTGTTCAATTCCCACCTATGAGTGAGAACATGCGGTGTTTGGTTTTTTGTCCTTGCGATAGTTTACTGAGAATGATGTTTTCCAGTTTCATCCATGTCCCTACAAAGGACACGAACTCATCATTTTTTATGGCTGCATAGTATTCCATGGTGTATATGTGCCACATTTTCTTAATCCAGTCTATCGTTGTTGGACATTTGGGTTGGTTCCAACTCTTTGCTATTGTGAATAGTGCCGCAATAAACATACGTGTGCATGTGTCTTTATAGCAGCATGATTTATAGTCCTTTGGGTATATACCCAGTAATGGGATGGCTGGGTCAAATGGTATTTCTAGTTCGAGATCCCTGAGGAATCGCCACACTGACTTCCACAATGGTTGAACTAGTTTACAGTCCCACCAACAGTGTAAAAGTGTTCCTATTTCTCCACATCCTCTCCAGCACCTGTTGTTTCCTGATTTTTTAATGATGGCCATTCTAACTGGTGTGAGATGGTATCTCACTGTGGTTTTGATTTGCATTTCTCTGATGGCCAGTGATGAGGAGCATTTCTTCATGTGTTTTTTGGCTGCATAAATGTCTTCTTTTGAGAAGTGTCTGTTCATGTCCTTTGCCCACTTTTTGATGGGGTTGTTTGTTTTTTTCTTGTAAATTTGTTTGAGTTCATTGTAGATTCTGGATATTAGCCCTTTGTCAGATGAGTAGGTTGCAAAAATTTTCTCCCATTGTGTAGGTTGCCTGTTCACTCTGATGATAGTTTCTTTTGCTGTGCAGAAGCTCTTTAGTTTAATGAGATCCCATTTGTCGATTTTGGCTTTTGTTGCCATTGCTTTTGGTGTTTTAGACATGAAGTCCTTGCCCACGCCTATGTCCTGAATGGTATTGCCTAGGTTTTCTTGTAGGATTTTAATGGTTTTAGGTCTAACATATAAGTCTTTAATCCATCTTGAATTAATTTTTGTATAAGGTGTAAGGAAGGGATCCAGTTGGGGAAGGATGGTTTTGATAGGGGTTGAGTCACTCAGTAAACTGGTTACATTGTCCTGCCGTTTTCCGTAAGATTATATAGAGAAATTATTTGAATTTCTAAGGCTGAATTTGGCTGTAATTCACAGGGGGTGGGAAGTTTCTTTTGCTGATTACCTAACCATGAAGTTGGGCTATTGTAGCCCCAGCAGAAGTGGACATGTGGTGTCTACTTTACCTGGAAGCAAGCAGAATGGAGACTATAAAATTGGGTTTGGGAACACATTTGGTTTATCTGCCCCAAATGGGTCCCTGCCCAGTGGGTGGAATCAAATTCTATTCTGTTAAAATGGCTCACATATTCAAGGGGAGAGAGTTTGGGACCTCAGTAGAAGATGACTGGATAAGGCAGCCTTGTTCCCAAAGAGAGCAGACAGCTAGCTTTCTGAGTCCCAGAGCCACTGGCTTTGAACTTAGGAGGTCTTGCTGATTGCCAACTCTGTTGGTACTTCCTTAGGGAATAACTTTGCATTTGTAAGGACAGCTGGGTGGGTTTGTTTGTTTGCCATCCTAATTGCCTTACAAAACCAGACATAAGGTTTTACAGTGATTTTTAGATTATTCACTACAAAAGCAGGTATAAATCTTAGCCCACAACTTTACATATTAAGTTTTCATTTTCTTTATTTTTCTCTAACTCAACTAAAAAGTGTTCTGTACCTCTATTCTGCCAGGATAGCACAAACTTAACATATTTGTAAAGGGCTTAGGCTTTTAGAATACAAGAGCTGGAGACTCAACAGGCAATTTTTGGCATTCAGTCACATCATATCCGTCCCCTGAAATAATGAACTCCTGAGCCAACTATTTACTTGACTAGCAAGAAAGAAATGGGGAAAAATATTGAGAGACAAAAAATAGATTAATATCTCAAGAATACTTTTTAGCCAAGCGTACTTAATGCTTTTGAGGAAAAACTTGTATTGAAGAAAGGTGGTCTGGTAGCATTCATCTACAATTTTTGGATCAGGGATCTGGTCCTTTAAATCCATATCTGTGCCCATTTTTGAATTTTGGCTAGTTTACAATTTTATGAAAGACAGAACCCAGGTTGTTCTGATAATTGCTGAATCCTGTGCATCCTTTCAAGAGCAGCCTTTGAAACAACTCTGTTATGTCAATCTATTTCTGGTTGACGCCTAGGAGCAGCATGGGCAGGTTGCAGACAATGTATGGTGTGCTCGGCTGAGTGTTCAAGGACAGGGAGGCTACCACTCCTGGCCAGGCAGAGCAGAGGGCTGAGAGACAGACCTGGAGAGGAGGAGTTGTTTCTATCTCATGCCAGGCCATGCTCTAATCCCCCCCAAAATCACCAAAGGCTTACAAGGTTGGTTGTTTGTTTCCATAGGAATAAAAGCTGTTAGGTTGGTGCAAAAGTAATTGTGGTTTTTGCATTAAAAGTAATGGCAAAGACTGGCCGGGTGTGGAGGCTCATGCCTGTAATCCCAGCACTTTGGGAGGCTGAGGCGGGTGGATCAACTGAGGTCAGGTTCAAGACCAGCCTGACCAACATGGCAAAACCCTGTCTCTACTAAAAGTACAAAAATTAGCCGGGTGTCATGGTGGGGTGCCTGTAATCTCAGCTACTCGGGAGGCTGAGGCAGGAGAATTGCTTGAATCCAGAAGGTGGAGGTTGCAGTGAGCCAAGATTGTGCCATTGTATTCCAGCCTGGGTAACAGAGAAAGACTCTGTCTCAAAAAGAAAAAAAAAAAAAAAAAATGGCAAAACCTCAGTTACTTTTGCACAAACCTAATAAATTTGCCAATTTAATAATCTAAAATTTAACTGTCTAAATGTATGCTAATGTGTAACTGCCTGTGTCTTTAGTTTGTTGTCCTTAGAATAAAACATCAACTAATGCTCAGTTAATTTTCCAAAATGGCCATTTATAAATGGTTTTGACCTGAGAGGTCTATTATAATATATTCTCCTTCTGCTTGAAAAAGAAATCTATTCTAGACTTTAAAAGAATATTATTTTTGTAACTCATTGTTATATTTTAAAAGAACTGTCAAATATTTATAGTCCATGGCCATTATTGGAGCAGATTAAAATGAACCTTGGAATATTAAACTTTTACCTATAATACAGGGCAGCATATTTTTCCTTTATAATGGGTAAATTAGCTTCAATACTCAATTTTTCAAGTTGCTATAAATGGAGCCTTCTACTTCACAACATTTAACATCTGATTCATTTTCTTGAAGGCAAATCATTCTTGGCTAGAGACACCACTAGAGAAGATTGTTTCAAATTCTTTCTCTACTAGAGACATTGCTAGAGAATGTTGTTTTACTTCCTTACATCATTTATACTGGTTAGAACAATAGCTCAATGTAGCTTCCTTATATGCGGACATAAGACTAGGTAACAATATCAAAGAGAATACCAGTTCAATATTCGAGTTCTCAGCTCTAAACTGTTGTGCATTTCATCTCTTCATGTTCAAATAGAAATAACCTAGCTTTTTTTTTTTTTTTTAAATAAGTCATTTACAATCTGCTTATAAATGTCTGTGGGATTTAACTATGCCTTTGTAATCTTTGAGTTTGAATGAGATTAAACTGGATAGTTTGTTTCTCTGACAACACAACATTTTGTGCAAGCAGATTAAGTTAGCAAGGCAGACTCAGGGCACTAATGGCTTCATGTTGTAACTAGGAATCTATAAATAAAAACAAACAAGGAGAAGACCAAAGAGATGCTTACCATGCTCTTTCAAAGGCTTGAGATAAGAGGAATGCTGGTCAATATGTGAAAACCACAATTTTGCATTATGCTTTGATTTCATTTTCATTTGTATATTGAATCTAGCTTTAAGCTGTATGGGAAAGTGAATTTTTTCTAATGAGTGATATGAAATATACATCAAAGCTACATTATAATACAAGTTTTGATCATAAGCCAAATAGTTGAAGTGTATCATATCTCTGTTTTAAGGAAATACATATAGATTTGTGCACATAGTATATTCATTGCTAGATATTAATAACTAAAGAATTGGCCATTGACCTAGAATTCATTTCCAAAATGTTTGATTAAAGAGCTCTGCTCCTGAGCTGCTAACTTCATATTAGATTGGTATAAAGTGTTAAGCTTTCTGTGTTGGAGAACATTCATGAATATGAATATCAAGGATATGTACATATCCTCAAATGTAAATTAACTTGCAAAACAGCATGGTATTTATAAATAGTTATTCTCCTACACATAGTACTTACTGTTGATTAGGCACTAATGTTTGCAAAACACTGCAAGATTGAGCTTTCATATTACCTTAAGACAGCCCTTTGAGGTAAGAGTGTATTTTCATTTTACAGAGCAGGACACTTGAGCTCTAAGTAGTCAAGTGTTGTCCAGGTTTTCCACTCCCAGGAAGGGACAAAGCATGGGATGTGAACTCTGCTTTTTTAGCTGAGGCTTCACTCTCAACTGTCTCCATCCATAAACATGGTTGGCCTCTGTATTTGTGCTGTTCTTATGCAAAGTATGTTGATGGCTGTCTTAGTTTTATTTCATTCTTATGATGGAAGTGATTGAGTCTTGGTGGTGTAACTGAGACTATTAGTGTGTATGCATGATAGAATCATGACTTCAGCTCATAAGCAAAAATTCAATTTCCATAGCATTTTGAATGTCTTTTATCCCACGCTTGGCTAAACAGCAGTTTTCTATGATTTGGGCAGGGTGATACCTAGGCTGATATATTATAGACTCACAATCTTTTTTTTTTTAAAACGTTTTCTTTTTTAAATTTTTTTTTTTTTTTTTTTTTTTTTTTTTATGGAGTCTTGCTCTGTCACCCAGGCTGGAGTGCAGTGGTGGGATCTTGGATCACTGCAAGCTCTGCCTCCCAGGTTCACGCCATTCTCCTGCCTCAGCCTCCTGAGTAGCTGGGACTACAGGCGCCTGCCACCACACCCAGCTAATTTTTTGTGTTTTTTTTAGTAGAGATGGGGTTTCACTATGTTAGCCAGGATGGTCTCGATCTCCTGACCTTGTGATCCGCCCACCTCAGCCTCCCAAAGTGCTTGGATTACAGGTGTGAGCCACCGTGCAAAAAATTTTTTTATTGACATCATTAATTACATTAATTGTACATATTTATGGGGTATAGTGTGATATTTTGATATCTGTGTATTTAAAACAATAATCTAGTAAGATCAGGAAGTTAAAAGTGGCTGTATTTTTTAATATTACTTTTAAATACTAATGTTCTTATTGAGGGATTTTGGGTTGTTTATGAACAAAAGGTAATACTTTAATTTTTTAAATGAATGATCTACATCAGTATCTACTGACAGTAGGAATTTGATATAAGTTCTTATGAGTAAAAGATAATATTATAGAATAAGCCCTTTTTTAAAAAAAGGAAATGATATATTATTTCTACAAATTTGTTTTTTAGGCATATACCAAATTGTCAATAATGACTATCTCCATGTTATAGGATTTAAAATGGGCCTTTACATTTAGACTCATGAAATGCCATGAAAAGGGGCCTAATTCTTTTGACAGAATTCTGTAAACACAGGATATTTATATATATTTAGTCAGTAAAGACAATTGTTTCATGTACCACATTTTTAATGCATTTGAATCTTTATTCTACAACACAAGCAACATAAATACAATATCTTTTAAAATATTTTCTCTTTAGAATTTTCATTTCCACCTCAGATAAAATGTACACAAAATACACTTGCAAGCTTGCTCACAGAGACCTGTTAAACAAAGAACAGACAGATTCTATAAAATCAGTTATATCAACATATAAAGGAGTGTGATTTTCAGTTTGTTTTTTTAAGTAAATATGACCAAACTGATTAAGAAGGCAAAAAAAAAATTATGCTTCCTTGACAAGGCCTTTGGAATAAACAAAATGCTTCAAGGCTCCTGGTGAATGGGGTTGCAAGGATGAATTTTGCATTTTATAGGTAAAATGGTATACTGACTCAAATCATTATGGCTATATCAAGCTTCATTTATTTATAATCTTCAATGAAAATAAGTTGATTCTTTGGCATAATACTATAAGGAATAAAAGGACCCATACCACCCATTGCCTTTATCTAGAGTGGGAGATAGTAGTAGGGCAACTGTTTATAATGTAATTTGTCTAAGTGTATTCCTCTTAGAAAAGCAGGAAAAACATCTTGAATAATACTCTCTTAGCATGTTTAGGGCAATAAACATCTTATTCTTATCTCCCCCATCCCCACAACACAAACTAAGAAACAAAAATAACCTTTCCCTCTAGGCACCTCCTCCTGCCCCATCATGCCACACCTGGATATTCTATCACATTGTTTCAACTGAAGTAAAACCCAACTTATCAAAAGCATTCATCTTTGTTCAGCTTCGCCTATTTTGTGGGAAATCAACTTTTATTAGAGAGAAGCACTCCCAATAAGAACCAGATGAAAGAATGTAGGACAAAGCAGCTTGCACATAATCCCGAGGTAGCCAGGGATGCTCACTGGGGCTGGAGTGTCAGGGCCCGAGCCTCCCTAACTTTAAGAAAAAACATAATCTTTTACACATTGGTTCAAAAGATTGGCTTTCGGATTCCCTCCTCTCCTTTTTGGCACTGGTTGGTAAAACAAAAATAAATTACTCTTAGAGATTGACTTTTGAAATTTAATTTTAAAATCAGTGTTACTAAAAGAACTAAATGCACATATAATTTCCAAAAATTATGGGAAACTAAAGTAAAAAAAAAAAAAAAAAAACCCTTCAATTATTTCCATCCACAGAGGCAAAAACTCTGTAGATTGTCTCCTTGATATCATTAACATTCTCATATGCTTTCTGATCTCACTAATTCTAGTAAATATAATCATTTCCTTCCATTCCTACAATAGTCTAAATTAATTTAAACGAAGTCAGCATATTTATTAAGCAGAAGTCTTTAGAGACACCTCATTGAATCAATAAGCATTATGTGTAATTAATACAGTTTATAAATAGGTGATGATTTTTAAGTGACGGTTTTTTCTTAAATCATTCTCTGTATGGTCCTTAATTTTTTTAATGGTAAAAGAATTTCCAAAGCTAATTAATTAAATAAAGAAGAGATAAACTAAGGCCCCCTCTATATAAGTTAACATGATTTCACTGAATTCCCAAAGCACACTGATTCACTTTTATATTTTTCCCATTATTTGGAAGATGAAATAATGAATATGGTCTCCACCATGTTGATATGTGCACAAATACAACATACTTACTGAAAAGTCAAAACAGGCACACTTACTGCTTAAAAGGGAATTGGTTCATTTTGCAAATTTCCATGAAGCCTTTGGGTAGATTCTTTACAGATATATATGAAATTAAAGTGTTAATTTACACCAGACAGGCAAATGAAAGATGAAGGTACAACAAGTAGTCTCATCTCATCTCAAACGGCTAATATTTTGGTGGCCAATGAAAGATGTAAAACAACCGGCAAGCAAACAACTATTCAAAAATCTGTAAGCCAGGAGCCAAGGCTGTAAAGGAGCTGACATGGAAACATCTCATTAAAACAATATGGATGGAAGAAATTCAAACACTACATACTTAAATTTAAAATCACCTTCAGTACAAGTCAAAGGGTCAACATGATACAAATAATCATCCATAGAATCAGTGTTTCTAAATACAAAGACAAGAAGCTTAGATTTATCTTACTGTTCCGTAGAACTTATACATTCATTGTCTTCTAGCTTGTAAAAACCAATTGTTGGTATAATAAAACTGGAAACTGGGAAGATTGAGCAAGACTGCTGTATAGAATCCAATCCCAAGTCATCTGCCCAAGGACTGATTCAGTTTTTCTCTAGCATTTGATAAGTCAGGCTGATCTTAAAGGTAGTAGTTGGAAATTTTTTCAAGGCAGTGGTTCTCAAAGCATAGTTCCCCAAACAGCAGTAATGGCCTCACCTATAAACTTGTTAGAAATGCAAATTTCCTGATTTACTTAACTGGGAACTCTGACCATGAGCCCAGCAATCTGTGTCGTATTTTTTAAAAAAGGCCCTCCAGGTGATGCTGATGTGTACTAAAGTTTGAGAACCACTGTTCTAAAGACAAAAGATACTAGACAACCACTGGTTAAACCTTCAGGATAGGAATTAACAGTACAAACAGTTCTTGGTGGTTGAAAAGGGTGGAAGGACCATAATTAGATGGGATTCACCAGCAGTGGAGTGCCGTTTTGTCACTAAAGTGGTCAGCCACTCTCTCCTCCCTGGTACCCCTTTGTAGTATTGTACAAAGATACAGAGAAAAGGTTCTGTATGGTGCTAGTGGTGTGGTAGTGGTTTCTCTTCAATGATGGAGTGGTACCACAATTTATAAAGAAACCAATGATCTCAAGAGATATTTTTGGTCTGTCTTCCCTGAAATAAGAATTGTGTTTTGGAAATCTAAAGGGTGTTCTGTTCCAAAATCTTAAGTTATTAGTTATTCGCACATCAAATAGCAAACACTACAATACAGCCAGAGAAAGAGGATCTTCCAAACAAACAAAAAAGGTATGTTTTCTAGATTGCTTCACAACTAAATGAGAACATTTTTCTTGAGGCATAATTATAAATCAGGTTCTGGATCAATTTTACAAATCTTTCCCAGTGACACGCTCATATTTCCAATAAAAAGTGCTCTTTTGCTTTCCTAAGGCCACACAAAATCTCCCTGGGGTCACCTAAGTGGTCCCCAAGCATATTGAAGTTTTGTCATCTGCTTACTGCAAGACTGGATTTTCTTTCTGCCTGTTTCCTTGTCTGTAAAACAAGTGGAAATGTGTAGATGTTATGGCACATGGTTACTATGGATGTCGACCTGATGCCCTTAGCACCTGGCTCTTCAAGAAATCCTGTCCAACCAGCTGCTTCCTCTTCAGAGAATGTACATTTTCAAAAATGGTTACCCATTATTTTGCATATTCCCAAACTTTGTGCTACTAATTTAGTACCATGTATTTCCCAGAGAAGCAAGTAAAGAGGCACTGTTGGCTACAGGACACTTTATTCTGAGTTGATTAAATGATATTTGAAAAAGGTTTACAAATTGTGCATGCCGTTCCAGACACACGCTGCCATGTTCTTCTTTGTTAATAGCTGGCCACGAATAGTATTATTCCAGCATTTCCACATAATTCAGTGAGTTTTCTAAGGTAACACTGAATGTCTACTTGAAGATTCAAGTTTAGATTTTATTTTCAAACACTTGAAATGTGTTACATGTGATTTTTTTTATGTATAAACATGATTCATTTTCTTTTTTCAACTTTATTTTTGAAAACCTCCATAACATCTCAGACAGATCTGAGACGTCAAATAATCTCATTTTCATGGCCTCATTTCTTGAAACTTTTTTTCATAATAGAGTGCTTACTCTATGGACTTACAGCATGTTGTCAGAGAGAGAGTATGGCCCTTGAGTTCAGAAACACCTCCTTTGCAACCAACTTTGCCTTTTACTTGTTATCTTGGGCAAATTTCTTAACCTCTCTAGGTCTGTGTTCTCCTCTGAAAAAATGAGGAACACAATACTTGTCTCACAAGGTTGTTGTGAGGACTACGTGTGATAATACAGGTAAGGGTTTGCAATCACAGTGACATTCACCACTTGCCTCCTCCCTGCTATTTGTAACCTCTTGCTATTACTATCAAAGGTCTTCATTCTGTTTAGCTTGATGGGACTGATACTAATGGATTTTCCTTTCTGAAAAAACTTTTCCTGTATAGGCAGTATTGTGATGAATCTGGCAAAGTCAAGGATATCCATTATATAACTGCATTAACTTCTCACAGCGAAGGCTACTTGACTCTCAACTAACTCTGTATAAGCCTTATTTTAAAACAAGGACAAAAAGCCTAATGATCATTGTACAAATATGTTTCAATTTCAAGGTACTTTTGAATTATATTAACATTTTTGTCATGTTTGATTTAAAAATTTTGTTTTTATTTACTTGAGACGAAGTCTCACTTTGTCACCCATGCTGGAGTACAATCTTGGCTGACTGCAATCCTCACCTCCCAGGTTCAAGCAATTCTCCTGCCTCAGCCTCCTGAGTAGCTGGGATTACAGGCAGCTGCCACCATGCCCGGATAATTTTGTATTTTTAGTAGAGACGGGGTTTCACCACGTTGGCCAGGTTGGTCTTGAACTCCTGACCTCAAGAGATCCACCTGCCTTAGCCTCCCAAAGTGCTGAGATTACAGGAATGAGCCACCACGCCTGATTTAAAGTATTTTAATGCGAGCTGTTAAGTATGTTAGCATCTGCCTGGGTTCTTATTGGTCAGTCATTACATAGACCCCAAATCATAAAGGTGTTCTAGTTTTATATCTATGGGGAAGGCTGGAAAATTACCATAAGGGGAGAGAGAGAAGATGGTGTAAAAAGGCAGCCTAACTATTTTTAAAAGCAGATCAGGAGATAAAAGAGCTAGGTGAGATGCTATGGGCAGTGCATGAGGTTCAATTGTGAAAACCGATGTCCTCATTAATGACAGAGAGAACTCTGTCCCTTTATATACTTGGCTGGGCCATCATCAGTCCAGGGTCTCTTATACTTGGAGTTTTCCAGATATTTGTTTCATGAAGCACACTTTACCAAAATTTAGGAAAAGAAGAGAAAGATCTCAACTTTAAGGTAATATACTTTTGGCTATAAATACAGGCAACTAAAAACAATGTATAAACTCTCATTCTGCTTAGGTCTGTAAATACATGCTAATAACTGTTCTTAACTTTAAAAGGCTGCCTTGAATTTTGCCTTACTGTTGCTGCGAAAGAGACTGTGAGGAGAGAAACACCTGACACTTTCAGAGACTGGGAGGGAGTGAAACAAAGTTGGGTGAGTGGGCAGCTGAGTCACAGGAACAGGGCAAGAGACTGAGCTGGGCAGCCTGGGAAGGTGCCACTCCCCTCTCAGTGTTCTTCATCTCCTCTCTTTCTTCTCTACCTGCTGGGAAGAATCACCTGAAGGCCTACTCATTAGAGACTACTTTGCATCGAGCTGCAAATACCTCTGAGAAGTACTGCTGTCACTCAGTGATGGTTCTGGTTGAAATCTGATGTCAGTGTGGATGTCCGGTAACTCGAGTGCAGAGTGTGTTAGGACTGAGTTATAGAGAACACAATGGGAAGGTACCAAAACACTCTTAAAAAATTGTAGGTCAAGAGCTCTGTACACCTTCTTATCCTTTTATTCTTGGGACCCATAATCAGGCTAGAAGTAGAACAGTGTTCGGACACAGTACAGGGTAAACTTACGTTCAAGAATTTTGGATCCCATAATAGAGCATCGGGGAGAATGCTGATTTCCAAACAACTAACATACTTTGGGACACAGTATTCACTTTTTTTTTTTTTTTTTAGATGGAGTTTCACTCTTGTCACCCAGTCTGGAGTGCAATGGTGCAATCTTGGCTCACTGCAACGTCCGCCTCCTGGGTTCGAGCGATTCTCCTGTCTCAGCCTCCTAAGTAGCTGGGATTACAGGTGCATGCTACCACACCTGGCTAATTTTTGTATTTTTAGTAGAGATGAGGTTTCACCATGTTGTCCAGCCTGGTCTCAAACTCCTGACCGCAAGTTATCCGCCCACCTTGGCCTCCCAAAGTGCTGGGATTACAGGCGTGAGCCACCGTGCCCAGCTGGTATTCTCAAATTGAGACAGCTTCCTTAGCAACTTTTCATAAAGTAGAAAAATTCAATGTATAAATACTGTAATTCTAGCCTCTGCTTTACTGAAGCCTTTTCCCCCAGTAAACTGTGGAGTACTCACAGGTTCACAAAGAAGAACTGAACCTCAGGTAAGCTATAAAAAGAAACAAAGCAACTGTGGTATTACTTCTGTTGGAAAATTAAAAAAAAAGCAGTTACCCAACTTTCAATTCCGTTTATAAAATGTAAAAATTCAAAAGTATACAACATAGTTCATTGATATCCCAACAATTCATTGCCTTTTAAGATCAAATAGCTGATTACCTGTTTTTAAACTTGAATTATTGTCTAGTGAGTAAAAACTGAAGGCAGAGTGTTTTGTGGAACGGGGAAAAAAATGGATTCTGTGGTGATCTCTAGATGGCACACTGAATGATAAGGGTCTTTTTTTCAGATCACCTAAAGAAGTCAGAACACTGCCTTCCACTTAACCTCTAAGTCAGTTCCATATTTCTCAAGGAGGGCAAAGTTTACAAATACCCCTTTAAATCCTTATTTCAATACTGTAGAATTTATGTCTTATATTTAGAGATTATAATGTATGCCTTATATAACTCTGCTCTGTAGAATGTGTGTAAGTAAGCTTGATTGAGGAGTTCTCAATCATTAGGATAATGTAAGAAATATAAAAATACTGTAAATAATAAGATAAAGCTTTCAAACGTATTTTCTAGTAATACTTAGAAATATCCACCTGAAATATTGGTCTGAATGCAAAGACATCAAACATAGGGTAACTTTACTTGGTAGATAGGAGAAATATTTTAAATAGACACAATTTTCTAAATTTCAGTGTCTTTCTCCATTACTTTCATTTTGAGACTAGAGCTTGTGTAACTGACACCATAATTTTGCAAGATTGTTGTGTTATATTTTAAGATTGAAAATGATTTCATCATAATCCATCCCCACCCCACACTCCCTGCTCCCTTCCCTGAGTCCCTTTCCTCCAAGTGTGTTTATATAAAATGAGTTGCGTTTTAATGTTTTGTTTTCTTAAAAACCAAATGCTATACCTTATGTTCAGATAATTGTGGGGGCATAGAAATGGAAGTGCAACAAAGGACTAAGGCACCTTTTTTTCTTTCCTTTCCTTGTTTGCCTTGGGGACGGAAACAAACACCACAAGAACAGCCAGGGGAGCTGGTCGGTCTTATCTCTCTTGACAATCTATGCATCAGCCACTTTCACTGGGTACTCTGTGTCACAGGCTGATAAGCCACAGACTTCAAACCCTGCTAGGAAAGAACTTTCTTTTAGAAATACAGAAATAAAGGTACAACAGTACCTTATATGGGGAAATTGGTGAATACCTGAAAATCTTAATGATTCAGGAATAATTTTGAAGTGTTCTGGATTATTTTACAACAGAAGTCACCTCTTTCTTGATTATGACACCCAAGAATATGTTTTTATAGTTGTCTTCTTCCCAGCCAGACCCATAACCATAAATCTTCCTCCAATTAATAATCCCTGGTACTAGATGTCTGAGTGTTTACATATCAGCTTGACTTACCAGCAGATATTGCCTTAGGAATTGTATTTATTTTTAAAATGATGGATCAATATAGTGTTTTCAAATGAGTAATCCTTGAAAATGACCCATTTGGGGACAACACTAAGCAAAAGCACTGGGAAATATACTTCAAGAGTTAGAAACATATCAAGGATTATAGATTCTTCTATAATAATGTGCAAAATCAGAATATCGTTTGTGTCATCTAGTTACAAACCTTAGTGTGGCCCCAATGCTGACCAGTGGTTGGAAAGGCTTTTTACATTAGGAAACATGGTTCTCTGAGACAGTAGTTTAAGTGGGGCTAGTGGTGGGGAAAATGCAACAGTTGGATTGGCAGGCAGACTCTAACCCTCACTACTGCTATTTGGTGGGAGAGTAGAACAGGAGTCGGCTACACAATGATGTCATAGACACGGCCCACCCTGCCCAGCCACTCCCTCACAGCCTGGCGAACTCTGATGTCGGTCACATGACAGGTCAGCTGACTGATGCACGGAAACACTGCGGGCTGGAGGGCCGTGAAGGTCTGGTCTGGGAGAATCTGAATCTGATTGAGAACTGTTAGCACCATGTTGGTCCATGCCTAAGAGAAAAGATTTAAGAAAATTAGTGGCTGTCCCCCCTGGTTTTATTTGAACACTTGAGAGTGGCCCTGCCAATGTGGAAATGGTTTTTTTCCAGGATTTAGTTGCAATAAATTAGTTTTCACTCATTTAATATGCCTATAATAAGTTGTAGGCATATTAATTTATTATGCCTACATCGTAACTTCACATACATAAAGATGGGCAGAGACTCACCTTATTTTCAGCTTCACAAACTACTAAACTCTTACTTGTTCCTTAGATTTAAAAACAACAACAACAAAAAAACCTCCCTTGCCTTCTCACAATGAGATCTCCACAGGCCGTTAATCTCAAACTCATTTTTTGATGCACCATAGAATTACACTCAAAGCCTCCCTGAAGAATGAGAATTTTTATGTGCACAGGATGGGCTAGAAAAACTTGAGATGAAAACACTTTGAAAAAAATTCATTGGCATAACCACACAATATTTACTTTGCTTTTTTCTTTTATATAATGCTTCATAACTACAGAATTTCTTCAGGGCCATTTTCGAATGACACACTAAGAACTCAATGCTAGTCAAAGCTTACTTGTTTTTAAAGACAGGGTCCCTCTATGTCATCCAAGCTGGAGTGCAGTGGCACCATCTCAGCTCACTGCAACCTCTGCCTCCTGGGATCACACAATCCTCCTTGCTCAGCCTCCCAAGTAGCTGGGATTACAGGCATGTGCCACCTCTCCCAGCTAATTTTTTTTTTTTTTTTTTTTTTTGTAGAGATGGGTTTTGCCGTGTTGTCCAGACTGGTTTTGAAAAAGCTTACATTTTATAAGCTTTATTCTCACCTTATTTATACAGGTAAGTTCCTAATTCTCAATAATATACATTACTATGGAGAAAAACAGTTCCTGAAATTACCTGAGTGTAAAATTCCAGCTTCATAATGACATACTGATCCTGGGAGATGCTGCACTTAGGTTCAGGCAGTCCTCTGACTTTAGAGGGAAATCAGTTCATACCCCCTACCTGTTCCTATAAATCTTTTTTTTTTTTTTTTTTTTTTTGGAGACAGAGTCTGGCTCTGTCCCCCAGGCTGGAGTGCAGTGGCACCATCTCGGCTCACTGCAAGCTCTGCCTCCCAGGTTCATGCCATTCTCCTGCCTCAGCCTCCCGAGTAGCTGGGACTACAGGTGCCTGCCACCACGCCCTGCTAATTTTTTTGTATTTTTAGTAGAGACAGGGTTTCACGATGTTGGCCAGGATGGTCTCGAACTCCTGACCTCGTGATCCGCCCACCTCGGCCTCCCAAAGTGCTAGGATTACAGGCTTGAGCCACCGCGCCTGGCCTCTATAAATCTTAGCCTGTGTATGCCCACTCTGCAAGGGGGGCCCATCCAGTACTGGAAACCCAGCCTCCCGCCCACCTGTTCTGGCCGCAGGGACGTACCTGGATCTGTGCTTCTGCGTCTCTCACCGAGACACTAAGGGAGCTCCCGGTGGAGCCTGAGCGGGGCCTCTTGTCCTGTCGCAGCAGCTCGGGGCCTGCGCTGAAGGAATGCCGCATTTGCCCTTGGTCCATTAAGTGCTGGGGACGCTGAAGCAGCGGGGAGTCCTGGCCCCTGGGACCCAGTGGCTCTCCTTTCTTCTCCACTTTGACCTCTTTGGGGAACGCGGACAGGTTGTGCTGCTGTTTCCTCTTTTTGTATTCGGTCATCAACTTTGAAATGGTCTTGTCGGCCGCCATGGTGTAAATTTTGTTCCCCGCATTCTCCCACCACTCCTTCTTCCGGCTGGGATCCTTCTTCTCCACTTTGGGGCTGGGGGTCAGCAGCAGGTCCCCACCAGCGGCCTTCAGGCTCAGGGACTCGCCCGTGTGCTCCCGGGACTGGCTTCTGTCGTCCTCGGAAGGGGTTTCTTTCCCAGAGAAGCCCCCGGTGGATGGGGTGGATGACTCGGACTGGAAGGAGGGCAGGATGAAGAATGGGTCGCCCTTGAAGATGGGAGGCTCCTCCAAACAGTTCTCCAGGTCCAAGTGCATCTGGATGTAGTTGTTGCACAGTTCCATGCACAGCTTGTGCAGCCTCTTGACCAGCCACACCCAGTCTGCGTTGCTGACAGGCTGGACGCTGAGCAAGGGCATCCGTGCCCGCCACTGTCTCTTCTCCTTGCCTCTCGGGGGGCTGACCTGGGCCGTTTCCTCAAAGATGTCTTCATCCTCAGATGAACACTGCTGGGAAGAATCTGTGCTTCTCTCGTCGTCCTCAAAAAGGACCTTCTTCACTTGCTCGGCCGTGATGGTTTCTTGATTGGTGAGAACAGCACACACCAGGGCGTGGAAATAAATGTTAAAGCTCATCGCAGACTGGCGGTAGAGGTTGGCGGCGCCCCCGATGCCAGACACTTTCTTCAGCAGGCACTTCAGCCCAGGGCTGGTGTCAAACTCCCTGGCAGTCCTATAAGAGTCCAGCAGCAGGTCGAATATGACTGCCAAGTTCTGCATGGAGATGTATCTGAGGAAGCCAGCCAGCTTGGCTTCTGGCACTTGGATCGTCTTTTCCTCTCCAGGAGAGGGGCCTTTGACAAACTCTTCTAACAAGATGTCATATAAGTTCTGGAGTAACACCTGATGAGACAGCAGGCTCACCACAATTTCCCTGAAAGACACGCTTCAAGTGAAAAGAGAGGGATCGATTAATGGTTTTCTGCCCTATATCAGGCATTTCAAAGCAATATAGACGTTACCCATTTCAGAATGATATATGCAAATTTACAAACTAAACTACCTCTACTCAAATGTCTTCCGTGAAAGAAGGCATACTTTTTGGGCATTATGTGATAACCATTTTAATCACTAGTGGAATTCTTGACACTTTAAAAAATTCCTGAAGCTGGGCTGAGCACGGTGGCTCAAGCCTGTAATCCCAGCACTTTGGAAGGCCAAGGCAAGCGGAGCACGAGGTCAGGAGATCGAGACCATCCTGGCTAACATGGTGAAACCCCGTCTCTACTAAAAATACAAAAAATTAGCCAGGCATGGTGGCGGGCACCTGTAGTCCAGCTACTAGGGAGGCTGAGGCAGGAGAATGGCGTGAACCTGGGAGGTGGAGCTTGCAGTGAGCCGAGATCGCGCCACTGCACTCCAGCCTGGGCAAGAGAGCAAGACTCCATCTCAAAAAAAAAAAAAAATTCCCGAAGCTATAGAATATAAGTTATGATGCCAAATTAACAGTTATCAAGATATCACAGATATCAGAGAGTTAACTGTGACATCAAAAGGTATCACAGTTGAAGGGGGCTGGGAGGTCTTTTTGCCCTTGGGGACACAGAATATATTTTGGGTTTTCCTATGACCCATCACATGAGGTCAGATGTGGAATTTTCCATTTGTGGTGTCCTGTTGGCACTCAAAAAGTTGGGGTTAGGGATGCTCAACCTGTACTGTGTTTGCCAAACTTTTAAATTTGCCAATGTGGTTCTATGTGGTTTTGGTTTACAGTTTCATTTGTTTTCACTGCTCTTAGAATTTTATGAAAATAGTTGAGACCATTATATGGCCAATTAATGCCCCAAACTGGATAATTATAAAATTATGACAACCGTTATTAATTTCAAAGGTCTAGCCATTATGTTAATAACATTTTGCTTTATGTCTCACTATGACTTTGAATGTAAAAATTTGTTTAAGTAGGAAAAGTGCTTTTCTAACAGAAAATGACAAATCCTGCATAAATCTCAATGTTAACTTTGCCCGTTGTGTAGTCCTCACTGAGGGAAAACACATTACTCTCAAGATGAAATGAGTAACAAAGGACTGTCATTCAAAAACAGTAACATTTTAAAATAAATCGCTTGAACTTTTTTTGTGGTAAAATATACATAAAAGTTACTACTTTAACTTTTTGATGTACACAATTCAGTGATATCAAGTATATTCATAATGTTGTGTAACCATCACTGCTATCTATTGCTAAAACTTTCTCATAATTTTTAACAGAAACTTTGTACCCATTAAACAACAACTCTCCATTTCCCCAGCCCCAGCTCCTACTAAAGCCAGCAGTAAACCTGAATACACACTCTTCTGAAAAAGAGGACTCTAAAAGCTTATGACAACGTGGTCCAAAAGCTACCACAGGATGCGTACTAAAAAGGGAAATTTTTTTACTGATCAAACAAGTCTGTCCCCCGATAGCTAATAACATCCTCAAGGGACAGGACACTACCTTATTCATCTTCTTGTCCCCAGCAACCAGGAAAATGGTGAGAGTAGCATTCGGTCAGTCTCCATGTGGAAGAAAGAAAGCAGGCTGGCTCTGGGTGCAGGCTGCTTGAAGGAAATGCTCCCCCTGAGAAATGGCTCTGACATTTGAACCCCACTCCCCTAGGATCCTGGATCCTTGGCAGGAAGCACCACCAGAGGGGTGAGTTTAATCAGACTGGTGAAGGCATGAAACCCTTTGCTCACAACACTGTTTCTTATTACCTTCCCTGAGAATGGAAAGCCATTTTCCAGCCAATACTTAAAGTCAGGCCAATGCAAAGCCATGTCTGAATTGTGGAATACCTTCATCCACTGAGCTCATTTTTTGGATGCTTTGAGAGATACAGCTGTTAACTATGCATGTAAAAAAGGACAGCAAATTCCCTTTACCTTAGGTTTGGGTTAAAGGATGCAGTGACAAGAAAACAGAATGGGAGGGAAATAATACTGAAGAGATCAAAGTTTCAGAAAGATAAGTGAAATAATTTTATAGATATGCAATTCTTAATCATCTATGCTGACAGGAGACACAGATCTCAAACAAAATCAACAAATAACTTTCTAATTCAGTGTATCGAAGGGTTTCAAGCTTTTTCTCAGCACACCTTTAAGAAGTCTGACATCCTCCTGCTACTTAAGGGCAAAGGAAAGCCAGCCTCCAGATTGGATAATTGAGAGTTAATTGCATAACAAGTGGTTGACTTAAAACATGCTAATATATATCTTAAAGTGCTAATTAAGATTATGTGGATTGAGTAAAGCTTGGGGCTATCAATGTCAAGGCTATTAAAAGAAACCCAAACCAACCAACCCAGGTTTCTCTATTTAAATGCTGTAATCTGGTTTTAGGATTACATCTAAAGGATGCACCTGGCTAGCATATAATTTTCCACAGGTCTAACTCATCTTCCACTACATCCTATGCTAAAGTAAGAATTGCCCCTGCAAATAAGAGTCAAATCTAAGAATGCAAAGCATACAGAGTTTGGCTGAGAGCTCTTAAAGAATGTTAAGGAATATCTTTGGCTCAGTGGGCAGTGGGATTGGTGAAAGAATTTAATATGCTTATTTTGTTTTGCTTAACTACAGTGAGTGGGTAATTGCCTATTAAAAGTGCTAAGTAAATTTATGAGCCATGCTGGTATATTTTTAAACTGTAACTTTTAAAAACCAGTAACATAAGGACATTAGGCTATTCTATGTTTCATTTATAATTTGAATGCAGCCTATTATTGCTTTTTCCTACTTTTACATCAAAAATATTTCAGCAAGAATAATTGGCTGAATGTGAATTAGAAATAGGAAAAAAGGAAGAAAAGAACGGAAATTCTGAAGTAAATCAATGCTTAAAGATGTCAAAGGATTGCACAATCTTTGGTATATAAAATAGATAAAAAATGACCAACACAAAAATTAGTGACTGGTGGTTGAGGGAAACGCGCTAGGATTGGTAGAGTTCTATTCCTGAAGTTGGGTGACAGGTTCACATTTATTTTTTATTCATGCTTCATAACTTTTGAACATTCCACATTTTTTTGGTATGTACCAGTAATTGACCCAAAAAATTATTACCTAGAAATTTCACCCAAATGATTGTTATATTAATCAAACTGACCTGCTACCCTGGCAACCTTTTTGTTTGCTGGTTTCTTGAGATGAAGTCTTGCTCTGCCATCCAGGCTGGAGTGCAGTGGGATGATCTCGGCTTACCGTAACCTCTGCCTCCTGGGTTCAAGCGATTCTCCTGCCTCAGCTTCCTGAATAGCTGGGATTACAGGCATGAGCCAGCATGCCTGGCCCAGCTAACCTTGGACAAATCACCCAGAGGTTGTGAAATGATACCAATTATCTTTGTCTGGGCTGCTGTTAACAAATACTATAGACTGGGTGGCTTACAAACAACAGAAATTGGATTCCTATAGTTCTAGAGGTTGGATGTCTGAGATCGGAGTGCCAGCATGGGTGGCTTCTGGTGAGGGCCCTCTTCCAGAATACAGATGACCATCTTCTCCATGTATCCTCACATGACAGAAAGAGGGCAAGGGAGCTGTCTCTTAAGGGCATGATTCCCATTCATGAGGGCTCCACCCTCATGACTGAATTTCCTCCTGAAGGTGCCACTGTCAGGCCTCTGAGCCCAAACTAAGCCACCATATCCCCTGTGACCTGCACATACACATCCAGATGGCTGGTTCCTGCCTTAACTGATGACATTCCAACACAAAAGAAGTGAAAATGGCCTGTTCCTGCCTTAACTATGACATTATCTTGTGAAATTCCTTCTCCTGGCTCAAAAGCTCCCCTACTGAGCACCTTGTGACCCCCACTCCTGCCTGTCAGAGAACAACCCCCCTTTTACCTTTACCTACCCAAATCCTATAAAACAGCCCCACTCCTATCTCCCTTCGCTGACTCTCTTTTTAGACTCAGCTTGCCTGCACTCAGATGAAATAAACAGCCTTGTTGCTCACACAAAGCCTGTTTGCTGGTCTCTTCACTCGGACACGCATGAAATTTGGTGCCATGACTCTGATCGGGGGACCTCCCTTGGGAGTTCAATCCCCTGTCCTCCTGCTCTTTGCTCCATGAAAAAGATCCACTTATGACCTCGGGTCCTCAGAACCCACCAGCCCAAGGAACATCTCACCAATTTTAAATCAGGTAAGTGGCCTCTTACTCTCTTCTCCAACCTCTCTCACTATCCCTCAACCACTTTCTCCTTTCAATCTTGGCACCACCCTTCAATCTCTCCCTTCTCTTAATTTCAGTTCCTTTCATTTTCTGGTAGAGACAAAGGAGACACATTTTATCCGTGGACCCAAAACTCAGGTGCCGGTCATGGACTCGGGAAGGCAGCCTTCCCTTGGTGTTTAATCAATCACTGCAGGGACACCTCTCTGATTATTCACCCATGTTTCAGAGGTGTCTGACCACGTGGGGACACCTGCCTTGCTCCTTCACCCTTAGTGGCAAGTACTGCTTTTCTAGGGGGCAAGAAGCCCCCAACCCCTTCTCCTTCACTGTTAGTGGCAAGTACCACTCTTCTAGGGGGCAAGAACCCCCTGATCCCTTATTTCCATGCCCCGACCCCTTATTTCCATGCCCTGATCCCTTTCCAGCTTTTCTAGAGAGTAAGAACCCCCAAACCCCTTCCCTCCGTGTCTCTACTCTCTTCTCTGGACTTGCCTCCTTCACTATGGGCAACCTTCTACCCTCCATTCCTCCTTCTTCTCCCTTAGCCTGTGTTCTTAAAAACCTAAAATCTCTTCAACTCACACCTGACCTAAAACCTAAATGCCTTATTTTCTTCTGCAATGTGGCTTGACCCCAATATAAACTTGACAGTGGTTCCAAATAGCCAGAAAACGGCCCTTTCAATTTTTCCATCCTACAAGATCTAAATCTTGTCGTAAAATGGGCAAACAGTCTGAGGTGCCTGACGTCCAGGCATTCTTTTACACATTGTTCCCTCCCTACTCTCTGTTCCCAATGCGACTCATCCCACATCCTCCTCCTTTCCCTCCCGCCTGTTCTCTCAGTCCCAACCCCAAGCGTCGCTGAGGCTTTCTAATCTTCGTTTTCTACAGACCCATCTGCCCTTGTCCCCAGGCCACTCCTCGCCAGGCTGAGCCAGGTCCCAATTCTTCCTCAGCCTCTACTCCCCAACCCTATAATCCTTTTATCACCTCCTCTCTTCACACCCGGTCCGGCTTACAGTTTCCTTCCATGACTAGCCCTCCCCCACCTGCCCAGCAATTTCCTCTTTAAAAGGTGGCTGAAGCTAAAGGCATAGTCAAGGTTAATGCTCCTTTTTCTTTATCCAACCTCTACCAAATCAGTTAGCGTTTAGGCTCTTTTATCAAATATGAAAAACCCAGCCCAGTTCATGGCCCCTTTAGCAGCAACCCTGAGACGCTTTACAGCCCTAGACCCTAAAAGGTCAAAAGGCCATCTTATTCTCAATATACATCTTATTTATTTTATTACCCAATCTGCTCCCGACATTAAATCTCCAAAAATTAAATTCCGGCCCTCAAACCCCACAACAGGACTTAATTAACCTCACCTTCAAGGTGTACAATGATAGAGTAGAGGCAGCCAAGTAGCAACATAATTCTGAGTTGCAATTCCTTGCCTCCACTGTGAGACAAACCCCAGCCACATCTCCAGCACACAAGAACTCCAAACGCCTGAACCGCAGCTGCCAGGGGTTCCTCCAGAACCTCCTCCCCCAGGAGCCTGCTACAAGTGCCGGAATTCTGGCCACTAGGCCAAGGAATGCCCACAGTCCGGGATTCTTCCTAAGCTGTATCCCATCTGTGTGGGACCCCACTGAAAATCGGACTGTTCAACTCACCTGGCAGCCACTCCCAGAGCCCCTGGAACTCTAGCCCAAGGCTCTCTGACTGACTCCTTCCCAGATCTTCTCGGCTTAGCGACTGAAGATTTGACGCTGCCCAATCACCTCGGAAGCCCCCTAGACCATCACGGACGCCGAGCTTCAGGTAACTCTCACAGTGGAGGTTAAGTCCGTCCCCTTCTTAATCAATACGGAGGCTACTCACTCCACATTACCTTCTTTTCAAGGGCCTGTTTCCCTTGCCTCCATAACTGTTGTGGGTATTGACGGCCAGGCTTTTAAACCTCTTAAAACTCCCCAATTCTGGTGCCAACTTAGACAATACTCTTTTAAGCACTCCTTTTTAGTTATCCCCACCTGCCCAGTTCCCTTATCAGGCCGAGACACTTTAACTAAATTATCTGCTTCCCTGACTATTCCTGGGCTACAGCCACACCACATTGCCACCTCTTCCCCCAGTTCAAAGCCTCCTTCACATCCTCCCCTTGTATCTCCCCACCTTAGCCTATAAGTATAAGATACCTCTACTCCCTCCTTGGCTACTGATCATGCACCCCTTACCATCTCATTAAAACCTAATCACTCTTACTCCGCTCAATGCCAATATCCCATCCCACAGCATGCTTTAAAAGGATTAAAGCCTGTTATCACTTTCCTGTTACAGCATGGCCTTTTAAAGCCTATAAACTCTCCTTACAATTCCCCCATTTTACCTGTCCAAAAACCAGACAAGCCTTACAGGTTAGTTCAGGAACTGCACCTTATCAACCAAATTGTTTTGCCTATCCACCCCATGGTGCCCAACCCATATACTCTCCTATCCTCAATACCTCCCTCCACAACCCATTATTCTGTTCTGGATCTCAAACATGCTTTCTTTACTATCCTTTGCACCCTTCATCCCAGCCTCTCTTCACTTTCACTTGGACTGACCCTGACACCCATCAGGCTCAGCAAATTACCTGGGCTGTACTGCCACAAGGCTTCATGGACAGCCCCCATTACTTCAGTCAAGCCCAAATTTCTTCCCCATCCGTTACCTATCTCGGCATAATTCTCATAAAAACACACGTGCTCTCCCTGCTGATCGTGTCCAACTGATCTCTCAAACCCCAACACCTTCTACAAAACAACAACTCCTTTCCTTTCTAGGCATGGTTGGATACTTTCAACTTTGGATACCTGGTTTTGCCGTCCTAACAAAACCATTATATAAACTCACAAAAGGAAACCTAGCTGATGACATAGATGCTAAATCCTTTCCCCACTCCTTTTTCTGTTCCTTGAAGACAGCTTTAGAGACTTCCCCTACTCTAGCTCTCTCTGACTCATCTCAACTCTCATTACCCACAGCCGAAGTGCAGGGCTGTGCAGTTGGAATTCTTACACAAGAACCAGGACTGCGCCCTGTAGCCTTTTTATCCAAACAACTTGACCTTACTGTTTTGCCTAGCCCTCAAGTCTGTGTGCAGTGGCCGCCGCCACCCTAATACTTTTAGAGACCCTTAAAATCACAAACTACGCTCAATTCACTCTCTACAGTTCTCATAACTTCCAAAATTATTTTCTTCCTCAACCTGACGCATATACTTCCTGCTCCCCGGCTCCTTCAGCTGTACTCACTCTTTGTTAAGTCCCACAATTACCATTGTTCCTGGCCAGGACTTCAATCTGGCCTCCCACATTATTCCTGATACCACACCTGACCCCCATGACTATATCTCTGTGATCCACCTGACATTCACCCCATTTCCCCATATTTCCTTCTTTCCTGTTCCTCACCCTGATCACACTTGGTTTATTGATGGCAGTTCCACCAGGCCTAATCGCCACACACCAGCAAAGGCAGGCTACGCTATAGTACAAGCCACTAGCCTGCCTCTTAGAACCTCTGATTTCCTTTCCATCATGGAAATCTATTCTCAAAGAAATAACTCCTCAGTGTTCCATCTGCTATTCTCCTACTCCTCAGAGATTATTCAGGCCCCCTCCCTTCCCTACACATCAAGCTCGGGGATTTGTCCCTGCCCAGGACTGGCAAATTGACTTTACTCACATGCCCTGAGTCAGAAAACTAAAATATCTCTTAGTCTAGGTGGACACTTTCACTGGATAGGTAGAGGCCTTTCCCACAGGGTCTGAGAAGGCCACCGCAGTCATTTCTTCCCTTCTGTCAGACATAATTCCTCGGTTCGGCCTTCCCACCTCTATACAGTCCAATAGCAGACCAGCCTTTATTAGTCAAATCACCCAAGCAGTTTCTCAGGCTCTTAGTATTCAGTGAACTAATGGTCTTTTAAAAACACACCTCACCAAGCTCAGCCACCAACTTAAAAAGGACTGGACAATACTTTTACCACTTGCCCTTCTCAGAATTCAGGCCTGTCCTCAGAATGCTACAGGGTACAGCCCATTTGAGCTCCTGTATGGACGCTCATTTTTATTAGGCCCCAGTCTCATTCCAGACACTAGACAAACTTGGACAGCGCCCCCACACTCCCCCCAAAAAAAACTTGTCATCCTTACCATCTTCTGTCTAGTCATACTCTTATTCACCGTTCTCAACTACTCATACATGCCCTGCTCTTGTTCACACTGCTGGTTTACACTGTTTCTCCAAGCCACCACAGCTGATATCTCCTGGTGCTATCCCCAAACGGCCACTCTTAACTCACTCTTAAAGTAAATAAATAATCTTTGCTGGCAGGGCTATACTGAACCTCCTTAGGCACTCTCTAGTTAGATGTCCTGGGTCCTCCCAATTCTTAGTCCTTTAATACCTGTTTTTCTCCTTATCTTATTCCGTTCTTCTTTCAATTCATACAAAATTGTATCCAGGCCATCACCAATAATTCTATAAGACAAATGTTTCTTCTAACAACCCCACAATATCACCCCTTACCACAAAATCTTCCTTCAGCTTAATCTGTCCCACTCTAGGTTCCCACACTGCCCCAATCCCACTCAAAGCAGCCCTGAGAAACATCGCCCATTATCTCTCCATACCAGCCCCCCAAATTTTCACCACCCCAACACTTTAACACTATTTCATTTTATTTTTCTTATTAATATAAGACAGGACTGTTAGGCCTCTGAGCCCAAGCTAAGCCATCATATTCCCTGTGACCTGCACGTACACATCCAAATGGCTGGTTCCTGCCTTAACTGATGACATTCCACCAAAAAAGAAGTGAAAATGGCCTGTTCCTGCCTTAACTGATGACATTATCTTGTGAAATTCCTTCTCCTGGCTCATCCTGGCTCAAAAGCTCCCCTACTGAGCACCTTGTGACCCCCACTCTGCCAGCCAGAGAACAACCCCCCTTTTTCCTTTACCTATCCAAATCCTATAAAATGGCCCCACCTCTATCTCCCTTCACTGACTCTCTTTTTCTGACTCAGCTTGCCTGCACCCAGGTGAAATAAACAGCCCTGTTGCTCACGCAAAGCCTGTTTGGTGGTCTCTTCACACAGACGTGCATGAAAGCCACCTAATATCACATTGGGGGATAGGCGTAACCACATCAATGTGGGGGGACACATTCTGTCCACTGCAGCAACTCTGTCCTTGAAATGGGAAAGGGCAGAGGCCTTATGTTCAACCAAGCCCAGTTTGTGTTTTGTTTTGTTTTGTTTTGTGTTTTGAGACAGTCTCGCTCTATCACCCAGGCTAGAGTGCAGGGGCGTGATCTCAGCTCACTGCAACCTCCGCCTCCTGGGTTCAAGCAATTCTCCTGCCTCAGCCTCCTGAGTAGCTGGGACTACAGGTGCATGCCATCATGCCTGGCTAATTTTTGTATTTTTAGCAGAGACAGGGTTTCACCATGTTGGCCAGGCTGGTCTCAAACTCCTGACCTCAGGTGATCCGCCTGCCTTGGCTCCCAAAGTGCTCAGATTACAGGCATGAGCCACTGCGCCCAGCCCAGAGCCAGTTTTGATTCTGGCTCCACCTCTTTGCGGTTGTGTGTTCTGGGGCAAGGGATCCAAGCCTCTCTCTATGTGCCCTCAGAGGTGAAATGGGAGTAGGAATACCTATCCACTGTGTTTCACATACAGTGCTCAAATACTTAGTATTACTATTAACGAGTCAGAGGTTTAAAAGTGGGAAATGTTGGTCATTGCCTTCATCCTCAAGTCTAGAAACGATATTTTTAAGGGAGGATGATAGTATTTAAAAAGGGCAAGTTTCTAGGGGCAGAGCATAGACCTTTTTGTCTCCCAATAGCCATTATTGTTCCTGGGGAGGTTTATGTGCTTCTCACTGAAACAATCAGAACCATGCCTCAATTTACATTTTTTAATGAGACAAGGTTTTGTTCTGTTGCCCAGGCTGGAGTGCAGTGGCATAATCGTGGCCCACTACAGTCTTGGCCTTCTGGGCTCAAGTGGTCTTCCCACCTCAGCTTCCAGAGTAGCTGGGACTACAGGCACGTACCATCATGCTTGGCTAAATTTTTATTTTTTTGCTTTTTTGTAGAGATAGCTCTCACTGTGTTACTCAGGCTAGTCTCAAACTTCTGAGCTTAAGTGATCCTCCTGCAGTTCTGGGATTACAGTTGTGAACCACCATGCCTAGCCTATTTTTTTTTTTTTTTTAAGATTATAAGTGTATGACATTATGGGTTGGGCTGTGTTCCCCCAAATTCCTATGTTGAAGTCCTAACCCCTGGTACCTCAGAATGTGACTATATTTGGAGAAGAGGTCTTTTAAGAGGTAATTAAGTCAAAATGAGGTCATGAGGGTTAGTTTTAATTAAATATGACTGGTGTCTCTACAAGAAGAGGAAATTCAGACATAGACCTGTACAGAGGAAGTCCATGTTAAGAGACAGGAAGAAAATGGTCATCTACAGGTCAAGGAGATAGACCTCGGAGGAAACCTTCATATCTGACTTCTAGGCACCAGAACTGTGGGATATACGGTTCTGCTGTTTGAGTCACCCAGTCTGTGGTACTTTCTGTGGCAGCCCAGGTAACCTAATGTGTATGAAATGTGGGGAATTTGGTTACAAGGCCAACAGTTTTTATGAAAACCTTTGCTAAATGACTCCACAAATGTTTTCAGTATTTCTGGCCAAAGCTCAGATTACAATGCGTGAGAACTGGAAGTGAATGAACATTCTTATTTATAAGCACCCTATGAGTTGAGATTTAGGTACTTACCTTTTCTTGGTGTGTCCATTTGGTTTTTCATCAGGAGGCAGCTCAATAATGAGCTGGCAGGACTGGGCATGGTCAAAGTTGTTTGGTGTCTTTGGTGAGCACTGGGTGTCCAGCATAAACACCTGTATGGGGGTGCAAAGGTGCATTTCAGAACTCCAGTGTCCTCTGCTTGACCTGTCAGGGATCAGCTGGATGACCCTGGGCAAGTTGAGCCTCATCTATAAAATGAGGATAATGGTTTCCTATTTGATATGTTTGTTGAGAGAGTTAATTGATATGTGTGTATTACATATGCAAAGCATTAGAAGAGAGGAGTAAATAATCAGGGTTAGCCGTTGACAATAATACTAACAACGCTACTAGTACTACCATGGGACAATTCATTATACCCCAAATAGCAGGAATTGACACTTAAATATTAACTACAAGTAACTAAAGAGGGGCTTTGTAAAAGATTATTTCTGATTTTTGAGTCTTTGGTATCATATTCAACACAGGGATGAAAAATGAGTTGGGACTTCTGTCAGGATTACTGATGGTTACTGACAGGACCACAGTGTTCTTCTAGGCATGGCAGATGTGACTAAGAAAATAGTGAGCACTTATTGGATCTCTGACCCAAATGATTTTCTTTTACATGACTTAAAATACGTTCACTACTTTCCTCTGGAAATATTAGATAGAATATATACATATTTTTGAGACAGGGTCTCACTCTGTTGTCCAGGCTGGACTGCAGTGGTGTGATCATGGCTCACTGCAGCCTCGACGTCCCAGGCTCAAGTGATCCTCCCACCTTAGACCCTCGAGCAGCTGGGACCACAGGTGTGCACCACTATGCCCAGCTATTGTGTTAAAAATTTTTTTCCTTTCAAGTTTTAAGTTTGGGGTCCATGTGCAGGATGTACAGGTTTCTTACATAGGTAAACATGTGTCACGGTGGCTTACTGCACAAGTCATCCCATCACCCAGGTATTAAGCCTAGCATCCATTAGCTATTCTTGCTGATGCTCTCCCTCCCCCATTCCCCACAGGTGCCCAGTGTGTGTTGTTCTTTGCCATGTGTCCATGCGTTCTCATCAATCAGCTCCCACTTACAAGTGAGAACATGCAGTGTTTTCTGTCCCTGCGTTAATTTGCTGGGGATAATGGCCTCTAACTCCATCCATGTTCCTGCAAAGGACATGATCTCATTCCTTTTTATGACTGCATAGTATTCCGTGTACCACATTTTCTTTATCCAGTTTATCATTTATGGGCATTTGGGTTGATTCCATGTATTTGTTATTGTAAATAGTGCTGCGATGAACATACATGTGCATGTATCTTTATAACAGAATGATTTATATTCCTTTGGGTATATGCCCAGTAATGGGATTGCTGGGTCAAATGATATTTCCTGCCTCTAGGTCTTTGAGGAATCACCACACTGTCTTCCACAATGGTTAAACTAATTTACACTCCCGCCAACAGTGTAAAAGCTTACTTTTTCTCTACAACCTCACCAGCATCTGTTGTTTTTTGACTTTTTACTAATGGCCATTCTGAGTGGTGTGAGATGGTATCTCATGGTGGTTTTGATTTGCATTTCTCTAATGCAGTGATGTTGAGCTTTTTTCGTGTTTTTTGGCCGCATGTATGTCTTCTTTTGAGAAGTGTCTGTTCAAGTCCTTTGCCCACTTTTTAATGGAGTTGTTTTCTCCTTGTAAATTTAAGTTCCTCATTGATTTCATAGAGATGGAGTCTTATGGTATTGCCTGGGCTGGTCTTGCACTCCTGGGCTCAAGCAATCCTCCTGCCTTGGCTGCCCAAAGTGCTGGGATTACAGGCATGAGTCACCATGCCCGGCAAGATTAGAATACTTTAAAAATATTTTCTTTCAAAATCTTGTAAGAATTATCAGATTTTCGAATAATGAGTTATTTTAAGAGTGAATACATAAGGAAAATTTGGGATCAAGGAAGAAATAGAGAAGTATTAAGAAGTGAAAGATGGGCCAGGTGCAGTGGCTCATGCCTGTAATCCCAGCACTTTGGGAGGCTGAGGCAGGCAGATCATGAGGTCAGGAGTTTGAGACCAGCCTGGCCAACATGGCAAAACTCCGTCTCTGCTAAAAATGCAAAAATTAGCTGGGTGTGGTGGTGCACACCTGTAATCCCAGCTACTCGGAAGGCTGAGGCAGGAGAATCACTTGAACCTGGAGGTAGAGGTTGCTGTGAGCCAAGATCACACCCTGCACTCCAGCCTGGGTGATAGAGCAAGTCTCAAAAAAACAAAACAAAAACCAAAACAAAAAACAGAAAAAGAAGTGAAAGATTCACTAAACAGTTCTTGCTGTTCTTCTCCATTAATGATCTATTTCAGAAGATCCCATTGACTTTTTCATATTTTTGTTGTATGATTGGACAGGGTTGCAGAGACCACTGTATGCACACGTGCAAATGCTTTAGCCAGATGTAACAACTGCGTATTTAGAGAAGCTACTCCTTTGGAGGGCCACTTTCTTGGTTTCTCTGTTCTTCTAGCTACACCATTGCTGCAGCAGCTACAACTGCCATGCTGCTAGAAGTGGCTCTTCATTGCAGCCTTACAACCTTTCTTCTGTCCCAACTTCTGCAGACTGGCCATGGAGGCTTCAGTGGGATGTGCTCCCTTCCTTCAGAACCAGCAGAATCATGAAGTCCCAGATGTTAGGCATGTGCTCAGCAGAGATGTGAGAAACTGAAGGTAGAAGGTTCTTGTCCCACTACCTCAGGATAGCTGGGAAAAGCCCCAAAGAAGCCAGACCTGGCTAAGAAACTTCTCAACTGACTGAGTTCTTTACATGGGTAATCAGGGGATCCTAGATTATCAGTGTGCTAATAGAAAATTTTATTAAGAATTTAAACAGATCTGGTAGAGAAAAGGGGCCTTCCCTTTTGAGTATAACCTCCAACTCATTTCTTCAAATTTAACTCAAATGTGACAGTTCGATTACATTTGTAAAACTTGTTTAATACTTTAAATACATACCATGCATACACATACATATGCAAAATAGTTTCTTCATATGAAGACCCAATTCAGGCATGTCTGTTGCTATTACATGATGGAATATTTAGCCAGTCAATGGTTGTTGGGAATTTAGTCCATTTCCATTTTTCACTACTATGAACAGCATGGTTATGAATATATGTGAATTCGGGGATGGCATTTAGCAGGACTGCTGCTGAGAGTCACATCCAGGGTTTCCTAGAGGCAGACTGCCATGTCACTTAGGAGCTTAGGGCATATCTGTAGCTTGTGATGCTACTGTATTCTTCTGATATTTCTGTGATTCAGTAACCTATTGATTCAACAAAGACATACTAAGCATCTTCTCTAGGCCTCGCTCTAAAAATACCAAGGTAAATAGACAGAATGTGTTCTCTGCTCCTCAGGAGCTGACAACCAAATTTTGTGACTTCTTACACGTGTCTCAAGAAGGAAAAGCCATTGGTATATGGTGATTCCTGCATGAGTGAATACACTTGAATTTTAATGTTACATTCAACTCAAATTTATTAAGCAACTTTTAAATGTTAAGTTCTGTGTTGTGAATGAAAGATCTAAGAAAAAAGCCCAAATAAGTTTGCCATTGTTATGCATTCATAGTCTAGCAATAACAATAATAGTTAAGCAAATACTTATAGGTAGCTCAAGCAAGTTACATATAAAGGACAGTGGCGAGGCTGCTGAAAGGGTTCTATTTGATCTGGGCACTGGAGGATGCAACAAACAAGAGATGATGGACAGGAGGTAATGCTGTTGATTGGGTTCATGTCATTTCTGGCAAAGAATGGTAGTGGCAAGAGTTGGGAGCTACAAGGTGTATGTCCCTCAGGGAATGAAAGGCAATTTGGTGATGCGAGACCTTCAAGGAAGGTCTCCCAACATGCATTTCGAGTTTCTAGAGCCCCTGAGATCAAAAGCCCCTGCCCTTACCTGCTGGGCCATGGCTCGGATGCGCCAGTACTCGGCCTCAGCACTTGGGGAGGAGGACGGGGCCGCCACCCGCACCTGGCAGCCTTCCCCGCTGAAGCTCTCCGTGCCGCTGTGGAAGCAGCCCAGCAGGTCCTGGGGAGAAATAGCAGATGCTCACTGAGTGCATCCTGGTTCATGGGCCGGGCTCAGTCTTGGATCTGAGATTGTCACTGTGTCTGAGACAAAAGTACTGACCCAGCAACTTCTTTCTCACTCTGCGAGATCTAAAGTGAGACTGCCTGCTCAGAGGAGGCAGAACCCATGTGCCCAACATGATAAGGGATCGGGAGCTAAAGATGGTTCGAACTGCGCCAGGGAGGGCTTCCTCCCAGTGATGTACCTTCACTGGCTTCAGTGTGGCAGAGAACGCATCTTGCAGGGCACAGCAGGCAAGCCTCCACATCTCCTCAGTGAACACAGGGCCCGCTGTCACAAGGACGTATCTGCCAAAAGAAACAAGTAAAGGAGTTTTGTTGTTGTTGTTGTTGTTGTTTTGAGATGGAGTTTTGCTCTTGTTGCCCAGGCTGGAGTGCAATGGCATGATCTTGGCTCATTGCAACCTCCACCTTCTGGGTTCAAGCAATTCTCCTGCCTCAGCCTCCCAAGTAGCTGGGATTACAGGCATGCGCCTCCATGCCTGGCTAATTTTGTATTTTTAGTAGAGACGGGGTTTCTCCATGGTGGTCAGGCTGGCCTCGAACTCCCAACCTCAGGTGATCCACCCACCTCGGCCTCCCAAAGTGCTGGGATTATAGGTGTGGGCCATCGTGCCCAGCCGCAAAGGAGTCTTGAATTCCATTTTGTTGCCATAAAATTTAGGCTATATGGACTCATGCACAGGTTTATTCTGCAGCTCCCTGCCAAGTCTCCCTGTCTTCAACCATCCAGTATTCCACTGTCAAAATACTACTTCCTAAACCATTTTAATATAGAAATACCAACGGCTCCCCTCTATAAATAGGCCAGTCCTTAAATGTAGACTTGTATGCAAGACTGTATATATTCTGTAGTGATTTTTGGATTCTAGTTCCATTTTCCATCACTCCTCTACAACAAGCAAAACCAAACCCCAAACTCTTATCTCAATGCTATTCTGTTCTTCTGCTTGGAAAGTCCCCACCTCCCCCATGCCTGTCCACCTTGGAGGATGTGACCAGTGTCACTGCTACAACAAGGTCCTTGCTTCACTGTCACCATTTTTCATGTGACCCGCTCTCCCATGTGCCTGGCTTATTTCACTTGGCATAATAACCTCCAGTTCCCTCTATGTTGTTGTAAATGACAGAATCCCTGTTTTTTTTTTTTTTTTTTTGAGACGGAATCTTGCTCTGTTGCCCAGGCTGGAGTGCATTGGTGCCATCTCATCATATTGCAACCTCTGCCTCCCGGGTCCAAGCAATTCTCCTGCCTCAGCCTCCTGAGTAGCTGGGACTACAGGCGCCCGCCACCATGCCCAGCTAACTTTTGTATTTTTAGTAGGGACAGGGTTTCACCACATTGGCCAGGCTAGTCTCGAAGTCCTGACCTTGTGATCTGCCTGCCTTGGCCTCTCAAGTGCTGAGAATCCTATTCTTTTTTATGGCTGAATAGTACTCCATTGTGTGTATGTATCACATTTCCTTTATGCATTCATCTGTTGATGGACACTGATACGGTTTGGCTGTGTCCCCATCCAAATCTCACCTTGAATTCCCATGTGTTGTGGGAGGGACCCAGTGAGAGGTAACTGAATCATGGGGCCGGGTCTTTCCCATGCTGTTGTAGTGAATAAAAGTCTCATGAGATCTGATGGTTATAATGAGTTTTCCCTGAGCCAGTGGTATAGTTCCAGTCCAAGTCTGAAACTCTGAGAACTGGGAGAAGTAAGTACAGTCCAGGGGCAGGAGAAGATTGATGTTCCAGCTCAAACAGTCAGGCAGGCAAAGTACCCTCTTACTCGGCCTTTTTGTTCTATTCAGGTCTTCAACTGATTGGACGAGGCCCACCCACATTAGGGAGGGCCATCTGCTTTGCTATCTCCATCAATTCCAATGTTCTTCTCATCCAGAAACACCCCCAGAGACACACCCACAATAATGTTTGGCCAAATGTCTGGGTACCCTGTCACCCTGAGCAAGCTCTCTCTTTGCCTGCCACCATCCATGTAAGATGTGACTTGCTCCTCCTCACCTTCTGCCATGATTGTGAGGCCTCCCCAGCCACGTGGAACTGTAAGTCCATTAAACCTCTTTTTCTTCCCAGTCTTGGGTGTGTCTTTATCAGCAGCATGAAAATGGACTAATACTGACACTTAGGTTGCTTCCAAATTTTGACTATTGTGAACATGGGAGTGCAGCTATCTCTTTGATATAATTATTTCCCTTCTTTTGAGTATATACCCAGCAATGGGATTGCTGATTGTATGATACCTCTATTTTTAGTTTGAAGAGCCTCCAAACTGTTCTCCATAGTGGTTGTACTAATTTACATTCCCACCGACAGTGTACCAACGAGGGTTCCCTTTTCTCCACATCCTCTCCAGCATTTGTTATTACCTGTCTTTTGGATAAGCTATTTTAGCTGGGATGAGATGATATCTCATTGTACATTCAATTTGCATTTCTCTTATGATCACTGATGCTGAGCACCTTTCCATATACCTGTTTGCCTTCTGTATGTCTTTGAGAAACCGAACCAGAATACTTTCTATAATGTCTTACACAATACACATTTGCTGACTGAACACTGAAATGAAGAATTATTAGCACATAGTCATTTTTAATTACAAAAGTCTACTGACAGAAAGCAATCCAAAAAGTCGATTCCTACCACAAAGACAATTTAATTTCCTTAGATTTTTAAATAAAAACTCCAGCTTTGTAGAGAGTCGGGAAAGCTTTTCCTCACCTAATACAGGAGCAGCCCACTCTGGAGATGGTTTCAGTGGGCTTGGCCACACAGGCGACCAGCAGCTCAAAGAGGTCCTTCAGCATGGTATTGATCATGCTCTCGTACCTGATGTCTACGGGAAACAGCAAAATCACAGTTTCACGCAGCGCTAGTGTAAAGGGATAGATTGAAATGGCCATCTACAGCAAGAGAGGAAAGTCTGAATGATAAGCAAATATCTGGGAAAAAAATAGAACAATGAGAAAAATGGCCATATCCTCCTCCCGCCCCCCAAAAAAACCCAGTAAAACAATAATTTTCTTGGATTTTTACCCGATTTCAGCATGTTTCATCCACCTCTAGAGAAATAAAAGTGAAATATGCAGTTCACTTTTATGTGTTGCTGTATCAGAGTCTCACACTGTGCGAAGCAATGACCCGGCCAGGAACACGTGGCTACCCTTAGGGGTATGGTTACCAGTTACCACCTACATGTGGAAAAACTCACTTGTTTTCTTTCGCAATCGGTGTTCTTTTTTGGCAGGGTAAATTGTCCTTGCTAAACTTAATAGAGGCACAGTTTCCTTTATTGGCTTTGTTAGTCTCCCCTGGGGTCAACATCCTCCTTAGTTTCTTTGTCCTCTCCAGCAAGGGAACCTCTTCCCTTACACCGTGATATGCCAGTCCTTCGAGTTATAAGCTCTGTGGGTAGCAGCAATGTTTCTTCTGCTCCCGGACACCCAGATCTTCACACATGTGGCTCCACTGGGACCACATCCCCTGCCTCTAGGTCCCTCTCCATCTGCTGACTTCAGCATACTGTCCATCCCACACTTCCACAGCCTTTACAAAGTACCATCAATATTAAGAAATTTCTCTTCACCCCTAGCCTGTTTAGCTACTTCTTGCCCACAATGGAAGCCTTTTCTAAAACCCTGTCTCCTCCATTTAGCCTCCCCAGATGAAGCAGGGTGACAGGATATACCCCCCACCCCACCCCTCCACAGGCTACAGGGATATTGCTTCTTTTTTTTTTTTTTTTTTTTATATATACTTGAATTTGCCTCCCTTCTCCTAACGCACAAGTACCCCAGACCTCTTATTAGGTATTTTATTTTCTAACACACATATATTTTGAGCATTCGGTTTGAAAATTTTGTAGAAGACACATGGGTATGAATTTTCTCTTTGAAAATCTATTAGAAGGCTGGCACTGACCGTGTTGTTCTATTTTAATAATTCCCAGGACAAAAACCCTGCATTCGTATTTGCATTAGGTATTTACTACACCGTTTTAGCTGACGGTGCTGTCTACCACAGAAATACCCAGAATGAACTGCTCTGGCACTTCAGATACCTGAATGTAGAAAGCTTTGAATGTGCTCCACCACCAGCTCACAGGACAGACCAATAGCATGCTTGAAATTGGCAGAGGCCATATCCCAGTAGGAATGGTCTTTATGGCTCCGGCGGAGCCAAACGGACATCACAGGAAGGAGGAGGTGAACCACTGCATAGATACCAAACCCTGGTCCTGAAAGAGAAAAGTCAGCATAGTAACAACCTGTAATAAAAGGGAAGCTCTTTGCCTCCACCTGGCATTGTTGATCTCTTTGGAAGGATCCCTATATTTGCTGAGAAAGTGCAGGGAAAAATAATTTACTGCCGATGGGGGAATATATGGTCTTCAGTGGCATTTTTCCTTTTTGTCTCTGCAGGGTTTTAGTTATGTGAGCAATAGGTGAATATACTCCTAAAACATTCAAATATTGCTGGTAAAGCTAAAATATCACCTGGTCAACTCCTGGGACCTAAATGTAAACACACAAATACACATGTGTGTATAAGAAAATACCCTTTGAAATCACATATTTATGAAATCTACCTACATGGGGAAATATAGAGTTTTATTTTTATTTTATATAAATGAGATAATGTAAACTTCGGTCCGCATACTCTTTTTTTTTTTTTTTTTTTTTTACTTAACAATAGTGTTAGAGCTGGCCACAGTACTGCACACCTGTAATCTCACCTACTCTGCAGGCTGAGGCGTGAGGATTGCTTAATTAAGCCCAGTAGTTTAAGACTAGCTTGGGCGACATTGTGAAATCCCTTCTCAAAAAAAAAAAAAAAAAAAAATTAGCTGGCCATTGTGGAGTGCTGGTAGCCTCGGCAACTTGGGAGGCTGAGGTGGAAGGATCGCTTGAGCCCAGGAATTTGAGACTGCAGTGAGCTATGATCACACCACTTGCTCCAGCCTGGCAAGACCTCCATTTCGAAGAAAACCCCAAAAGTGTTGTTAGAGATTATTCTTTGTCAGCAAATTTGGATATTCCTCATTTTTTATTGCCACATACTATTTCTGCTGTATTTACGTACAGCAGTTTACTTATCCATTTCCTTACTGATGAACATTTAAGGCGTTTCTAATTTTTTTTGTTTTATAGACTATGCTATAATGAAAATCATTGTGCTTCTTTGTTCAACATCGTGGAAATGTTGATGAGTTTTTGAAGTTATGATTACAAAAGCAAAGCATCCATTTTATAATAAACGTGGAAATTACATGAGAATACAAAAGAAAAAACTCACCTAGAGATAATCACATTTTGATGTATTTCCTTTTGGGACTTTTTGAATGCATGTGTGTTTGTATTTATAATTGCATAAAGTTTCATATAGTTGAGATTGCACTCCATAGTATGTGCATTTTAACATAATGCTTTGTAAGTAATTATTCACGTCATTGAATATTATTCACAGATATTAATTTTAACACCTGCAGAATATTTACATGCTTTTACCACAATTAACTGCTTCCCATATAGGGTGTTCATAATTTTTGGTATTCAAGATGTTTCAGCAAACATCTTATATATACAATTTTGTCTTTATTATTGATAATTTACTTAGACGACAGGCTCCTAGGAACAAAAGCGGATTAAATGCTCTTCACACACATTTAGTGGCAATCAGTGTGAAAGCAGAAAATGGTACTGATGAGTAAAACAGATTTAGAAATAGTGGTTTGCAATTCTATAAAATACCTACTTATTCTTTGATGGAAGTCTTTTAACTTTTTAACGTGGGAGTATCTATGGTGTTTTTTTAAACATAATATAAACTTTGCTATAGATTTTGAAATGGTATCAATTATCAAGTCTTCATTATAATGAGTACAAACCTCCTCTTAGTAAGAAAGTGGCTTCATTTAGGGTCTGATTGTTAATAAAATACTTAAATTTCTATAAAAAAAGTTTCTTTGATCTTGAGAAATTGGGATGTATAAATATATATACTAAAATTGATTAATTCACAACAGGAAATAAATTCCTAAAAGTCATTCTTTTCTCATACTCTCAGGGTCCTTGTACCAGGGGAGGACTAAATGTCTTTTAGTCCTCTTCCAAATCTAATCACCTATGACCCTTACACAAACGGGGTGTTGCCGCCTTAATACTGCATATAGCTGCAAGTGGTTTGTTTATATTACTGGAAGACCCAGTAAGCCCAACCAACAGCCCAGGGCCAAGAGCATGTGACTGTGAGATCCTGCCACAAAGGAAGGCGGTGACCATGGAACATAGCAAAGCCAAATGGCTCTTGGAGACGCTGATACCATAGCCTTGGTCTGATTAATGTGGAGCTCCTGCACATCCAACTAACTGGCCACCACACGATACTTGTAACCAGACTTCTAGGAAGACATGTAAACAATACATAGGCCATATCTTAAGCATCACTACCATTCAACAAACATTTATGGAGCATCTCTTATGTGTGAAGCTTTGTACTAAGTCTAGGAAACAGTGAAAACAGGCAGACACCTGCAGAAATACCCTCTTGAAAAGAGTTATATGTATACCCCCCCCCCGCCCCCGCCCAAAAGACGGACATAGAAATATTTACCTGGTGTTTTGGTCACATCTCTCAACAGCTCAAAGAGTAAATCCAAAGTTGGTGGTTGGTGCTGCCGTGGACAATTGGACACAGCCGCTGTCAGCTGCTCCAGCAGGATTATCCAGACTTCTATCAGACCTGGAAACCAAAAAGCAGACCTGTATGAAATCCAGTTAGACACAATGAATAATCATCCCAAGATCCAATTAAACATTGTATGTAAACTGCCAAGTGCTATACAGATTTGAGCCATCACCCAGCGTGTTAGCCTTCAGTGGCCATAGACATGGACAGATGATGATTTATGTGTTCTGACAAAGTCAAGGGGAAAAATACTGCCACATTTCCTCCTCCTTCCCCTTTAATAAAAAGGTGATAGGGTAAGGAAATGGCTGTCAGGTTTCTTGGGAGCTGATGATACCAAACAAATAAGCTATCCATCCAATTCTACCACCTTCGTCTATCTTTCTTTAAAAAATGATTTTATTGTGGTAAATATATAGAACAGAAAAAGCCATTTTAGCCATGTCTACTAGTACAATTCAGTGGTATTCATGACAACAATGTTGTGTAACTATCACTACTGTTTCCAAAACGTTTTCACCTCAAACAGAAACCCTGGAGCTATTAAACAGTTACTCTCCTTTCTTCCTCACTCCAGTCCCTGGTACCTTTAATGTACTATAAATTATGGCTGATTTTGAGGTGTGATAGTGGTGTCATGTTTATGTTTGTTATCTTTAAAGAACACACACTGAAACATCTACAGATGAAATGCTATGTTGAGGATTTGCCTTAAAATATGGAGAAAGAGGAAGAGAGATCAAAGATATACATGATCCAAGATTAGCCATAAATTGATAGTAGTTGAAGCTGGGTGATAAGTCTGTTATATTATTCTGTTCAGTTCTGTATATTCTACATATGTACATCTGTATATGTATATATTTTGTATATTCAAAATATACAAGTTTTGTATATGTTTGAAATTTCTATAAGAGGAAAATGTAATTATTTGCCTTTGAAAACCAAAGGAATAATATCTGTTAATGTATCAATGTTGAGGATTGTTTAATTTTTTAAAACTAAAGCTGTTACTGATTTTTGTTCTGATTTACTATGTCTACATAATGATAACTTTAAAGTCCTAGTTACATTGATTATGTAGAAAACTTAGATAGGTGCTGGACTGAACTGTATCCCTTAGAAGATGGGGTTCCTAGAAAAAAAATCAAAGATTTGCACAAATGGGAAAGAGAATGCTTGCCATTACATACCCAACCATTTACAACTATTTTAAAGAATGTATTATAGATAAACAACATTAGCTTCTGCTTATAATTATCTGGGTTTGAGGTTTAAAATGCTAAGTAAAAATTGTTCTTATCTAATCATTAAACTGAAACCTCTATTAGGCAATATCTAGCCAACTTTCTTTCTTTTTTTTTTTTTTTTTTTTGAGGCAGAGTCTTGCTCTGTTGCCCAGGCTGGAGTGCAGTGGCGCGATGTCAGCTCACTGCAAGCTCCGCCTCCCAGGTTCACGCCATTCTCCTGCCTCAGCCTCTCGGAGTAGCTGGGACTACAGGCGCCCACCACCACGCCCGGCTAATTTTTTTGTATTTTTAGTAGAGACGGGGTTTCACCATGGTCTCGATCTCCTGACCTCGTGATCCGCCCACCTCGGCCTCCCAAAGTGTTGGGATTACAAGCGTGAGCCACCGCGCCTGGCCTTAGCCAACTTTCAATACTTTAATTGTTCTCTATATTAGATATTCTTTCCTATAATTATTCCTCACAACTAATCTGAACTTGTGAGTTTTTTTTTTTTTTTTTTTTTTGAGACGGAGTCTCGCTCTGTCACCCAGTCTAGAGTGCAGTGGCACAATCTCGGCTCACTGCAACCTTCACCTCCCAGGTTCAAGCAATTCTCTGCCTCAGCCTCCCAAGTAGCTGGGATTACAGGTACCCACCACCATGCCTGGCTAATTTTGTAGTTTTAGTAGAGACGGGGTTTCACCACGTTGGCCAGGCTGGTCTTAAACTCCTGACCTCGTGATCCACCCGCCTCGGCCTCCCAAAGTGTTGGGATTACAGGCGTGAGCCACCACGCCTGGCCTGAACTTGTGAGATTTTGTTGTTTATAATCTTCATCGAAAATTTTACATCTCCTAGCCACCCCCACAAAATTTGTAACACCAAAATAAAACAAAACAAAAAACCTTCCCCTCAAAAGTCCTTTTATAAAAGAGTTTGAAATAACCTATATCCAGAAGTTAGACCTATTTGAGGGTATGATATCCAATTCTAGATGTAGAACAGGACAGGGTCTTCTGAGACAGAAGACAGAAGGCGTGAGCATGAATTATTCTATCTGAAAATGATCCACAGTTACTAGTTTGAACTCTGATTCTCAGGAGATCACATGGGACCTAATTTGAAACAAATTCTTTAAAATCAGTCCTTTCCTGAGCCTTCAGCTTCAACGGTCACAAATAGAGTCTCTCTTTAGTAATGGCTTAATTTCCCCAGTCTCTAACCAAATAGTCCTGTAGGAAGTAATTATATAATGATTTGTTTTCTAAAAGATACTAAAAGACAATTATCAGCCAATTTAAGTACCTAGGCACCAATGGAACTTCATTCCAATTTGCTAAAGTCAAGAGAATTGAGAGTTAGAAACTACTTAAGTGGAATCTGCAAATCTGCACTAGTTTTAGAAGAATCCATTTTTAAAAGGATGGGTATAGAGGCATCTATTGTAAAGTGATGTTTTTGGAAAGTCCATGGAAACTTTAAGCAGACTTATTGTGACAGAATTACAAAAAATAACTACAAAAATAAATGATCATTCTTATGATCTATGCTATGGTTTGAATATTTCCCCCGAATTTCACATGTTCATGGCAAGTGCAGTAAAAGATTATTCTGGAGTCTTACAATTTAATGTCTGCTCTGTTGTGTTTTTGGGCTCACCTGGAGCATGTTGCTCCTGTCTTGCCTATTTCTCCCCCTTTAGAACATGAATATCTATCCTATGCCTTCCTACCATTGTATTTTGGAAGCATGCAATTTGTTAATGTCACAGGCCCACAGCTGGAGAGGAATATGCTTTGGAATGAATCATGCCTTTAGTCTCAACTGTACCTGATTTAGATGAGACTCTTGAGTTGGTGCTGAAACAAGTTAAGGCTTTGGGACTATTGGGATGGAATTAATGTATTCTGCGTGTGAGAAGAACCTGAACTTTGGGGGCCAGAGTGGAATGCTATGGTTTGAATGTGTCCCCCAACATTCATGTGTTGGAAACTTTATCCATAATGCAACAGTGTTAACAGGTGGGACCTTTAAGAGGTGATTAGGTCATGAGGGCTCTGTCCTCATGAATGGATTAATATTGTTATCATGCACGTGAGTTAGTATCTTGGGAGTGGGTTCCTGATCAAAGCATGAGTTTGGCCCCCCTTCCTCTCCCCACCAGCCCGAACTCCTTGAGCGCTCTCTTGCCCTTCCTCTTGGGATGATACAGCAAGAGGGCCCTCATCAGAGGCAACCCCCTCAACTTTTGGCTTCTCAGCCTCCAGAACTGTAAGAAATAAATCTGTTATTTATCACTCTCAAGTATTCTCTCATAGCAGCACAAAATGGACTAAGACAATTCCCAGAAGCTTAAGGTACTTCATTTATGACTTAAGCTTCTGGGAATATGAACACAGCAAATAACCTAGTTTAGTCCAATCAATTAACTTACCGGTGTCATCATCAAAATCAGACAGGACTGATTCAATTCCATCCTCACTGCTGGCTGACTGTTCCTGAAGTCTTCGAGGCAAGCTGGCCAGTCTCCCACTAAGGAATATTGGCTTCAAGGGCATTTTGTAGATTTTGGCCAATAACTAAATTTAAAAAAAAAAGACAAACTGCAATTATATGTTGGAAAAAGCTGCATTGTGGGTTTTAAAGAATAATGAAATTATACGTTACTACTAAAAGGAGATGGGAAACTAGACATTGAAAATTTGATTGTTCGTGATTTGGATTTATAAAGGTAGCTTACAAGAGGCATCTATCCCACGAAGCAGATGAAATAGCATTCGATGGCAACAAAAAAGTGGAGGGAAAAAGGATCCTATGGATAATTGTTCAGTATCTTAATTACATATGAGTTTTACAGACTTTTATAAACCTACCGAAGGAACCATGAAACATGTCGAGAATTTTTGCCTAAGCGAATAAGTGTTCTGCGGGGATCACTGAGAAGACAGTCCATAGGCAAATGAGATACCAGACTCTGATTTCTCCTTCCCTTGACCCAACCTCTGAGGAAACACAGGGGCAAGAGCAGTTGGAGAAATGGAGGAGGCTGGGGCCAGGAGGGAGAGAGGAAGGTCTCAGAAGCAGAGCCAGCAGAGTGGCCTGGGTTCTTTAGTCCCCTCTTGGGACTAGCGCCCAGGCACCCCTGAGCTCTCTGTTACTGGGACAGACTTCCAAAGATCCTTATGTCTTCATGAATTAGAATCCTGCCATGCCCACATTGTTTAAGGAACCAGGGCTGTGAGCAAACAGACAAAATTCCCGTCCTGGTGGGTCTCACCAACTACAATCCTTTCTAAAATAATCAAATTCCAGACATAAATGCTACAGGAAAAACTAAACAGGTGGTACTAGAAATAGTGAAGGCTGGGCCTGGTGGGTTATGCCTGTCATCTTAGCACTTTGGGAGGCCGAGGCTGGCGAATCACTTGAGATCTGGAGTTCAACACCAGCCTGGACAACATGGCGAAACCCCATCTCTACTAAAGATACAAAAATTAGCTGAGTGTGGTGGCGCATGCCTGAAATCCCAGCTACTCGGGAGGCCGAAGCAGGAGAATCGCTTGAACCTGGGAGGCAGGGGTTGAAGTGAGCTGAGATCGTGCCACTGCATACCAGCCTGGGCAACAGAGCAAGACTCTGCAAACAAACACAAAAAACAAACAAACAAAAAAGTGGGGGAATCTTGGCAGGAATTGGCAGATCCTTTAGCCCTGTGCTCTGAGGAGGTAACGTTTCAGATGAGATCTGGGAGACAAAGAGTGGCACCTAGAATCTGGGGAGAGAGTCCCAGCAGAGGAAGCAGAGATGGCCCTGCACAGCAGTGAGCAGGTGTATTTCCGGGAGGGCAGAAGCTCAGCGTGGCTATAGCACTGTGAGTAAGGGGGAAGGATGTGAGGGTGGAAAGGGAGCCGGGCAGGGGTCGTGTCATACGGGGCCTGGGGGAGGCAGCTGGATGGAGAAGCCAGGGCTGCATGTCCCTTTTAAAGCCATGGGCTCAATGCTATCACCCAGGAAGAGGTTGTACGTAGATCCCCAAAGAGGCCCAGGGACACCACCTGAGAAGACACGTGAGAAAGTGTTGAGAGAGGGGTGTCACTGAAGCTTAGAGAGAAACGGCCTCAGGGAGGGGGCATGGTGTCAGGCAGAGGATGGACACAATGATGGTCACTGCTCAATTTGACAAATGCTGTTTTATTCTCTTTACTAGATTTAAAAAATTTATTTTTGAGACAGAGTCTTGCTCTGTCACGGAGTGCAATGGCATGATCTCAGTTCACTGCAACTTCCACCTCCTGGGTTGAAGCAATTCTCCTGCCTCAGCCTCCCCAGTAGCTGAGATTACAGGCGCATGCCACCACGCCTAGCTAGTTTTTGTATTTTTAGTAGAGACGGGATTTTACCATGTTGTCCAAGCTGGTCTTGAACTCCTGACCTCAGGTAATCCGCCCATCTCTGCTAGATGATCTTGACTGAGCATGTCTCTCTTTTATTAATGTCCCCCTTCACTGCTTGCACCCCTGTCCTCCACTTTTTGGTGCCCTCAGGAAGACTTCCCATGACCTCGTGACCCCTTCCCCTAAAACCTCATGCAAATATAGGGATTCCAGTAGTTCAGGCATCTGAGCGTGAGGGAAAAGTTTCAGAGACCTCAGCATCCAATTGTGTGTTCTAGTATGTCTTCATTATTTTCTTTCCTTCATGGAAAAAGGAGGGACAAAAATGCATATTCCACATCTGCGCCCCAGTCTCCTCAGACGGCAAAGTGTCTCTCTCGGGCTTCAGCAAAAGACCCCCTATGCGTGTTTTTGGAGCATATTCCGAGGCAGGTTTCCAGGCCCCAGCTGGACCATTCCCCTACCTGAGAGCAGCGCCTGAGGTAATCCAGGGCTGGGAGGCACAGGTCTGTGGACGGGGCTCCGGGTGCCGGGGCACAGTCTCCAATCTCTTTACAGTCCACCTCCCCTAGGGGCAGCATGGGAGACAGAGACCAGCAGTGTTACCCTTGAGGGCCCCCTTCTAACAGGAGACCTGTTTACTCCCATAGCACTAGTGCACCAGATATCTATTAAACGAGAGTGGGAGAAAAGGAGAAAAATGACTCCAAATTGCACAACCCTGAGGAAAATCCTTTCAGCCATTCTCCTGGCTGCATGTGCACATGTTAAATACATTTGGGACCATACCTTTCCTATCATTTTGTTGAGATAATATGGTTAGTAGCTCACCCTTCCACTAAATAATCAACATTTCCTCTCTCTTCTACCACAGTACTTTCAGTGGCTGGACAGTGTTCCTTTGTACATGGGCACATGGTAAATGACATTTCTGGGACCTGCTGTTGGATGGAGTGACTTTTGATGACAGAGGACAATCCCAGAGACAAGGCCTGGATTGGGCTGGAATGAAGTGCTTCCCTGTCTCCATTTGGAAAAGGATTTCCTTCCCTGCCAGTGCGTGGCACTAAATGCTGATGATAAATGAGGTCTCTGGGAAGAGTCTAAACATCTGGGGTTTAGGGACAGAGACTACTTAATTGCATTTAAATGATTTTTCTATTTTTTGTACATATCTAGAGATTTAACATGTCTGTGGAGCGGTATCTAGGTTTTTCTATAAGAATGGTAACTGAATTATTATAATTTTTCTTCTTGAATCTATTTCTATGCATTTAATCAAATCATTTCATGTACTGTAATTGTTACTAATTGTCTACAATTGTAAGAGCTAGAACCCTCCCATGTGAGTAAACAGACCTAATTACTAGGCATTAGTTAAAATTCAGAAGCAAAGAGGCATGTTTCTCCTTAAAAAAACCAAAAAACATCTCTTATGTTTTCGATCAAGGGTTAGCAAATATTTTGGCAAAGGGCCAGAGAGTAAATACTTCAGGCTTTGCAGGTCATACTGTCTTTATTGCAACCGCTCAACTCTGCCTGGTAGTATGGAAGCAGCCATTGACAAATGAACATGGCTATGTTTTAATAAAACTGTATTTATAAAAACTGTGGGCCATAGCTTGCCAAATCCTGGTTTAGATGAACACATTTTTTAATATAAAAACACAGACCAGGTCAAATTCATGTTGAAATAAGCAGGTAGGAATTAACAATAAATTCATTTCCTATCCATGATTACAGCAGGCGTCCCAAAGTTTAGACTGTGGCCACTGTGTATTTGAACGCATCCAAGTCTATGTGAATGGCACTCCCTGGAGCCAGGCAGGACACAGGCACCATGATCCCAGGCCCCAAACAAATAATTCCACTTTATAATTCACAGAAGAAAACACAGGCTGTTTTCAATGTCCTCTATGTGATGGTTTATTTTAGATGTCAACTTGACTGGATTAGGGGAGACCCAGATCACTGATAGAGCATGATTTCTGGGTGTGTCTGTGAGGTTGGTTCTGGAAGAGGCTGGCATTTGAATCAGACTGAGTAAGGGAGCTCCACCCTCACCCAATGCAGGCAAACACCCTCTAATCAGCCAAGGCCCAGGGAGAACAAAAGGCAGAGCAAAGGAGAATTCTCTGTGTCTCTGTCTCTGGAGCTGGGATATCCTTCTCCTCTTGTCTTAGAACTACAGGTTCTCGGGCCTTTTGCTTTGGATTAAGAGTTACACTATCAGTGCTCCTCGTTCTGGGGCCTTTGAACTTGAACTGAGCCATGTTATCAGCTTCCTTGGTTTTCCAGCTTGCAGATGATCTATCGTGGGACTTCTCAGCCTCCATAATTGTAGGAATGTTCTAAGATTTCCAACCTTAGTCAATATTATATTAAATAATTGCCCTTATGCAGAAACCTATTCTCAGTGTCATATGATTAGCAGCTTGAGTTTGATTTCCCAACTTTTTAGCAAAAGTTAAGAATTCCTCCTACCCCAGGCTTTATTAATTATAAAATGTATTTTCGAAGTACCGAAGTCCCCCTTCTCGAAAGCCTCGTGCATTTCAGAAACTACCCAGACGATTTTATACTTAATTTAGAAACACCTTAACAAAATAGATTCTCACTATACAACATGACACGTGATAGGAGATTTTTATATAGCACAGCTTTATGTGGGGTGAAATGAAAGGGAAGGACACTTAGTTAAACCGAAAGGTTTAGAAGAAACTTAAAATTTTGAGAGTTTCCATAGAGTATGATTAGACCTGGAGCCTGGGGAACCTTTAACAAAGGGAAAATATAAGGTTGATATTATTCTTTGACAATAAAGTTGGTATAAAATAATAAATAGATTAAAAATATGCTATAAGATATTCCATGAATACAATGAAAAGTATCAACCTTAGACAAAATTCAAGCTTCTTTCACAGTAAGTTTTTGCTTTTGAGTACACAACAACACCATCTGCTTGGACCCCAGGATGCGTGCTTGTTCCAGGCAGTCAGTGAGCTCTGTCTCCAGCCACAGAGCCACCCTGGAGAGGGTCCTCAGCAGTTACAAGGCATGAGAGGAGGGTTCTGCTTACCCAGTCCTTTGACAAACTTCATAAGGCACATGATGTAGCTAGTGGCTGCATTAGCAAAGACCTGGATGTTGTCGGTATTGAGAAAAGCTTCAAATACATCAAACACTGGAGCTTGGCCTTTTCCTAAGGGAGGAAGATTATAGAATTGTAAGAAAGTAAGTTTCTGCCCTCGGGTTTGCCAGGGTTGCCCATATTCCCAGCACCTTCCACTGAGACAGATCTTGAGAAAGATCTACTGGGGAGACACCCGGGTTTTTTATTGGACCATTGGCTTGGCTCCTGCGTGGTGCTCAGCTTTGCCGGCAGGGGAGCAGCTTGGCAGAGAGATGAGGACCGAGCTGGCCGAATGCAGAGCTGAGGCAATGTGCTGGTCTAGAGAGCAGGGAACCATGTGGCCTCTGGAATGTTCCTGCGCAGGTATTTGTAGATTATCTACAGGGCACGGCAGGGCAGGTTTAGATAGACCTTTGGTGGCATATATGAGTTTCTTTATATCTACGCAGAAAAAGAGCACAGAAAGCCTGAGACTACTTTCCTTTTAGAAAGCTTGCTTGCAAAATTGGCCTTTGGCGGGTGTCTGGGAACTCAGCTCTCAGAGTACTCCCAGGCCACAGTTAACTGATAAGAGTAGTTCACCGTGCCTAGACTGTTCACGCAAACCATATGGTTTATGCTGAACACCTGCTTTCCTGTTGGGAGTCTGGGATTTTGGTAATGTGCTAGGCAAAGGGTACGTAAGTGGCCAGTTGCCAGCTAGATCTCTAATGGGCTTCCATGGGCAGAAACATTGCAAACATGTTGCTGTGTTTTCACTGCTGGGGGAAGAATGTGTTCTGTGTGATCCCTCCTGGGAGGGCGAGAGCACAGGGAAGCTGGTGCATAGATTCTTCCAGACTCTGTCTGTGTTGTTCCTTTTCATAACCTGTTGTGTCCTTCCTACATTGCTAAAACTTAGTCATGCACTGTGTAATAAATCTCAACATAACTACATGCTGGGTCCCATGAGTCTTTCTGGTGGGTTTCTGAGTTTAGGGGTGGTCTTGGGAACCTCTGAGACAATACCCCTGGGCCCTAGGCATGCTTTATGGGTACCCATCCATTTCCAGCAGACCGAATCTCCCTAATTCTGGTTACTCTGTGTTATGGTACTTTTCTGCTTCTTACTAGCAAATGGATAACATTTTTCTTTTTGGCTTTAGACATGAACTCAACACAGCAATGTGTAAGTGAAACAACAGAAGTCTCTCAGCCTTATTGTCCAATTGTCAGCAAGAACAGGGCTTGACAATGCTCAGGGCTCTCAGCCTGCTGGCAGAACTCAGAACTCATGTTCCTGCTACACCACATTCTTTCCTGCTGATAAAACATGGCTGACAATCTGTCTTCCCTATTGTTCAATTTTTTTTTTAATAGCATGAAACTTGGCACAGAGAATTAATGCTGAATAGCAAGAATCATCCAAACATTCTTACCCATGGAGTAGTCACCAACCAGGTACTCCTTCACCTCCGACTTGTTCCCGCCGTGCACTGTTTCCAGGGCACTGAACAAGGGTCTCCACCCGGACTGGATCTGTGTGGAACACACTTCAACCAGCTCACCAATGGATGTGACAACCTGGCAGAGGCAAAGCAAGTGACACTTAAAGTCCTCTCCTTAAAAGGAGCAGAATTTCTGGGAAGGGCGATGTATTTCTCTGTCCCTTATTTTGGAGTTAATTTTAGTGAAAAGGAAAAACCAGAATAGACAAACTCACTCAAAAATCTTCTGAATAATCAGCCGTATTGTATTAATTTGCATTTCACTAATGACTAATGCTGCTAAGCAACTTTTCACATCTTATTAGCCAAATAGTTTGTTGTTTTTAAAAACTGGGTCCATGTCTTCTTGTCTTTTATTTTGTTTTTAGAGTTCCTTATATATTCCCAAGATATAATTTGCAAATATTTTTCCATAGCTTTGGACTTTTTAAAAGTTTTGTTTTTTAATGGTGTCTTTTCAAGATTAAAAGTTCTTAATTTTGGTGAAGTCCAATTCATCCATTTTTCTTTTACTGGATCACATCATGACCCATTCTGAACTTTTTTTTAACATGGTGAGAGGTAAAGGTGTAAGTTTATTTTTATCACATATATTCAAGCACAATTTGCTGAAAATCCCCTCCCATGATTGAATTGCAATGGTATCTTCATCAAAAATCAATTGATTATAAACAGGATAATTTATTTCTACATTCTTCAGTTCCACTGAACTGTAGGTCTGCCTTCAAACCAATACCACACTGTGTTTATTACTGAAATTTTGAAATCAGGTAGTGTAAATTTTCAAAATTTGTTCTTCTTTTTCAAGTTTGTTTTCTCTATTCTGTTCTTTGCAGTTTCATATAAATTTGAGAATCACTTTGACAACCTCTTCAAAAAGGTCTGCTGGGATTTTAATGGGAATTACACTGAATCTATACATCAATTTGGGGAAATTTGCTGTTTTAAAAATATTGAGTCTTTCAATCCATGAATATGGCATATCTCATATTTATTTGAATCTTCTTTAATTTCTCTCAGCAATGTTTTGTAGCTTTTGTGTACAGGTCTTGAGCTTCTTTTGCTAAATTTATTCATAAATATTTTATCATATTTGATGTTATGAATGGAATTGTTCTTATTTATCTTTGGATAATTTATTTCTCATATATATAAATTCAATTGATTTTAGTATGTTGACCTTGTATGCAGTGACCTTGCTTGACTAGAATTTTTTTGCAAATCCCATATAATGTTCTATATACAACCCCATGTTGTCCGTGAACTAAAACAGCTTTACTTTTCGTTTCAGACCTTGATGTCTTTAATTTCTTTATACAGTGAGTGAAAGTTAATGTTGAGCAGAAATAGAGAAGACAGAAATCCTTGTCTTATTACTGATTACAAGAGAAAAACACTCTTTCATCATTAAGTGTGATGTTAGATGTAGGATTCTCAAAGATGCCCCTTATCTCATGGAGAAAATCCCTCTAATTCCTCTTTTCTTAAAAGGTTTTGTCAAAAATGGGTGATGGATTTTGTTAAATGTTTTGTTTATATCCATTAAGATAATTGTGTGGTTTTAATCTTTTATTCTACTAATTGTTAATTGATTTTGAGCTGTTAAACCAATCTTACATTGCTGGAATAAATTCCATATGCCACAATGTTTAATCTTCTTTATATGTTACTGGATTTATTTTGCTAGTTTTTTTTTTTTTTTTTTTTTTGAGACAAGGTCTCACTCTGTTGCCCAGGCTGGAATGTAGTGGCATGTGATCACGGCTCACTGCAGTCTCAACTTACTGGGTTCAAGGAATCTTCCCATCTCAGCCTCCTAAGCAGCTGGGACTATAGGCATGTATCACCACATCCAGCTATATGTATATATATATATATATATTTTTTTTTGTAGAGATGGGGGTCTCACTGTGTTGCCTGGCATGGTCTCGAACTCCTAGACTCAAGTAAACCTTCTGCTGTGGTCTTCCAAAATGCTGGGATTACAGGTGTAAGCCACCGTGCCTGGCCAATAATTTTTAAAGGAATTTTTTTGTCTAATTTCATAAAGAATATTGGTCTATAGTTTTCCTTCTTGTGACTTTGGTATCACAGAAACACAGGCCTCATAAAATGGGTTTAGAGGTGTTCCTTCCTGCTTTATTTTCTGGTAGAGCTTGAGTAGGGTTGATATTATTTCATCCTTAGTTTATAGATTCACCAGTGAAACCAACGGGGCTTGGGTTATTGTGGGAATTTTTTTTTTTAATTTATGAAACTTTGCTTTATTCAATTTGTTAAACAAGAACTGATTAAATTATTGCCCCCCCCCCATAGCAGTCATGGAAAACATGTCACCTGTTTGAAAGAACAATACCACTAGTTGCAAAATTTAATTGTAAGGATCATGCAGAGGTTATTGGTCTAACCAATCCACATTGACAGCTTTTAAGTGTTCAGATACTAGTTTTAAAATAAAGGTGACAAACACCAATCACATTCTCATATTACTGTTCAGGATCTACACAAACTTGGTTCTGGAAATAGTTCAATACACAAAGGTATGAGAATAACACTGTAATCACCGGTGATCAAAACAAAGGTGTAATTTTACAAATCACTTTTAGTAAGAATCAATTCTAACATTTTAAAAGTCTAAATCTATATAAAACTCAAAGCAATATATTTTTCTACTTGAGACCAAAGCAAGTTTCCTTTTTCCTATGTAAGCATAATTCTTTGAGATGAATCTGAATTCACGTGGTATACCTTGTCAACCTTTTCCAAAAGAATTTTAAGCCCTGCTTTAGAGACAAATTCTTACATTATGTATACATATATTTTTCTTTTACATATTTTTCCTTCAAAGACTAATGATAAGTTTATGAGGTTATAGGCCTTTAATGTGCAAACATCACCAGTCTAATTTAAAAACAATTTTACTTACCCCCTCAAAAAACTCAGTACCCATTTACAGTCATTGCCTACTCCACCACGCCACCCTCAGCCTGACGCAACCACTAATGTACTTTTTGTCACTATAGATTTTCCTATTCTGACATTTCATATAAATGCAGTCATATAACATATGGTCTTTGGTGACTGGCTTTTCTCATTTAATGTATGTTTTCAAGATTCACCCATGTTGTACATATATCAGTACTTCATTTTTATTGCAGAATAATATTTCATTGTGTGGATATAACCTAATTTAATGTATCTATTCATTAGCTGTTGGAATTTGAGTTGTTTCTAACTTTCTGGCTATTATGAATAATGTTACTATGAACATTTGTGTACAGGATTTGTACAGATGTTTTCATTTCTCTTGGGTATATACCCCTTGAGGAACTGTCAGACTGCAAAGCAGCCACACATTTTACCCTCTCACCAGTAGGGCATGAAAGTTCCAATGTCTCCACCTCCTCCCTCACCAACACTTGCTATTATCTCTTTCTTTTTTTTTCTTTTTGAGACGGAGTCTCACTCTGTCACCAGGCTGGAATGCAGTGGCGTGATCTTGGCTCACTGCAACCTCCGCCTCCCAGGTTCAAGTGATTCTCCTACCTCAGCTTCCCAAGTAGCTGGGACTACAGGTCTAGTCCCGGGTTCAAGTGATTCTCCCACCTCAGCTTCCCGAGTAGCTCGGACTACAGTGTGCGCCACCACACCCAGCTAATTTTTGTATTTTTAGTAGAGATGGGGTTTCACCATGTTAGCCAGGATGGTCTCGATCTCTCGACCTTGTGATCTGCCCGCCACGGCCTCCCAAAGTGCTGGGATTATAGGAGTGAGCCACCGTGCCTGGCCGCTATTATCTATCTTTTTTATCCTAGTAGATGTGAAATAGTATCTCACGTGGTTTTGATTTACATATTCCTAATGACTAATGATGCTGACCATCCTTTCATTAGTGCATATTTAATGCCATTATTGACATGGTTCTATTTACATCTGTCATTTGCTATTTGTTTTCTGCATATTTACGTATCACATCCTTTTTGTTCCTCTGTTCCTCTTTTACTACCTTCTTTTATGTTAAACACTTTTTTTTTGTGATCACTTTCATTCATGTTTATTTTTTAATCTTTTTGTCTTATTCTCTCGGTTGCTGCCCTAGGGATTATAATATGAATCTTCAATTGATCACATTTGTACCTCAAGTTAATACTGAGCTAATTCTGGCAAAATACAGCAACTTGGCTTCTATATAGCTCCATTTCCCATCCCTCCTTTCTGCTAATGTTATTTATATTACATCTTCATGTTTAATACATCCAACAATACAGTGTTGGAGTTATTGCTTTAAACGTTAGGTTTTTGAAATAAATTAGGAGAAAGAGAAAAATTTACACACTGTTTTATATTTTCCCACTTATGTACCATTTCTTCTTATGCAATAGATTTACCAGTTTGTGTTATTTCTTTCAGCTTAAAGGAATTTAGTATTTCTTGTAGAACAGGTCTACTGGCAAGACATTCTCCAAACTTGTGTTTATCTGAGAATGTTTTGATGTCATCTTCATTTTTGAAGAGTAATTTCTCTAGGATTATTCACTGACAGTTTTTCTTTCAGCACTTTAAATATGTCGTTACATTGTCTTCTAGCCTTCATTTTTTCTGAAGAAAGCATTAGTTAATCCTAGCATTAGTTCCTCTGTAGTAATATAGTCTTTCTCTTGCAGCTTTTAAGGTTTTGTCATCGTCGTCGAGCATTTTGACTACAACGTGTCTATTGTAGATATCTTTGTGTTGATCCCAATTGTGGTTCCACTATTTCTTTAAATATATTTTCCCATCTATTTGTCTTTCTCTTTTCTACCTGGGACTCTCATTACAGGTATGTTGGTATGCTTGACATTGTTCTACAAATCTCTGAGGCTTTGTTTATTTTTGGTCAAACTTAATTTTGTCTGATCTTCAGAATAGATAATCTCTATTAATCTATTTCCATGTTCACTGATGTTTCTTTTGCCATCTCTTTCTGGAAAGCCCGTATAGCTAATTTTTAATTTCAGTTATTGCCCTTTTCAACTCTAAAATTTACATTTTTATAGTTCCCATTTTTTATTGAATGCAAACATTGCACCTGCAAATCAAGAAATAATTTGAAGATTATTAATATTAATATTTAGAGTCCCTATTTTTGAGTCATTGTCATATTTTCCCTTAATTTTTTCGAACATATTTAATAGCTACTTTGAAGGCTCTGGCTCCGAAATACATGTGGGCTCACTCTAAGTCAGTTTCTATTCACTATTTTTCCCTCTATGTTTCACTGTTTCCTGTTTCTTTGTATCGCTCATATTTTTGAGAATTGGACATTTTAGATAATTTATTATAGCAGTGCTGGATTCTAATTTATTTTTGAGGGTTTTTTTTCCCCCAGACTAAGGTGCTTGGAATTCCACAGACTAAGTCTGTGGAATCTGTCTCTTCCCATGGCGCTCATGTGTCTGCTCAGTTTTTGTTCTTCATTTTTATTTTTTAGCCTGACTCCCTAGTGTTCATCCCCATGTCTGCATAGCTTAGTAGTCAGCTGATCATGTGGGTGGAAACTGCGCTCAAACACCTTGAGTCTTTAAGGTTCCTACCCTCTGGCAATCAATCTGTGTGAGAAGGTTGGTCAGAATATTCAAAGTTCAGCCAGTTTTTATCTCCCTTTTCTTTTATTTTCTGATGAGATCTTTACAGTCTCCCCTGTACATGCCCATGTTTTAGTCATCCAGGGATGTGTGAACAGACTATTTGGTCCCTCTATGAATCTCTGATATCCAGGATCTTAGATTTCTTGCTAGTACACTACTCACTGCAAACCTTAGGCCAGCAAGGTTGCAGGATTCCCCTGTTCATTTCTCCATGAATTCACCACTTTTAATTGACAAGCCAATGGTCTTCTCCCCACTCTTCTCCATACCAAGTCTGTCCCTGATAGTAGAAAAGCTGATGATTGTCTCAGTCAGCCTCATGCTGGTCAAACTACTATTCTTGCCAATAGAGCTTGGGAGTAAAGGTGATGGCTTCAGTCTTTGGCAAGAAAGTCAGACTCCCACTATTCTTAACCAAAGTTCTAGCAAACACTGTTTTTAAGAATAAATGCTACTCAATTTGTTGATCTGCTTTTGGTCAATTTCCAGACCCCTCAGATGGTTGCTTTGGACAATTCTGTCCTGTCCTGTTTTATGCTTGATTTTTGCAGGGAAGGTTAACCTAACTTCTTCATGTCACCATAGCCAAAGCTGCTCCTGTCCTTAATCTTCCTAAACATATTTAAGCATTGTTATTTTAAAATATGTCTCTGATAACTCTGATATCTGGGTTCCTGTGTGTGTTTATTGTTTGTTTTTTAAACTTTTGTTTTCAATGACATGTTATTTCCTAATTAGCCTGGTTATTTTTTATTGAATGCAAACATTGCACCCGCAAATCAAGAAATAACTTGAAGATTATTAATAGAATGATGTAATCTTCTGTCAGAAAGTCACTAGAAACCTCAGATTACCTTAATCTCATGTCAGGGATTGGGATTATTTGAAGTTGGGTTTATTTTCTCTTATGACTAATCTATTTAAGGTTCGCCTTTCTTTCTAAGACGTCCCTTTCGCTTCAAGATCCTGACTCAAGATGCCAGGAAGTTACCAGACTTGGGAGGTCCCAGACTGCAATTTTGCTGAGCTTCTCTGTCTTTTATTATGTTGGTGCAAAAGTAATTGCAGTTTTTGCTGTAATGGCAAAAACTGCAATTACTTTTACACCAACCCAATATCTTCCTTTTTTTAAATTAGTAGATTCTATTTTTAGGAAAAACAGCCTCAAATACCAGGAAGACTACTCTGGGTATTCTTTTTCTCCCAGATCTTGGCCTTGTAGTTCTTCACTGCCCTATAGTATGTCAGTGTCTTCGAATGATGAAATTTTTTTTTTATCCAACTTTTTTTAGTTGTTGCCCGTGAGAAAGTTGATCTGAATTACCTAGTTCACTCTTATTGGTATAAAGTCTTACAAGGCTACAGTAACCAAAACAGCATGGTACTGGTACCACAACAGAGACATAGATCAATGGAACAGAACAGAGCCCTCAGAAATGATGCCGCATATCTACAACTATCTGATCTTTGACAAACCTGACAAAAACAAGAAATGGGGAAACGATTCCCTATTTAATAAATGGTGCTGGGAAAACTGGCTAGCCATATGTAGAAAGCTGAAACTGGATCCCTTCCTTACACCTTATACAAAAATTAATTCAAGATAGATTAAAGACTTAAGTGTTAGACCTAAAACCATTAAAATCCTACAAGAAAACCTAGGCAATACCATTCAGGACATAGGCGTGGGCAAGGACTTCATGTCTAAAACACCAAAAGCAATGGCAACAAAAGCCAAAATTGACAAATGGGATCTAATTAAACTAAAGAGCTTCTGCACAGCAAAAGAAACTACCATCAGAGTGAACAGGCAACCTACAGAATGGGAGAAAATTTTTGCAACCTACTCATCTGACAAAGGGCTAATATCCAGAATCTACAATGAACTCAAACAAATTTACAAGAAAAAAACAAACAACCCCATCAAAAAGTGGGCAAAGGACATGAACAGACACTTCTCAAAAGAAGACATTTATGCAGCCAAAAAACACATGAAGAAATGCTCATCATCACTGGCCATCAGAGAAATGCAAATCAAAACCACAGTGAGATACCATCTCACACCAGTTAGAATGGCCATCATTAAAAAATCAGGAAACAACAGGTGCTGGAGAGGATGTGGAGAAATAGGAACACTTTTACATTGTTGGTGGGACTGTAAACTAGTTCAACCATTGTGGAAGTCAGTGTGGCGATTCCTCAGGGATCTAGAACTGGAAATACCATTTGACCCAGCCATCCCATTACTGGGTATATACCCAAAGGACTATAAATCATGCTGCTATAAAGACACATGCACACGTATGTTTATTGCGGCACTATTCACAATAGCAGAGAGTTGGAACCAACCCAAATGTCCACCAACGATAGACTGGATTAAGAAAATGTGGCACATATACACCATGGAACACTATGCAGCCATAAAAAATCATGAGTTCGTGTCCTTTGTAGGGACATGGATGAAACTGGAAAACATCATTCTCAGTAAACTATCGCAAGGACAAAAAACCAAACACCGCATGTTCTCACTCATAGGTGGGAATTGAACAATGAGAACTCATGGACACAGGAAGGGGAACATCACACTCCGGGGACAGTTGTGGGGTGCAGGGAGGGGGGAGGGACAGCATTAGGAGATATACCTAATGCTAAATGACGAGTTAATGGGTGCAGGAAATCAACATGGCACATGGATACATATGTAACAAACCTGCACATCGTGCACATGTACCCTAAAACTTAAAGTATAATAAAAAAAATTAAAAAAAAAAAAGTCTTAGGTGTTAACCTATCTAGGTTAACTTATCTTAGATGTTAATGATCTAACCTTTAGGTGTTAACTTCTAGGTGTTAACTATCTAGGAGCTAACTATAGCTGTTAACTAGGTGTTAAGTGTTAACAATCTAGTCTTTCGGTGTTAACTTATAATCTCAATCCTTTATTTCCTTAAACTTACTAGGCTTTGTGATTTAATATTTTGCATGGAAGATACCAATATTTCAATCCAATTCTTTATACGTCTAGTTGTACCATCTGTTGTTTTATCAGTTCTCTCCATTGCCTTGTTTTCTTGTGTGTTTTGTGAATTTTTAAAAAATACTGAGAGCTCACGTACCTTGAACCTTTATTTGTGGGATTCTTTTGTGGTCTGAGTTGACATGAGTTTCTCTAGGGGGAGTTTTGTTGCTTCCGTATGGTGCCTGTGTAAAGTTTCTCAGATCCTGAGGTGGTGTAATTTCATATACAGATCACATAAAAGGGCAAGGTTGTAATAATAAATCCTGGAGCGCTCTTTTTAAAAAACTTTCCATTAAGAGCCAATGTTAGAAACAAGCTGACAGTATCCTCAGGAAGTTTGTTTTAATTCAACCTTGGCCTGAGTGAACACCAGCTTTGTAAAGTTTGCATTGAGATTTGTTTTCTGTTTCTGTGTACTCACGTCTGGGATGACCAGAACTTCTGCTCCACTTGAGAGCAAATTCCCTCACAGTAAAACCAGCCTAAGGGCTCTGCTTACTTCTCTGGCTTCCCGTTGGCACTCAGTTTTGGGGCTTCCTTACTTTCTTGCCAGTGTGTCAAGGTATTTAAAAGAAATGTTTAAACCGCTATTCAACATTTTTGGTGGATTTCAGAGAAAGAGATCCTGTATTTCTAGCCCACCGTCATGTGAAATACAAAGTCTCCAGTTAGTTTCTTTACCTTGCCTTCAGTAGACAGTATGGCAGCAGTTAGGAATATAGGCCAGGTAGAAAGAGATAGGCCAGCAGATTGCCTAGGTTCAAATCCCAGCTCCACCAATCACTGATTATGTATCCTTAGTCAAATTGCTTAACTTTCCTGTTTCTTTTTTTTTTGATTGCCTAGGTTCAAATCCCAGCTCCACCAATCACTGATTATGTATCCTTAGTCAAATTGCTTAACTTTCCTGTTTTTTTTTTTTTTTTGATTGCCTAGGTTCAAATCCCAGCTCCACCAATCACTGATTATGTATCTAGTCAAACTGCTTAACTTTTGTTTTTTTTTTTTTCTTTTTCAAGGAGTCTCGCTCTGTCACTCAGGCTGGAGTGCAGTGGCATGATATGGGCTCACTGCAACCTCTGCCTCCCCGGTTCAAGCAGTTCTCCTGCTTCAGCCTCCTGAGTAGCTGGGATTACAGGCATGCACCACCACACCTGGCTAATTTTTGTATTTTTAGTAGAGACGGGGTTTCACCATGTTGGTCAGGCTGGCCTTGAACTCCTGACCTCATGATCCGCCCGCCTTGGCCTCCCAAAGTGCTGGGATTACAGGTGTGAGCCACCACGCCCGGCCCTGCTTAACTTCTCTGTTACAGATTCCACATAGGATTATTGGAAAGAGTAAGTGTGCGAAGCTCATAGAACCGTGCCTGCAACTGTACTCAGTAAGAGCCAGCTATGACGCTGATGACCATGTCACACTCACCTGGTCTTGGACGTCCTCATCACACAACTCCAGCTGCATAATGCGCTCGAAAGGTCGGAAGAGTGCTTCATTGAAGTGAAAATGAGGTGGCTCGTTCCAGTCAGTGAGGACCTCTGTCAGTATGTCATGGATGAAGGAAACAGCCTTCTGAGACACATGTCTTTCCTTATGGCAAGCAGCCTGCAAAATTCACGAGAGAGTGGCTCTCCATCAGGACAGCAGACAGTGAGAACGGTTTCTGAAGGCTTTCCCACCCCACCTCATTACGAGGAGGTAGAAGCAGCAATTCTGTTAAAATCAAAACATTCTAAGGGATAAGTCTAAACAAACTGCATACTACATTGCATTTTTAACAATTTAACCAGCTTATCAGGCACAACCTCAATTTCATGTTAATGTTTCTAGAAAAAGAAAAGTTTCTGGTAATTTCTTTTTCTGTAACATGACAGTTTTCTTGAATGGTACAGAACATGCTCACTATAAAGACACCAGAACCCATTCTAGGAATGGCTCATGGTTTCATCTTAGCTGTGCCCCACACGTAGGAAGATCAGATGAGTCATTTGTCCCTCAGTGAGGTGAGGGACAAATTGCCACAGTAGCTTTAATTGGTTTACAAACCTCCTGGTATCCATGCTCTTGAGTAATCCTTTCCTGTACTGGCCCTGGGCTTGGACGTGTGAGTTGCTTTGGCCAGTGGAACACAAGCAAACATCATGTAAGAACAGAATTAAAAAGTACTTGTGATTTGGGGTTTGCCCTGTTGTTGCTCTTTGGAACCCTAAGAATGCCATGTGAACAAGCTAGGGCTGGTCTGCTGGAGACTAGTCTACATGAGAGACCATGAAAAGAGAGACCTGTTTGTCTAGCCTTCCCAGTTAAGGTCATCATGAACCATCTGGCCCCAGACTTTGCACCAGCTGACCATAGATACACAATTAAAGCCAGTGAGATCTGCCACGCCTGGCCAACACCAGAACTACCCAGAGAAGCCTACCTCAAATTTCTGACTCATGGAATCAAGAGCTAAATAAATGGTTGTTGTTTTAAGCCACTAGATGTTGGGGAGGCCTCATTGTAGAGTAAAAGATAACTGATAGACTTTTTCCCCATGACTACGTTGCTATTTTCTACCCATTTGGCTTACTAGAATGTTCTCAGGTTAATAATTTAAGTTCTAAGAAGTATTTTATGATTTATCTCTACCAGATAAAAGCAAAAGGGCTATTAAGAATAGTTATCACTGCAAAACTGGGCAACAGTTTTCCCTATCAACTTGGAAGTGGCCAGTCCTCACATATTGAGATGCTTAGATGTAGAGCTGCCATAAAACTGATCACATGAACTGCTTTCCTTTGGAGGGTGAAAGGGTCTTAGTATTAATTTTGTTGGGAAAACCAAGACATAGGGTTCCCTGACTGAAAGGACACTGTCCTGAGTATATTTAGCTATTAGAAAACAGGGACTGGTAGGAACCAAAGACATTGCTCTATTTATGTATAAAAATAAAGCTATCAGGAACCACCCACAGTCTTTCTGTTCCAGGCTCAGGTTGATACCAGATCATAAAAAATGAAAAACTAGCTGAGTTGTAAAACTGCAAAGAAAGAGGGTCAGAGTGAGACTAGGGTAGTACTGCCCTTTGGGGTGATTCTTTAGATGCCATGAGGTATAACCAGAAAACAGTGATGTTTGTGACCAGGTGATAGGCAGGTTCCCACTGCCCAGTGGCCACAGTGTTTTGTCCCCATACATGACTGCAGGCCCCCATGCTGGCTCTGCTGGTCACTGACTTAGCAGTTCCAGCCTCTTCCCACCTTCCCTGTGCTCACCTCCACCAGGTGTGGGGCCACAAGGCTCCAGCAGCGCATCACGTGGAGCAGGGGCCGTGCTTTGCTCCGCACAATCCTCAGCATGGCATCCCCCAGGCGGAACAGGTGGAGGGCGCTTTTTCGGTCTTGAGTGGATTTAACTTCTCCTACAGGAAGGCAAGAACATAAATGCCAGAAAGCCCAAACTCAGACATAGTCTGACCTATTCAAGCAAAGAGAGAGGTTGAAAATCTAGGTAGAACCAGTAGGGTAACTCGATATTGGCTAACCAAGGGAGGAGGAGGGAGCCTTGGATTCAAGAAGGATGTGGTGGTTCTCTTAGCAAGACCTGCATCGTCCTCTCACTCACCACTGTAGCCCCGGTACCTGGGACATGACAGGTATGATCAAGACTTGATGATAAGAGGGAATGAGGTAGCGGTTCAGTAGGAGGGCCGAGAAGTCCGACCGTCTGGGTTCAAATCCTGGCACCATTTAGTAGTTGTGTTATATTGGGCCAAAGATTTTCCTCTTTAATGATCTCATCTGTAAACCTGGGGATAATACTGCCCACTCCTAAAATTGCTTTAAAGATTAAACGTGATAATACACATAAAGTGCTCAGCATGGGCCCAGCACATACTAACTGACCAACATTTTTAGCTATTATTATTACTCTTGTTACTGTCACCTTTCACTGTCATCATCTACTTTGCCAATCCTTAATAAACCTCTGCAGCCTTTGCCAAGCAGGCCTGGTCCCTCTGCTGCTCCGTAACATGCTGTCTGGCCTGCTCTGTCTTGTTTTAGTACCATCCTTGCCTACCCTGATCTTGGGCTACTTCTTTGCCACTGTCACCTTCATCTCCCCCGCTCCCTCCTTGCTCATGTCCTATTGCCTCTCCTCTACTTCCTACTGGGGATGGGACCCAAGTCTAAACACAAAATTCATTTCTGTTTCATATAGACCTTTACACACAGCCTGAAGGCAATTTTTGTACCCCTTGGGGACCCTCAATAAACTGTGTTGTGTGCCTGTATTTCGAATGTGACTCATCACATGAGGTCAGGTGTGGAACTTTCCACTTGTGGCATCATGCCAGTGCTTAAAAAGTTTTGGATTTTGAGCATTTTGGATTTTGGATTTTTGGATTAGGGATACTCAACCTGTAATAATCATGGATGTTTACCCTGCATCAGACACTGTGTTGGTTCTGTAAGTCTTTAATAACTTTAATTTTTAAAGCAATTATATTTTCTTTCTTTCTTTTTTTTTTTTTTTTTTTTTTTTGAAGGAGTCTCACTGTGTTGCCCGGGCTGGAGTGCAGTGGTGCAATCTCGGCTTACTGCAACCTCTGCCTCCTGGGTTCAAGCAATTCTCCTGTCTCAGCCTCTCGAGTAGCTGGAGCTACAGGCACACACCATGACGCCCGGCTTTTTGTATTTTTAGCAGAGACAGGGTTTCACCATATTGGTCAGGCTTGTCTCGAACTCCTGAACTCAGGTGATCTGCCCGCCTCGGCCTCCTAAAGTGCTGGGATTATAGGCGTGAGCCGCCGCACCTGGCCTATATTTTCTTTTAAGAAGAAAATATAATTATTGCTATTTTACAGAGTAGAAAATTGAATGTCTGAAAGGTGATATGACTTGCCTCAGATGCTGTGGCTGGTAAGTGTTGGAGGCTGCATTTTATATTCCTACCTGATTGATTCCGAAGCAAGTCTCCCTCTTTCTAGATTTACCGACCCTTCCTGGCCCCTGCTCATTGTGTTCTTTGTAAGCTCAGAGTCTACTGTTTTCTCTAATGCGAAATACTTTGAAGGTTACCCCTAGGGTCAGAGATTCTCTGAAAGTCTGATGGGCCTGGAAGGTTGGCTTTATATAGCTCAGGTTTTAAAGTCTATTAAAAACTAGTGGAGAAACAACTGTGGTTCTCAAATCTAAATCTGCAGCAAGGATGAAAAAATCAAATATACTGCACTTAGAACTTCAGATTCTTAAGGATAGAAGGGACCTCAGAGGTTGTGCAGTCCAACATGTCACTAAGGTGCATCCCCAGCACATGGCTCCCGATCTCTGTCTGAACTCATCTGGGACAAGGTGCTCACTGTTTCGGGACATCCGCTTGTGCTGCTGATGAACAATTCCATCTGTGAGCGACCTGCCAACCCTTTGGGAACCTTGGACAATTCAGTACAACTCTACTTTGTCTTCCACAAGATTGGCCTTCAAGAGGGCCTTATTTCTTCACCTGGCCTCACTGGAGATGACAGGGATACTGACCCATCATTAATGGGATATGCCTCTGAGATTAGTTTTGCAAGAGTGGTGTGCAGTTTCCTTTTTCACCACCCCTTTTGGAATCAGTGGTTGCTTCTGCACATCATAAACCACCTCTGTCCGGTTGGCTGGACACAGGTGTGTGGTGTGGTTTGTGATATGCAGAAAAGCTCCACCTTCATGTGAAGGAAGCCGTCTGCACCCTAAGGAACCACACCATTTCTACCACAAGCACAAAACTTAGCAGAACAACCTAGTCCAGCTCCAGTGGGAATTCTTATAGATGTGGTAGCAGCAACGTTTCCATTTACAAAAAGTTACACCACCCTTCACACAGGCTGCCTCAAAATCCGGAGACAAATCTATACTTGGCTTAGCTTGTGTGAGTGTAAGCAAAGGGAATGTGGAGTCAAATCTTCAGGCACGCTGCTGGTGATAGAGTCCTGGGCTGTTTCCTGCTAACCTCCTGGCATATGGTTTCTTCAGGGAAAGAATTACCTGGCATTGCCAGAGAGTAATCAACTGTATCCGTAACAGAATGGAAAAGCTGAGACTGTGATGCTTTCTTCAGCTGGTAAAGAAACCCTCCCAGGGCCATGAGGTTCAACTTATCCGTAGCATCTTCAAAGAGCCTGGATTCAAACAGAAAGAGATGTATTCTTTGGAAACAATTCAGCAAGGTCTTTATGGCAGAATGATTATGGTAATTTTGTTGATGTGATTAATAGAAATGCTGTGTAAACACTGCAGACAAGTGTATGGTATTATTATATCTATTCTAATTGTGTACAAGTCTGCTCTAACTGTGAGATTTTAATTCAAAGGCACAAAGAATATATTTAAAAATATCTTTGTGCCCTCATGGTCTAGCTCAGCTATGGCAGGCACTCATAAAATGCTTGGCAAGAAGCTAAAAGATGGCAAGGCGTTGTTCCCAGAAACTGAGTAATTGGGAATGGAATCTGCAGAATTAGCTTCAATTTCATAAATGATGTCAAAAAACCCCAGTAAATTAATGAATAAGGTTTTGTTTGTCTATAATTTATGAGTATAATGCTGGAAAGGATACAAAAACAGCTAAGAGTGGATCCTGTAAGCCCCACTCCGGGGCACAGACTGGCCTTATACACACCCAAAGGCCCAGATGTGATGGGAACTCAAGTATCTATTTGGAAGAAAGAATGTCCCCTAATATGATGGGTCTTACAGGTTCCTTTTCTTTTCCACTCACCTGGGCACAGACCTTGCCAGCAGAAGGATTTAGGAAGGCGGGGAGCACAGTAGCAGAATTTAGGGGAGGATTTGAAGGTCATGGGAATGAAGAATGGTAAAGATCAAATATCTGTTTTATGAGGCCACAATGAACAATGTGCCAGGAGAGCCTTCCACGGCTCTTGGGTCATCCTGCTATCTGCCCTCCAAGCCTAGTGACACCGCAGGGCAAACAGTGCTGTGGGGGCACCATGAGCTGCTTCAGGGAGAGGGTCTCTAATAGAAATGGAATCATGAGTCCTTTTTGAAGGAGGAAAATGAGACACGCAAGTTTTAAGATGGGAATTAGTGGATTATAAATTATCAAAACAAATATATTTTTCTTGCTATTTTGTAACTTCCAATTTTGATACCATTTGGTTTCTGGGTCCTATTGACCATTTCTCCTCCCTCCTTCCTAGTAAGAAAATAGTGATGAATATTATATTCCACCTGACACCTGTATATTACTTTCCAGATTCTAAAACATTTTCACAGCCAACTTGGATAAGCAGCAAAAAGCAATTATGGTAGTGGATTAGTAGATGGAGAAATTGAGTCTCAGTGCAGCTATGTCTACAGACGTGACCCGGCAGCTGGGGAGTGCAAAGCCAGGACAGGAACTCAGGTCAATCTGAGTCCCGGCCCAGCGAATGCTCCTCCCACTCCTGTCCCCTTCCTGATGGTCCTCCCTGTGCCCGTGCCAGGGGTCTGGGACACAGCGACCAAACGCTGAAGAGGTAAGTGAGGTGGAGCTGTGTGTGATTGGTGACCAAAAGCACTTTCAACCTCCGGAAGTACCACCAAACAGTTGAGGTGATTGGTGAGTTTCCCTCTTCACCTTCACATGGTTGTTGGGCATCAATAAGTAACACATGCATGTGGGATTTTTGAAAACAGCCATAATCATAAGAATAGTGGATTTTTACCATTTTCCAAGCTCCGCTCCAGGTGCATCAAGTTACTAATTAATTTACCCTTACAACTACCCGGTGACAGAGTTACTTTTAAAAAATGACCCTATTTTACCAATGGAGAAGCCAGGCAGGGTCCAGGGAGGTGAGGTTGCCTGAGATCCCAGAGTAAGTGCAGCGCTTTGACCCCAGGTGGCCTACCTCAGACCCTCCAGTGTCAGTAGAAAACGTTTCATTCCAAGTATGGATGTAATGGTAGAGAGAACAAAGCTTGAAAAAGATGGAAGAGATTTAAGTGATTGGCTAACAAATGGGTCGTCCCTGGCATCACTGAGACCAGATGGATGTGGGTGTCGCCTGGTAAGCAGGCTCCCGGGGCGTGGGAGGCCGGCGCCGCGCACCTGTCGGCCTGCGTGGACAGGGTGAGCACCACCTTGGCCGCGCTGCTCCCGCTCATGAGGCTCCCGCCGCGGAAGTCGGAGGCCCGGCCCCGGCTGCCTTCCCGGACGAGGTCCTGGATGGACAAGGGCTGGACGACGGGGGCCGTGCTCAGGGAGCGCCCCTGCTCCGGGCTCTGCTCGGGGGGCGAGCCCTGACACTCGGGGTCCCCAAGGAGGCCAGCGCTCACAGTGGCCTTCTGGGGCTGGCTGATAGTCAGAGGGGGCTGCGAGGCGCCATCGCTGAAGTGGTTGTGCTCCAGGGTGCCCACGTATTCACACACCCTAGAAAGAGCACAGACAAGCAGCTGTGAGGCGCTGCAGCTCACCCCGGCAGCTCCATCAACCCCACAGTGCCAGACAAAGGAAACGCCGCCAGCTCTGCAAGCTCCCCAGCTTTCCTCTTTCCTGTGATGACAGTCAGTCCTTCCCTCCTGTGTTCTCATGTCACACAGCATTATTAGTAGTAGTATTTGAGTTGGACCAGACAGCCTTGAAATGGGTAAAGGATTATTTGGGTTCTCTCTCTCTCACCCCAGGCTGGGAGAAAGACGGGCAATGAAGCCCGGTTCGTCCAATCCCCCTGCCTCATCCAGCTTACTGGCTTATCTGCCCTCCTGCTGTTTGAGCCATTTTTCCCCAGGCACCCTCTTTCCCTCCATATAGTGCTCTGATTAGGAGTTGGGAAGCGTTTCCTTACGACGGGATCCCAGAATGGCCATACCTATGACGGAGAGGCCAACCAGCCACAGTGAGTTCTGCCCAGCCACGTCCTGCCTGGTACCGACGGCACCACATAACTCAAGTCTGGGTGGGGTGGGTGGCGGCCGGGTGGGAGGGCAGTCACTGAATTATGGCAAACACAGAGAACAGTCACCACATGTGCTACAACGGCCGACTTCTAAATGGTTTGTTCCCAACAGAACCTGGGACGAAGATGGTTCACAAGGTCCCTCATCTCGGAGTAAGTCCGTTTACTGGTAAAGAGCATCATGGATAATCCACTCTGATGTTCTAGAATCAAGGAATTTTTCAATCCCTTACCCGCTGCTTGTGTACCAGGAGAGCCTTTTTATTTTCTTTTTTCTTTTTTTTTCTTGTTAGAGCAGCAGGTCAGCAGCCTTCATAATAGAACCATTTTGCTCAACAAACACTCATGGCTGTATTTGCTTTGAAGACATGAAACTGAACCCAGTTCTGGCTGGTGCCCTGGGCCATCGGCCATTGCCCTGGCCACTCTTGCCCCATGCCTGCTCTGCCTAGACCTGGGTTTGGAGTGAGTGTGAGGTGTGTGCTTCAGAGAAGGAGAAGGAACAGTGTGGCCAGCCCCTGCCCTGTTCCATGGGCAGTGCTCCTTCCACGGTACTGGGTCTGCCCTGATGCCATGCTTGGGGAGACGTGCTTTCAGTCTTAGTTGTAAGAGGACTTGGACTCTGGAGTTATTGCTGGTTTTCATCTTACAGGCACTGTGCACTGTATAACTCACCGGGAGTTTCTTTTCACTTTGATGCTACAATGCTTACAGACAAATTTTTGGCCTGTCTTTGGCAGAGGTGTACTATTGTTTTGTTTTGTTTCAGTCTAGCTAAATTAAAAGTAGGTATCTTGTATTTTATGTATCCAAATAAGCTATCTGAAATCCTTCTTTAAGTAAAGAGGACATTGATAAACATATAGCAATGTAATATTGTGGAGACATGACCAGTTTTAAACTTGCACAGTATTCACTTAACTTACATAGTCATCTCAATCAATTATTTAATTGGTTTTTCTTCCTTCCTTCTCTCATAAAAATGTCAATAGAAAAGTCACAATTCCTCAGACCCAGTTCTGTCTCCTGTTCTTTAAAACATACATTTAGTTGGGCCCTTATTCCCTCTTCTCTTTTCACATCTCATTTGAAGTTTAATCAAACTCTGTGAATTGTTGTAATTGATTTACATGCTGGCAGGCTCTTAAGGCTACCCCTCTCCACCCCCCACAGCCCGCTCCAGGCTTCCTGAGGCAGGGTCAGTGCCATCTGGGGGTGGGAGCCCGTCACGCACCTGAACACGTGTGGCCAGCAGTCCGGGTTGTGGCTTCCCATCTCCAGGCCTACGCTGAGGATGGCCTCCATGCACAAGACGTGGGCAGTGTGCAGCCACACCCCCTGCACCTTCCCAATCTGCTCCAGTTTCTGCTCCACTTTTAGTTTCACTGTGCCAGAAAGACATTTATTAAAATAACAGGTTGAGTAAGGGAGACAGAAAGGGAGAGAGAAAGAATGAAAATGAAAGAATGTGTGTCACGCAAGGGCAAAAGGGAAAGGACAGACTTCGGCGGCAGCAAGCGCCTCCACAGTAGGTCCTTGCGGACCATCATGCAAACCACCCAGCCAGCAGGTCCCACGTGCTGGTGGCCCCAGCTCTCCAGCTCCAGAAGTGGGATGGATCCTGAGCTGGCAGGTGCCATTCCTTCCAGGCCCTTTCATGGGCTCTGGGTCAGGCACAGCCGTGTGGATGGGTTTCATGAGCCAATTCCAGCTAAAACCATCCGGGCCCAGACCTTTCAACCTTCCCAAAACTTGGTCAAATGGAAGAATTCCTGGCTTTCTGCAAGTTTTCTCTGAGATTATTGTAATGTTAGACTCTCATTATGATCATCATCTCTAAAACAACTTATTTATGTATACTTTGAGCACCGGAATGACTGCTCTATCACTGAAAATGACCAATTTCATTTCATCCCTTGAGTTTGTATTTGTGAACTCCAAATAATACTTTAAAAAATTGTAGCCTGGGCGTGGTGGCTCACATCTGTAATCCCAGCACATTGGGAGGCCAAGGCAGGCGGATCACCTGAGGTTGGGGGTTCGAGACCAGCCTAAACAACATAGAGAAACCCTGTCTCTACTGAAAATACAAAATTAGCTGGGCATGGTGGCACATGCCTGTAATACCAGCTACTCAGGAGGCTGGGGCAGGAGTATCGCTTGAACCTGGGAGGTGGGGGTTGCAGTGAGCCGAGATCGTGCCATGGCACTCCAGCCTGAGCCACAAGAGCGAAACTTGGTCTCAAAAAAAAAAAAAAAAAAAAAAAAAAAATTGTAGATGACTAATGAGAAAGAATGCAGAAGGTAACTTCAGATGTCAGTAATGCAAAATGCTAAGGCAAGGCCAAACCACAGTGTCCTCCTTGAACAAAGGTTTCAAGTAATTGCACGTGGTAGGATAACTAAGTGATGGTCCAGAACCCAGCAATATAGCAAGCCAACCTCAAAGGAATCCAAACCATCTCCTAATGTAAGGAGCAAAGTGATTTTTAGCAAAACATCATTTGTCTAATAAATGTGATATTAATTTTATTTATTTATTTGAGATGGTGTCTCGCTCTGTTACCCAGGCTGGAGTGCAGTGTCACCATCTTGGTTCACGGCAACCTCCACTTCCCAGGTTCAAGCAATTATCCTGCCTCAGCCTCTGAAGTAGCTGTGATTACAGGCACCCGCCACCACGCCCAGCTAATTTTTTGTATTTTTTAGTAGAGATGGGGTTTCTTTCACCATGTTGGCCAGGCTGGTCTCAAACTCCTGACTGCAAATGATCTGCCCACTTCAGCCTCCCAAAGTGCTGGGATTACAAGTGTAAGCCACTGCGCCTGGCTGTTTTATCTGTTTTTTTGAGATAGGGTCTCACTCTGTCACCCAGGCTAGAGTGCAATAGAATGATTATGGCTCACTGTAGCCTGGACCTCCCCAGGCCCAGGTGGATCCTCCTACCTCAGCCTCCCAAGTACCTGGGACTACAGGCACATGCCACCATGCCTGGCTAATTTTTGTATTTTTAGTAGAGACAGGGTTTTGCTATGTTGCCCAGGCTGGTCTTGAACTCCTGGGCTCAAGTGATCCGCTTTCCTCGACCTCTCACAGTACTGGGATTACAGGTGTAAGCCACTGTGCCCGGCCTTAATCTTATTTTTTATTTGTATTTAATCTGAATATCGTGGTCTTGGTTTTGTGGTTTTTTAAAGAACTGTGAATGTAAGGATTTTTATGTAGTTCATGGTTGTAAAATACTTAAGTAAAATTGTGAGACTCCTTTTTCAGTTAACACTGGGGATCTGTGAGAGCGATTTTGTTTTCAAATGGGTCTCTAAATTGTATTCAAATCTGAGAAACACGGACCTAAATTGTGTTTCTCAGCTAAAAATGTACAGCTGACTCAGCGACTTGCTACTGTACATATCTGATAGTAGTTACACAATTTGGACCAAGCTTGCATTTTTCCTTTTGTTTGCTGCCTGCCTTGTATCTTCTGTTGCTACCAGGATGGTCATTCTTTTCCCTTAGATCCAGAGAATCATCAGCTTCACTGACTCACTGATTTCATCAAGTTAAAAATCAGCCATTTCCCGAGTTCACAAAGCTCAGATTTTTCTCTGATAAGAGCCTCTTCTTCCTGAGTCTCCCCTCATGAATTTTCTCCGTCTGTTTAATTTCCCCTTTAGAAAACTGGCCAATCTGCCTTCCCCACTATAACCCGAAGGGTCTTCATGTGTGCACTTGTGTGAAGTGCCAAAGCCAGTGAGTGACTAGATGATAGGTGTGAACAGTTCAGCCAGGTGGGCCTCCCTGGGCCTGCTGCACTTTCCTTTGCCACCAGGGGTCAGTATGTCTCCCATTCTCCAGAGAGATCTTCTGTAGGTCACCCACATAGAAGAGACCCAAGCCTGTGGCTCAATAGGATCTTGTGATCAGTGGTGTATACATACTGGGCATCACACACAGAACAGGCACGAGTGTTGGCTGGTGTGTGTAGGCCTGTGCAGGTGTGTGCATACTGCACCCAAGGTACCAAGTGGGTTCTGGCCCTCCAGTTGTTACCTTGTGTGATGGCATCATTGGGTTCTTGGGCCTCCCTCTCTTCTTTTTCTTCTTGGACACAGGAGGCAGCTGCCATCTGGGCAAGGGCTGAGGCGCAGTTAGCAGCAACCCCTTCAGAGGACACACAATGACTTCTTGACTGAGTATATCCTCTAACCATTCACCTAGCAGAACCCCTTCTAAAGGGTCCCCCTGTCCCACCCTGCTGGGTTATTCCCAGTGAGTTCTGCAGGACCACAGCCAGGGAACACTACTCCCGCTGGTACCTAGAGCGCAGCTCAGCCGTGCGGCTTTCCGCAGCCCGTCAAGGCTCATGCAGATGGCGTCCCGCTCCTTCTGGTTCTGCTCTTTGATGCCTTCAGCTCCCAGAATGAAGGCCAGCCCTTTGGAGCTCCCTGCCATTCGACCAGTCAGTGGGGTTGATAAAGTATCGATCAAGTTCTTCCAGCAGCCCACCAGAATATAGCGAGCAAATGCCACGCCTGGAACATGGAGGGGTGTGAGTCATTTTCTAGAGACAAAAACAACCCGGCAATGAATGACATCACATTCTCTTGCTATCAAATGAGCAGTACTGAGTTGCATGCAATTCTACAACAGGAAATATAACAATGGATTATATGGGATCATGTTTCACTTTGTTCTTATAAATAATAAATGTTGCATTATCAGCTGGATGATACTAAGTAACTTCCATCAATTACTTTTTCTTTTTTCTTTTTTTTTTTTTGAGACGGAGTCTCGCTCTGTCGCCCAAGCTGGAGTGCAGGGGTGCGATCTCGGCTCACTGAAAGCTCCGCCTCCCGGGTTCATGCCATTCTCCTGCCTCAGCCTCTCGCGTAGCTGGGACTACAGGCGCCCACCACCACGCCCAGCTAATTTTTTGTATTTTTAGTAGAAACATGGTTTCACCGTGTTAGCCAGGATGGTCTGGATCTCCTGACATCGTGATCTGCCCGCCTCGGCCTCCCAAAGTGCTGGGATTACAGGCGTGAGTCACCACGCCCGGCCCAATTACTTTTTCTAACCAAGACAAAATCCTGATTTAAGTCACCACATAACAATGTAATTGCTGGTTACACATGCAGTGTATGGATGTTCATAAACTCAAGACCCAAGTCATTACCTGCCACTGTGGAGTCATCGATTCTCCTGCTCTGGGCGAAAGGAGACTCTGTAGCAGCCGAGGCCATCAGCTGGCCACCAATGGCACTGCTCTCTAAGCCGTCAATATCTGTCAAGGAAAAAGAATGAAGTTTTCCCTAAATAAAACACTCCAGTCAAAAACAAGCAAATAGCCACCCAATATTCATTTTTAACAAATATCCCTTGTATCTTTTATGTTTCAAGCATGTAGCAACCTTTAACGAGACTATCATAAATTTTGTTTTATTCCCTCAGTCTAGTTTTATTTCATGTTGGAGTATTTATTCTTCTGTTACATGTTGCCAATCTCTATTTAAAAATAGATGTACATTATAAATTATTATTTCTCTGTTAGAAAATTTAGAGTATTTTGATCTTAAATACTCTTTTTATTCAGAACCATGGATTATTCCCAAATTTTATATGTACGGGTTACCCAGATGTGAACTTTTCTTTCAGAGCTTCCTTACATGAGTTAAGAGGAGAATAAGCCTCTTTGGTCATATCATCACATAGTCAGATTGCAAAGTACAATAAATAATACCTTATAATTGTCTTTTTTTTTTTTTTTGGAGACAGAGTCTCACTCTGTTGCCCAGGCTGGAGTGCAGTGGCACGATCTCGGCTCACTGCTGCAAGTTCCGCTTCCTGGGTTCATGCCATTCTCCTGCCTCAGCCTCCCGAGTAGCTGGGACTACAGGTGCCCACCACCATGCCCGGCTAATTTTTTGTATTTTTAGTAGAGACGGGGTTTCACCGTGTTAGCCAGGATGATCCCGATCTCCTGACCTCGTGATCTGCCTGCCTCAGCCTCCCAAAGTGCTGGGATTACAGGTGTGAGCCACTGTTCCCGGCCAATAATACCTTATAATTTTCAAAGTGTTTTCACAAAACATTTTTTCACTTGATCATCGAAACAGCTCAAATTAGGTATGTAGGTCAGCATTATTTTTATTTCACAGAGGAAGAGACAGAGTCCTGCACCACAAAATGACGTTTTGGTCAACCACGAACTGCATATAAGACAGTGGTCCCATAAGATTATAATGGCATACTTTTATTGCACCTTTTCTATGTTTAGGTACACAAATACTACTCTGTTATGACAGCTGCTTACAGTATTCAATACACGCGGTGCAGGTATGTAGCCTTGGAGCAATAGGCTATACCATCTAGCCTAGGTGTGTAAGTACACTCTATGATGGTCACATAGTGACAAAATTGCCTAACAATGCATTTCTCAGAACATGTTCCTGTCCTTGCTAAAGGATGCATGACCATGTTTAAAGTAGGTAAATGGTTCAAGGCCATGAGGCTGATGACAGAAATAATTAGTATTCATGTCTTCTGACTCCCATCCAGGCCTCTCTATACCATTCCAGCTCTATACTGGATCCTCAGTTATCCTGTTTAAGTTTTTGTTGAAACAAATTCTTTTCTACAGAATTAGCTCAACAAACCACTCTTTAACATTATGGCAAGGAAAGGACTGGAGTTGGGTTGAGAAGGCAGAGCTTTAGTCTTGGCTCTGAATTAAGCAGCCTTGTAGCCCTGGGCCAGGCTCGCCAAGGCCCCAAGTTCCTCAGTATAAAGGAAGTAACCACTGGAAAAGTGACTATGGAGTTGAAATATACATGCTTGGATGCAACTAATATAGCTGAATACAACACAGGGAGGGGATGAGAAAGGAGGGTAGTTGTGGGTTGTTTGTTTTTGTTTGTTTGTTTTTGAGACAGGGTCTCACTCTGTCACCCAGGGTGGAGTACAGTGGCGCAGTCTCAGCTCACTGCAACTTCTACCTCCTGGGTTCAAGCGATTCTCATACCTCAGCCTCCTGAATAGCTGGGATTACCGGCGTGTGCCACCACACCCAGCTAATTTTTGTATTTTTAATAGAGACGGGGTTTCACCACGAAGGCCAAGCTGCCTCTAACTCCTGACCTTAAGTGATCCTCCCGCCTCTGCCTTCCAAAGTGCTGGGATTACAGGCGTGAGCCACTGCCTGTAATTATTAGTATTAATTCCCTGAGTTTAGGACTTCACCCTCACCCCAAGAGGACAAAACTTCTTTGCATGGTGTTCCACTGTATCTTTGATTCTTACAGAAATTATAAAAAGCCTGGAGACTCCTCAGCAACTATCAGAACCAAAACAGGGACGAAATCTATATGGCTGCTAAGGTGGAAACAGACTGGTTTCTCTGAAATTAATTTGACATCTGGTCAAATGGCCTAATGATATTTGCCAGAAATTTTCATTTATCAAAGTATAATGAATGTTTTCTATGTGCTAGGTAAAGGTCTGATTCAAGTAATGCAAAGTTTATTTCTGTGCTAAAATTCCACAGTTCTATACAATACTCTAACATGACATCAGGAATGGCCACAATTAGTACAGGGTTGATCATCAGATTGCTGGCACTGCTTCTCCTCATACATAATGAAAAGATCAGATAGAAGTCTCCAAACTCCTCCAGCCTGGGCTACAGAGCGAGACTCCGTCTCAAAAAAAAAAAAAAAAAAAAAAAAGAAGTCTCCAAACTCTAGGTTAACTGCTGCTCTGATTCACTTGTCACTTCATACCAGGAGTTTAGAATTACAAAGAATCATAGACCCTTATTTTGTTGAATTCTTATGAAAAGCCCTTTTCTATCATTAAAGTTAAATAACTTTCCTATGGACATAGCAATTGAGCTTACTGTTCCATTAATAACAGTGATGGCTAATTAACAGTGATGACTGATGAATATGGGAACTGCGAATAGTCTGTTACTTATTCATTTTACATGTACTGAATGACTCCTTTTATTAAGGTCCGGGCAAGAGAGTCACAGAGATTACTTTTGGCAGAAACTATGGTCTTCTCAAATTAAAGCTGGAATGCTTAGGATCCTCATCCAAATTCTCAGACTTATAAGCTCTGGGCAGTACCTTCCATCCCTACTGAAAGGAGTTTGTGAAAACAAATGGAAATCAAGCATTGCTTATAGGTAAACTAAACAAATGGCTCTCACACATTTGAATAATTACCTTTCTTTTCTTTCTTTTTTTTTTTTTTTAAAGACAGAGTCTCGCTCTGTCGCTCAGGCTGAAGTGCAGTGACGCGATCTCAGCTCACTGCAACCTCTGCCTCCCAGGTTCAAGGGATTCTCCCACCTTAGCCTCCCAAGTAGCTGGGACTACAAGCGCCTGCCAACATGCTCAGCTAATTTTTGTATTTTTTTGTAGAGATGGGGTTTCACCATGTTGGCCAGGCTGGTCTTGAACTCCTGACCTCAAGTGATCCACCCGCCTCGGCCTCCCAAAGTCCTAGGATTATCGGTGTGAGCCACCGTGCTCGGCCTGAATGCTTATTTTTCAAATGGATGTAAATGCTATAATGATTAACAAAATACAACTTGATAACCTCTGCAGTGATCCTGATCCCCAAGTTTGGGACCCAATTCCCCAGTTCCATCCTAGTTCTTGAAGCAAGACTCCAAATGCCAATCAATGATGAGGACTCTGCCAACCGTGGACAGACCTCACTGTATGTTCTGAACTTCTGCCTGATTCCTAAATAGTGCCTCACCCCAAATTCTACATGGCTGGGTTCCACCTGCCAGTAGTTTATTCTGACACCTTGTAAGAGCCCCCAGTGCCAACCATAGGCAACATAACATGCCCTTTGGACAACAGATTCTGCACCCCAGCTGGACTGTCCTGCCCAGCCCTGTGCTGTTCCTGCTGGGCACAGAGCAATGCCGAGCTGTGTGAGGATACAGACACTCCAGAGAGGGCAGGGCCACGCTCTGTACCTCCTTCTCCTGGAGCCAGGAGAGGATAACTGCAATCAGAAACCAGTCTGGGGAGGGTGGGTGCAGCAGCTCACACCTGTAATCTCAGCACTTTGGGAGGCTGAGGCAAGCAGATCACCTGAGGTCAGGAGTTCAAGGCCAGCCTGGCCAACATGGTGAAACCCCATCTCTACTCAAAATACAAAAATTAGCTGGGCATGGTGGTGGGCACCTGTAATTCCAGCTGCTTTGGAGGCTGAGGCAGAAGAATCGGTAGAACCCGGGAGGTGGAGGTTGCGGTGAGCTGAGATCACGCCACTGTACTCCAGCCTGTGGGACAGAGCTAGACTCTGTCTCAAGAAAACAAACAAACAAACAAAAAAGCCAACCAACCAAACAACAACAACAAAAACTCAGTCTGGGGACTCAGAGCCAATCTAGGACAAGCCTGGAGCTCTAACTTACTAAGGCAAGAGATGACCAGACTAAACCTTCGCAGACTCCCCAATCTTTGGCATTATGGCCGAGCCACAATAAGCCATGAAAAGCGGCTTTTGACAAAAAATATTCCTCCACAACAATATGGCATACTGCTCTCTACACTCTCATGTGAAATTTCTAATAGTTAAATAGGATTTTAAAAGTTCTTGTGGTCCATATACACCACGGAACACTACACAACCATAAAAAAAAAACAAAATCATGTCCTTTGTTGCAACATGGACACAGCTGAAGGCCATTATCCCAAACGAGTTAATGCAGGGACAGAAAACCAAATTCCATATGTTCTCACTTATAAGCGAGAGCTAAACACTGGGTACTTATGGACATCAAGACGGTAACAACAGACACTGGGGACTGCAAGGCAGGAGGGTGGGGAGGGGAAAGGGTTGAAAACTGTTGGCTACTATACTCAGTACCCAGGTGATGGGATCAGTTGACCCCAAGCCTCAGCATCATGCAATATGCCCAGGTAACAAACCTGCACACGTACTCCTCTAGTCTAAAGTAATAGTTGAAATTATATATAGAGAACTATCACGAGACTTTGCAAAAAGCACCAACTTGCTCACAAGCCATTGCAACTCACAAGCCATTGCAACCTTACACAGAATAGTACTCTTGTGAGGACAACTGCCCAGCACCTGCTTGCCTGTCCGACTTAAACTGGCACCGCCCTTGTTACTGATCCTTTACTCAAGGATCATTATCTCAAAACAATGATGAAATCCTCCTCGTTTTTCCTTTAAACACCTTTGTCATCCTTTACCTCCCTGTATACGCACATAGTTTACTATGGCGGGCATATTCCCATTGCAATGTCTATTCCTGAATAAATATTTTCTTAAAAAAATAAAAGCTCTGGACACTGAAGACAAGGATGCCGGTAAGTATTTGGCATTATTGTTAATTCTGGTACAGCTGGGAAGGGAAGGGAGGGCCTCTGATATGGATAAACGGAAGGAAACCAACTTTTTCTGTTTTGAGACGGGGTCTTGTTCCTGTTGCCCAGTACAGTGGTGTGATCTCGGTTCACTGCAACCTCTGCCTCCCGGGTTCAAGTGATTCTTCTGCCTTAGCATCCCAAGTAGCTGGGATTACAGGCGACTGCCACCACACCCAGCTAATTTTTGTATTTTTAGCAGAGATGGGGTTTTGCCATGTTGGCCAGGCTGCTCTCGAACTCCTGACCTCGGGTGATCCACCCACCTCAGCCTCCCAAAGTGCTAGGATTACAGGCATGAGCCACGGCGCTTGGCCAGGAAGCCAACTTTAAAATCAGTCATTTTACATTTATTGGTAAACCCCAAGAACACTGAATGATATGGGCAACTATTAGCATGTGAGAACTTCCAGGAATAATCCTTGGCCTACACATCCTATAGATACGGCCTACAGTTTTACACCAACAGACAAAGGTGCTAAGTTAGTCCTCATCTAATGGGGCACAGTGAGCCCTACAGACTCCCACATGGAAAAGGGACAGAAAATTCCCATGAAGTGAACTCATGACACTTCCCTGGAACTGTCACCATTGCCAGGGAAGCTTTGTGGGTGCTGTTTCAAAGTCTGCTCCAAGCACCAACACGTCTCTGAAAGAGGCTTTAAAGCATGAGCCGTCCCACCCTGCCACGTGCCCCAAGGCCTTGCGATGAACCACTGACCGGTCAGCATTGTGATGAGGGGAAGGCTGTTATCTTCTGGGCTGCCCCAGTAGCCAGCCTCTCCAAGCATGTTCCTGTCCAGCACCTGATGGTAGAGCTCCTCAATCCAGGCCTGGGAGAAGACCATTAGCACGCCGCTGGTCTGCACCTGCTTCATGAAGTCCTTCTACAGAGAGATCGCATGAGAAGGTGACCACATAACACCCTGCTCACTAACAGGCTCCTAAGTGCCTCTGCTGCCTCTTCACATCACAGAGCCCTGAACTAAACCAAGGCTTGTGTATTGGGTAAGGGGGCGGCAAGTGGGGAGAAGTAGAGATGGAGAATTCCCAAATGTGCTGAGGTTTCCTTCACTGGTGACACCTTTTGACAGATACCTTGCAGAAGGATTAGAGAGACTGCACTTTACATTCTTACTCTTGGATGTGTGGGAAGGTTTGCAACTGCACAGATGTCTTTAATAGCGTAAGAGCTTCCTTTTCTAGGAGTCCCAACAGCAGCAGAGGCGGAACGCGCTCCTGCAGGAATGTGCACATTTCCAGAGATACTTCACTTATGCTCATGAAGCAATCACTTACCTTTGGGAATTTACAGTTTATCAAGCAAGCAAATGATTGTTGATTTCCTTCACGTAGATCCACGGATTTAGGCTCAGGAACTGATAATAGGGTACACCATGGAGTGGCTTGCTCCAACACAGGAGCTAACCACAGGACAATCAACATTCTCATTGCACCCCTTACAGGAGGTGCTTATGAGCAACAGCCAGTGAGCTTAGTTCTGGGTCAACAGTAGGTCTGGGAACATGTTGGAATACGGTAAAGAGTTTTTATAGGTGCACACCTTCAGCCAGGCATGGTGGCGCATGCCTGTAATCCCAACACTTTGGGAGGGCAAGGTGGGAGGATTGCTTGAGCCCAGGAGTTCAAGGCTGGCATGGGCAACATAGCGAGACCCTGTCTTTACAAAAAATAATTAAAAAATTAGCCAGGCATGGTGGTGCACACCTGTAGTCCCAGCTACTTGGGAGTTGAGGTGGGAGGAGTGCTTGAGCCCAGGAGTTTAAGGTTACAGTGAGCCATGCCATGATCACACCACTGCACTCTAGCCTAGACAACAAAGCGGGGCTCTGTCTCAAAAAAAAGAAAAACACAACTCATTTTCAGCAAATTTCTTGCACATCTTCTGATCTCCCTTAACACGTCAATGATGTGGTTTTGAACAGGTTTTATACACGTTTAATAATGACACAAGATGAAACTACTGGGTTATCCCTGGGCAGCCATTTCCAGGGCCTCACGTCCATACATTCTTCACTGGAGCCCAGTGGGCAGCTCTGTGCTCACGGTGCTGGGCAACTGTATATCTGTGCCCTTATATATATGTCATCTCCTTCCATCCCCCAAAGTCCTACTGGCATTACCAATCTAGAGCAGTGTGGAACAAAACACGCTGTGCCATCTCACTCAGGGCACTGAGGCTAGGCTGTACACCAGGAGGCCACAACCTGCCCTCTGCCAGTCCAACGAGGGACGGCACACTCACCATCACGCCTGGCGCCAGGGTCGGCCGCTTCCTGTAGTAGTCACCATGGGAGAGCTTCAGGTTGAGGAGCAGGGCACAGTGTGCAGCTGTGTAGAGGCTGTCTGCGTTCATCAGCATCTGGAAGCTGAGGCTGCTATTCCCGTCAAAGCCAGGAGAGTGCATCATGCCTAAGGGAGAAAGTGAAGGGACTTTTGGGGGTGTGAACAGTGTGCTTGGCAGGACTGGCTTCCAGAGAGCTGCGAACCCATTGTGAGAGATACTGCATCATATAGGACATTTCTGTGTAGCACTGACAGCTAGCCAGGAATATCCTCAGGGCCAGATACACACCCCAGCCTGGTGGCGAAGAGCATGCGCTCAGGAGTGGATCTGCCTGGGCCTGGATCCTGATCTCTTACTTAGCAGCTACAACTTTGATAAAATTATGTAAACCCTCTAAGTCTCACCTTCTTTTCCTGTAATAGGGAGAAGAATTGACTGCATTCTATCCCTAGTTTGAGCCCTCCGGTGGCTCCCCATCACGATGTAATAAAACTCCAACCTCACCCTCCTCTCTCCCTCTCACTCCCCAAAGCCACCCTGAGTGCCTGCTGTCCCTCAGCCACACCAGGCCTGGACCTGCCACAGGGCCTTTGCAGTTGTTTTTGCCACTCCCTAGAATGATCTCAGGATCTCTGGATGCTGCGCTTCCTCAATTCTGCCAAGTCTCTGCTCAAGTGACAGAGAGACCTTCCCTTTTAATTCCATTATTAAATAGCAAATCCACTCCTGCCTCCCACCAATATGCCGCTTACCTGGCTTTTAAAAAATGGCCTCAATGGCATTTATTCTACCCAGTTTTATATTAATATATACTTGTTTATCATCTGCCATCACCACTATAAAATCAATGAGAAGGTGATATTTTATTCATTTTGTTCACTATAGAATCCCCAATGCCTAGAACAGTGTTTGGTACATAGTAGACCCTTAAAAACATTTGCTGAATGAATAAGAATTAATAGACATGATTGCATGAGAATTAGATGCAATAATGCACATAAGATGTTTAGAAAAGTTATTAATACAACTTTTCAAAAGCAATAATGTTTCTTGAAAAGCTAAACATAGAATCACTATATGACCCAGCATTTCTACTCCTATATAACCAAAAGGACTGAAAGCAGGGATTTGAACAGACGCTTGTACATCAGTGTTCACTGCAGCATTACTTACAATAACCAAAAGGTGGAAACAACTGAAGTGCCCATCAACAAATGAATGGATAAGCAAATTGTAATATATATATAAAATGGGTATTACTCAGCCATGAAAAGGAATGGCGTTCTGATATATGCCACAACATAGAGGCGCCTTGAAAACATTATGTTAAATGTCAGGCACAAAATAACAAATATATATGATGCACCCTATGAAGTACCTAGAATAAATCAGAAGAAATAGAAAATAGATTGGAGGTTACCAGGGACCAGGGACCGGGGGCAGAGTACCTTCTATTTGGAATGTTAAGAAAGTTCTGGAAATACTTGCACAACACTGTGAATATAATTAGTACCACTGAATTGTATACTTAAAATTTATTAAAATAGCAAAGTCTGTTACATATATTTTTACCATGATGAAAACAAATAATAATGTAATACATCAAAACACGTTAGGCCAGGCGCAGTGGCTCACACCGGTAATCCCAGCACTTTTGGAGGCCAAGGCAGGCGGATCACTTGAGTCCAGGAGTTCAAGACCATCCTGCCCAAGAGGGTGAAACCCCATCTCTACTAAAAATACAAAAATTAGCCCAGCATGGTGATGCGTGCCTGTAGTCCCAGCCACTTGGTAGGCTGAGGAATGAGAATTGCCGGAACCCGGGAAGTGGAGGCTGTAGTTAGCTGAGATCACACCACTACATTCCAGCCTGGGCAACAGAACGAGACTCTGCCTCAAAAAATGAAAAACAAACAAACAAAAAACACGTTAAATTGTGCACTTTAAGCAGGTAAACTGTGTGGTATGTGAGTTATCTCACAATCAAACTGTTAAAAAAATGAGGAAATAAAGAGGTTCAAAAAAAACCATTAAATAATAGCTATTGACTTTCTCCCCACTATCTTTTCTTTAAGATATTTTACACTTACTAATGTTTTCATTTTGAAGATCCCTTTGAGCTTTATATAAATTAACTGAAAAAACAAACAACTATATCTCATGCTCTGAAGATGGGTTCATTCAGTCAGAGTTGTTGGTATCATGGCTCAAACTTTCACAGGGAGCTTGGGGTGAAAAAATTACTGACGTCAGCTTCTTTGCATCTATTAGTATGCTGGTCCTAAGGCCATCTGCAGACAGCCATTTCCAGGCCCTCAGGGTTCCTGACTATCTCCAGCCTGGTGGTCAGCTCGCAGCTTTGCAGTTCACAGACAACTGCACATCTGTGTCCTTACACTGTCATCTTCTCTTACCCTCCAAAGCCCCACAGGCAATACTAGCCCAGACAAGTGTGGAACAAAACACACCGAGCCATTCCTCTCAGAGCACCTTAAGAGATTTTCAATGAATGCGCCATTTGTTCCCGCAAATACTTGGAGGCTGAAATCTAGGGATGTGTGGGAAACAGTTCATCTCTACATTTGTGCATGCAAATTACACATGTCCATATACTCTGAAAATCATGTCTAAAATTATTCTTTAATAAAAAATATGGCTCATATGAAATGTAAGAGTTTTCTAGAATTAACAGTCAAAGAAATGAGAGATACAAATTTACAGCTAGAATGTTTATCCAGTGATGTTGTCCCTACGAATTTTTTTTTTTTTTTTTCCTGAGTCAGAGTCTTGTTCTGTCACCCAGGCTGGAGTGCAGTGGTGCGATCTTGGCTCATGGCAACCTCCACCTCCCGGGTTCAAGCAATTCTCCTGCCTCAGCCTCCCAAGTAGCTGGGATCACAGGCGTGCGCCACCACGCCCAGCTAATTTTTGTATTTTTAGTAAAGACAGGGTTTCACCGTGTTGGCCAGGCTGGTCTCGAAGACCTCGTGACCTGCCTGCCTTAGCCTCCCAAAGTGCTGGGATTACAGGTGTGAGCCACCATGCCCGGCCATCCCAATGAATTTTAATAAATAGGTAAGTAAGAAGATGTGGACCAGAGAATGCTTTCAAAGTTGAAAATAATTCAAGATCTTTGCCATATTTGAGGGCAGTATGAACATTTTTTGGTGGGAGTAAGCATATATATTATTCCCATAAAACCACCTTAGACAATCAAAGAGTGGGCATTATCTCTGCCTTATAAAACAAGGCAGGGGAAATAAAAAACTGTAGAAATTTTGAAGTTGCCTCAAGACATTTTCTACCAAGAGCACTTTGTGATCATGGGCTGAGGTACATTTTATAATTTTTTAAAATTTATTTTATTTATTTATTTTTTGACATGGAGTCTTGCTTTTGTTGTCCAGGCTGGAGTGCAATGGCATGATCTCAGCTCACTACAACCTCCGCCTCCCGGGTTCAAGCAATTCTCCTGCCTCAGCCTCCCCAGTAGCTGGGATTACAGGCATGTGCCACCACGCCCAGCTAATTTTGTATTTTTAGTAGTGACGGGGTTTCTCCATGTTGGTCAGGCTGGTCTAGAATTCCTGACCTCAGGTGATCTGCCCGCCTCAGCCTCCCAAAGTGCTGGAATTACAGGTGTGAGCCACCATGCCTGGCAAGGCTGAGGTGCATTTTTTTTTTTTTTTTTTTTTTTTTTGAGACAGAGTTTTGCTCTTGTTGCCCAGGCTGGAGTGCAATGGCACGATCTTGGCTCACCGCAACCTCTGCCTCCCAGGTTCAAGCAATTCTCCTGCCTCAGCCTCCCAAGTAGCTGGGATTACAGGCATGCACCACCAGGCCCGGCTAATTTTGTATTTTTAGTAGAGACGGGGTTTCTCCATGTTGAGGCTGGTCTCGAACTCCTGACCTGAGGTGATCCACCCGCCTTGGTCTCCCAAAGTGCTGGGATTACAGGTGTGAGCCACCACGCCCGGCAAGGCTGAGGTGCATTTAAAACGAAGATCAGACTGCAAGTGAGATCTGAAAACTGCCATCGTTGGTTAGAACATAAGCAGTGTATTTCAGCCCTGATGGTCCATGGGAACTCCTGGCACTCTCAAGGTGCTGGTGGGGCTAATTCCAGTTATCTGGAGGAGACATAGGGCACAAGACCACTCTCCTTCCATGGTAAAACAGAAAGTAGCATTCAGGGTTGGGTGTTTAACTATCTTGGATCATAGATGAAAGGTACAATTGAGTCTATCAACAAGGAAAAAAATGAATCTGTAAACGGCTTTCATTTTAGACATCAGTAATAATTCCTCTCAAAATGTTGAAACCAACTACTATTTACCTTGGGATGCTTTGGAAAACTGAGCACTTGCTCAGATGCTGAAAGTGAAAAAGGCCACTAATGTGAGTGTTGACATGGAGACCAAAATCAGCAGAGAAGTGACGAAGCCCCGGCAGGCACTGCTGGGGGAGATACCCAATAGGAAAGACTTTGTCAGGTTACCTTTGTTACAGGTAATCTGTTGGCACCAGCCTACACCTGCATGCAGATTAATTTCTTAAATTACAAAGAGCTGGCAAATTTGTAAATAAAACAAAATAAGGTCTATTTTGTCAACTTAAAGAAAACAGCCATTTTCTTGCTATGCCAGATATAGTTTACTGGTGATATTGATAACAATGGAAACATGATAAGAATAATTTATTAAATGCTTTCTATTGCCTAGAACCAATCTCTCCTCATACATCATTTTCTAATCCTGCCCTGTTGTTTACCAGTAAGGAAAGTGCCCCAGAGACAGTAATTTGCCCAAAGTTACACAGCTCAAAATTGGCCAAGGTCTTTTGGGCCCACACTTCAGATTTTTGCACTAGCCATGCTCTACTTGCTTCCAATGTCATGAAAAGATTCTGCGATATCCTGTACGTCTCTAGTAGATACTCTATTTTCCATTCTTCCCTCTGATTGGCCTCACTGATGTGCTAAACGATTTAGAGTAACAAACTATAAGAACTATGACCTTTAACATATTCTGACTCTTTGCATTGCCCAGTGTTCAGTAACTAAAGTTCATTCTCTCCCTCTATAATTAAGATGTGCTTTACTGTGGGAACAGGAGGATGGATCACCTACTTGACTGTTTACCAGGGGAAGAGTAGCTACAAGAGTAGCACAAGAGACCTCTTAAAGTCTCTTCTGTGTCTAAGAGAATTTGGTACTTCCTTTTTGGATAAACATTAATTTAGAACATTTAATAGTACTGAAGAGTATAAAAAATAAGAACAGTAGTCCCCGCTTCTCCCAAGGCCCAATGATACTTCTAACAGCAAGACTCACTTCCTTGTGTGTATGAAAATACCACAAAGCGAGATCACACTACATATGTCAAACTGTAACTTGATGTTTTCTAAAAATACGTGTTAGATGTGTCTTGATATTGACACTTCTGGGTCTGTTTCATTCTTTTTTAATGACCGTGCATATACCACTGCATAGTTACATTGTGGTTTGATTTATTTGATCTTAATGCTCTATTGATGGACATTTATGTTGTTTCAATTATGAAAAATGCTAAAATAATGAAATGAATGTTAGTACTTCTGCAAGTGTACTAAAAGCAGAATAAGTATATTAAGTTTAACAGATACATACAAACTATTTTCCAAATAGATTTATACCAATTTTCCCACCTACCAACTGTGCACAAGAGCACTCTTACACCCACTCTCAGCAACACCGGGCATTATCAGCTTTCTAAACCTTCGTGATAAGATTACACAACTTTGCTTAGTCACAGATTTATTTAAGTCTACGGCTCTAATTTTTATATAACATTACTGCTTTATGTTCTGATAGAGGTTGCAAGAAATTCTTTTAGAGATTTGGAAAAAGGCACAAAGAAGAAAATAATCTGTAATAACACCAGGCTGAGATAAGTAGTATTAACATTTTAATGTGAATTTTAAATCCTTTTTAAAATTACATTATGATATTTTTTCATACCATTAAATATTACTGGAAAACATCATTGTAAATGGCTATATAGGCCGGGTGCAGTGGCTCATGCCTGTAATCCCAGCACTTTGGGAGGCTAAGATGAATGGATTACCTGATGTCAGGAGTTCAAGACCAGCCTGGTCAACATGGTGAAACCACGTCTCTACTAAAAATACAAAAATTAGCCAGGCATGGTGGCAGACGCCTGTAATCCAAGCTTCTCAGGAGGCTGAGGCAGGAGAATCGCTTGAACCCAGGAGGCGGAGGTTGCAGTGAGCCGAGATCGTGCCACTGCACTCCAGCCTGGGTGACAGAGCGAGACTCTGTCTCATAAATAAATAAATAAATAAATGAATGGCATCTGCTGGTATGCTATAAATCTCTGGCTGAGTTTCTGTTCCTTTAGTGTAGGTTCCCAGGAGCCAATGAGATGCCAGGTATCCACTGGTATTTTTAAGTCTGTCGGGACTTAAAAAACGCATACATTTGCTGGGCTACAGTTTTTCAGCCACCATGGTTCCCCACCCCTCCCCCCACCCCCGCCGCCCACAGAGCTAATCAGCTCCAGAGGTTTTTCTGTTCTTGAACAGCATCTCCTAAATAATTAAAAATCCTCTAAGAGAAGCATGTGAAGAACAGCTTAAAGATACACCAAAAGGAGAAATTGAGTACATTGTGGTAAGGTAGCAGGAATGGGTATCATAGACGCATCCTAAGTCATATTTGCAAAGAATACTTAAAGACACAAGGAACATGGCAATAAAATATTAAGTAGAAAGTAAGTTACAAAATTACACATATGACATATTCATTCCCCCCATCCTGGTACTGTGCAGTGTAATGAGCGTGCTGTCTGGAGCCAGGTTCATATCCTGGTATCACCGCTTCCTAGCTATGTACATACCTTGGATGACTTATTACTTAACCTGTGTCTCAGTTTTCTCATCTGTAAAATGAGGATAATAGTGCTATCTACTTTATGGGGTTGTTATGAGTACTAAATGAGTTAATATCAGTAACACCCTTAGATAATGCAGGGCATACAGGAAGTGCTATGTTAGATTAGCTATTATCATCATCATTATTATTATTGTAGATACATGTAAATAAGCACATTCATATGATGAAAAATGACCGCAAAGAAAGATGCCAAGGTATTTCAGAGTCAGCTTCTAGGTGGTATGAATATTTATTTTGTGCTGTCTTTTTTTGTAGATACGAGGTCTTACTATGTTGCCCACTATGTCCTCCCACCCTGGCCTCCCGAAGTGCTGAGACTATAGGAGCGAGATTTTGTGTGGTTTTTATATTATTGTATTCTTTCAGTTTTATATTCCACAATGCCAGGTGTTGGTAGAGGATTTTGTCAGACTGCTTATTCTCCATTCCTGCTTCTAGAATACTTCTCTTCCTCCATTGATTAAAGCAAGCAAGCAAACTCTCAGCCTTTGAGGCTCCTATCATCTGGCCAGGTCTTCCACCCATCCTTGAAACTCTCTTTCACGATATGCCAGACACGGCCACATTCACTGACCACCCTGGCTTGGAGTCTGTGGCCTCCTCTTCACCCCAATGCCTCCTGCCCTTCCTGCCATTATCCTGCATGACTTCAGACTCTAGATGGCCAAATCATCCAATGCCAGGTCCTTTTAGAGTCTTGACAACCATGCCATCCATCATTCCCTCTATTCTGCCTATTCCCACCCACAGGCTCCTACAGTAACACTCAGAATCAATTCACCCCACTCCAGTGTTCTTCCTGCGACATCACTGATTTAGATGGCCCACTCTGACCGGAATCTTTCTGCTGGCTTGCTCAGGCACTCACTACAGCAGATTTTGGATGAATCCTCACCTTTCCCCTACTGTACTACTGCATTTAATCTGCAGAATAGATAAAGTAAGTACTACTGTTTATCATACTTACATTACAGGTAGGCAATGTGATGCAGGGAGAGGGTCAGTAACTTGCCCATGGTCACAGCTGTTCAGTGCTAGAGCTGGGATCTGAAGTTAGATCCCAGAAATGGCTAGAGCCCATATATATATATATATATGTGTGTGTGCCTATGTAAAATTCCTGAAGTTAGAGCTCAGACGTATTTATGTCTATATAAACTTCCTAAAAATTGGTTTCGTTCTCCTTTCTGTCTGAGACAGCATTCAAGAATGGAAGTCACCAATGACATTACAATAAGGATAACTCTGAATCCACAGTTGGTTTTTAAAACAAAATATGGTGCTGTATTAGAAACTGCTTGTTACTATATAAAACCATCTTCTTCTAACTTGGTAACAGAATCATGACTTTACTCGGGCTTGCAATGTGCCCTGTCTCCTAGAAGGGGTCAGTGAACTTGAGGTTGTTGTGTGGCGCTTCCAGAGAGCTCCTGAAAGCAGCCGTATTTAGCTCTCAGGTGGCTCCTTTGCTAGCCTTGCCCTCTTCCTTCTTGCTCAGACTATGGATGAGAAGCCAGCAGCTCCGCCGGCACCAGCTGTCTCGGTTCATGAGGAAACCTGAGGATGACAGTCACCTATTAACAAGAGTAGAGCAGAAAGACAGGAGCACCTGGGTCCCTGATCATTATGGAGCTCTGGAGGTCAGACCTCAGACTCAATTTAGAGGAAAGGAAATGAATCTCTTTCCTTTTGTAGTAATATTGCCTTTTTTTTTTCTTTTTTTGAGATAGAGTTTGGCTCTTATTGCCCAGGCTGGAGTGCAGTGGCACGATCTCAGCTCACCGCCACCTCCGCCTCCTGGGTTCAAGCGATTCTCCTGCCTCAGCCTCCCAAGTAGCTGGGCTACAGGCATGCACTACCACGCCTGGCTAATTTTGTATTTTTAGTACAGACGGGGTTTCTCCATGTTGGTCAGGCTGGTCTTGAACTCCCAACCTCAGGTGATCTGCCACCCCGGCCTCCCAAAGTGCTGGGATTACAGGCATAAGCCACTGCGCCAAGCCATCATCTGCGTTTTCTATACATGCAAACAAACCTAATCCTAACTGACAGAGGCAGCATAACATACTCATTTATTTATTTGAGGTTTTCTTCCTGTAATTTTACCTTCTGTATTATACAAAGATAGCAAGGTAAACTTGTATTTGCCATCTTTTGAGGTGTTTACACCACAGAGCCAAAAACGGAGGCTGGTAACAGCATAAATGCCTTCCTGGTTGTGTAGTCACAAAGCCAGAGCTCCTTCCAGAGACTTCGGCCCATTCCTTAGAGGGTGAAGAGACAGGGGAAGAAGCAGTGAGGCAGAGAAGGGAGAGCCCAGGCTGGGCAGAGGTTGCAGGTCTGTGGCTGCCCACCGCCTGGCAGTACCTGCAGGGTTGGCAGGACTTCCGAGGAGGGCGGACAATGGTAGCAAAATCATGGGACCCTTAGGGAGCCTATGACTGGAGATAATGGGGGCTCCCTGGTGATATAAGAGGCGAGGGGCCTCCCCTTACAGACACCACACAAGCTCCAGCTTCTGGTTTGACCCTGGGATAAGAACTAAAGGGAGGGCAGAGACCAAATGTTCTTCCTGCTAGGCAGGCTGGGGGGCTAGAGTCAGCTTTGTTTTAATGTAAAGAAATAGATATATCTTGTACAACTGAGATTTATACTTGCTACACTATCTTTTAGGAAATCTGGCACTTTATAAAATATTGTTTGCAGCGAGCCTTACAGTTGGTCAAAGTAAGTCACAAGACTGCAACTGAAAACCGCTAATCTAAGGAACAGCAATCCAAAGTCAGTGCCCATGACCCTTGATCAGTTGCCTTCCTTTAGTGCTGAGGAAGCACCTTACACAGATATCACTTTGTTCTACCCAGGATCAAAGAGGCATTTCTGCAGTGATCACAGCTCATGTCAAGCACTGTCTTTATAAAAAACGTACTTTATTTGCCCGAACATTTTCAAACTCCCCTACCATATGAAACTTTAATTGCTTTGAAAAGAAAGGCTCTCTTGAATCCTGTAGAATTAAGGAGGCTCATTTCAATGGCATATTACCTGTCTGAAAATAGGAGTCACTGAGAAACACTGAATGACTGTGATTCAGCCGAGAAAGCAGCCCCCTGATAACAGGGTAGGGATGAACGCTTGATGGACGTTTATGACAAAGTGAGGTTTGAAGCTTTTGACATCAAAATAAATAATGAGTGAAAGAAAGGGTTTATAACTCAGGGAGTTTTTTCCCTTCACCCTCTCTTCTGTTTTTACTTTCATAACTTTCTCTTAGAGGAACAAAGGAAATCTGCCATCTCCCTGTCTCAGTGGAGCATCAATGTTTCTCTTTTGCTAATTTATAATCATGGAAGTGGCGCTTGCAAGGGGGCAAGAGGACATGCCTCAGTCCAGAGATGGACGCAGGCCAGCACCCAGTGGCTGGGGGTAGCCAAAGCAACGATCAATGCCACCAGTTGAACCACAGCAGTGATGGAAGAGAGTCAGCTGTTGGTAACAGGACCACAGAGTGATAGGTCTGTAATTTGGAAGGAGAGTCCAACTCCTGAATAGAAAAATATTGTGATGTCACTAGAATTAAATAGACCTACAACTAAATTACAGTCAATAAAAGGATATCTGAAAACAACCAAACATTTGTGAAGTCTCTTTCCAATGTATTGATTTCTACGTTTAAAAAATAATTTCATAAAACATATTTGGTCTGATGGGAAATTTATGGAACTCTGAAATTTGGGCAGTCTGCAACATTTATAGGGCCATATTATGGCCACATAAAAAATTCACACAAGCCCTGGTTTTGCATGTACTATAAATAAGTATTGATTTGAAAGGTACACAAAGACAAAACTGAAGACCTGCTTTAGCCTCAAATTTTAAAAAGACTTTGCTAAGATTATGTTTCTTAATTCTCATAAGAAATGAGGGTGGTCCCTTGGAAGTCAGTCCTCACCACTGTGACAATTCATTCATCTGGAATTACTGGGGATGTATTGATAAAGAAGAAGTTATCTGAGAGCTAAATTTTATAGCTGAAACTTTGGCAGTGGAGTTATTTTGTATGGATAATTTTAATTTTTTTTTTCTTTGAGGCGGAGTAGCTCTGTTGCCTAGGCTGGAGTGCAGTGGTGCAATCTCGGCTCACTGCAACCTCCGCCTCCTGGGGTCAAGCAATTCTCCTGCCTCAGCCTCCTGAGTAGCTGGGATTACAGGCATGCGCCACCATGCCTGGCTAATTTTTTGTATTTTTAGTGGAGATGCGGTTTTGCCATGTTAGCCAGGCTGGTCTCAAACTCCTGGCCTCAAGTGATCCACCTGCCTCCTGGATAATTTTAATTTTAAATAGAAGACCCTAACTATAATTTTACTGTTTCTTGATGGCTCAAGGCCATCATTATTACTGCAACCAGTGGCCATGCTGTGCTCTAATACACAGCTATTCTGGGGACTAGCAATGTTTGCTGGGCTCTCTGCCCTGGCACGAGGGACACCAAGCTGGTGGGAGCAGCCAAGGCTGCCAAACCTCTCCATATGAATATTCCCAGCTGGAAAGAGGCAGAGGCTCAAAGGATCCACCAACTGCTTCCAAAGAACAACTTGAGAGGCTTTATGTACAACTCCCTCAGCTCATGAACTATTGCACAACTTTTTTTTTTGAGACAGAGTCTCGCTCTGTCTCCCAGGCTGGAGTGCAGTGGCACGATCTCGGCTCACTGCAAGCTCTGCCTCCCGGGTTCATTCCATTCTCCTGCCTCAGCCTCCCAAGTAGCTGGGACTACAGGCGCCCACCACCACGCCCGGCTAATTTTTTGTATTTTTTAGTAGAGATGGGGTTTCACCATATTAGCCAGGATGGTCTCGATCTCCTGACCTCGTGATCCGTCTGCCTTGGCCTCCCAAAGTGCTGGGATTACAGGCGTGAGCCACCACGCCTGGCTGAACTATTGCACATCTTAAGAGACCAAAAGGCTTGGTGCAGTGGCTCATGCCTGTAATCCTGGCACTTTGGGAGACCAAGGCGGGAGGATCGTTTGAGCCCAGGAGTTCGTGACCAGCCAGAACAACACAGTGAGACCTCATCTCTTCTTTATTTCCTTCTTTCCAACACAGTGAGACCCTTTCCCTTCTCCTTTCCCTTCTTCCTTCCCTTTTCCCTTCCCTTCTCCCTTCCCTTCTTTCTCTCTGCCTTGCCTTACCCTGCCCTGCCCTCCCTTGCCTTCCCTTCCCTTCCTTTCCTTTCTTCTCTTTCTCTTTCTTTTCTTTCCTCTCTTTCTCTCTTTCTCTTTCTTTGGCAGCGTCTCGCTCTGTTGCCCAGGCTGAAGGGCAGTGGTGGAAACATGGCTAACTGGAGCCTCAACCTCCCAGGCTCAAGTGATCCCCCTGCCTCAGCCTCCCAAGTGGCTGGGACAAAGGTGCACCACCATGCTTGGCTAATTTTTGTATTTTTTGTAGAAAAACATTCTCCCTATGTTGCCTAGGCTGGTCTCAAACTCCTGAGCTCACGCAATCCACCCGTCTCAGCCTCCTAAAGTGCTGGGATTGCAGGTGTGAGCCACCATGCCTGGCCAATACCCCATATCTACAAAAGAAAAAAAAATTTGCTGGGTGTGGTGGTGCCTATAGTCTCAGCTACTTGGGAGGCTGAGCCACTACATTTCAGCCTGGGCAACAGAGTCAGACCCTGCTACAAAATAAAAGAGAGAGAGACTGAAGAACAACTTCATCAATTTACAACCAATAAATATTGATTGAGAATAAGCTGTACATATCTTGGGACCTTAGCACATAGCACAATTCAGCTCTCTATAAATGTTGGTTGAAGGAGGATTTGGGTGGGTGTGTCTGAGAGAGAGAGAGAGAGACAAAAAGAGAGACAGACACAAACATGCACAAAACACACCCCTAGAATGTTCAATAAGAGAATGTCAAATTTAATGACAGTGGTATAAAAGATATTAGGGAGAAAATAATTTTTTAAGAAGAGTATACATTTTCCTAGTCTTCCAGTGAAACATGAATCTTGTTTCACACACAAATAAAAAAATCCAAAATTTGTTATATTTAACTCCAAAAGAAAAAATATTGAGGAAAAAAATTATGTTAGGTAGCCTTAAAAATTGATGTGAAATTAGGAAATAAGGTATGAAATTCTTAGGAAATAAGAATTAGGAAAGTTGAGAAATCATGTCTCTTTACTTCCTTTTCTAGGTCATGTGAAAATTTCTGGAGTAAAAATTCTGTGTCTCCTTTGGTGCTTGCTACAACTTTGGATCATTCTCATATTAAAAAATGTTCCAGCTGGGCGCAGTGGCTCATGCCTGTAATTCCAGCACTTTGGGAGGCCGAGGTGGGCGGATCACGAGGTCAGGAGATCGAGACCATCCAGGCTAACACAGTGAAACCCCATCTCTACTAAAAATACAAAAAATTAGCCAGGCGTGGTGGTGGGCGCCTGTAGTCCCAGCTACTTGGGAGGCTGAGGCAGGAGAATGGCATGAACCCGGGAGGCGGAGCTTGCAGTGAGCCGAGATCGCACCACTGGACTCCAGCCTGGGTGACAGAGCGAGACTCCGTCTCAAAAAAAAAAAAAAAAAAAGGAAAAAAAAATTTGTTCCTTCTTATATATACGGAGATTTAAGTGTCTTTTTCTTGCCCTCTTGAAAAAGGACAATTTGGTCAGCTTCTTAAAGATACTTGTTAAGTTACACATCAGTCAGCTTCTAACCAAGTTCCAGTAACTGGGATACAATTTTTTCATGTATGTGTGTGAAGTTTTCTTTGTTAGAAAATAAAAAGGAAGTGAGACAAGGTCTCAGCCCTCAAAGAGCAGGGAGTCTAGAGAGGGGATGGTGGAAGGGACAGTGGGTGCATTAACAAATGACTGTGATAAATGCACCAAGCACAATGACAAACAGAAGTTCAAGGTTAGGTGGTAGAAGAGCAAGTGGTGATCGTGGCTTTTTAGCAGTTCTGTGTCAGTTCCCAGGGTCAGCCCTTTGGATCTGAGCACACAGGCTTAGGGAGATTCATTCGCCTCAGTATTCTGTGGTCAAGAGACCCTTGTACTTCAGGGAAAGGCACAGATGACCTCCTTGGTATCACACGAACATTTATTCCTACCATAAATTTTATGTACCCATTAATTGCTTTCTTTCTGTATTATCTTTCAAGAACACTATCTTAAAAATAATGATTTACTATGTGAAATGCTACTAGTTCCCTGTATTCTTTATCTGCTTCCTCCACCAAAACTCTAGGTGATTCTCTTCTGCCCTTCAATAATACCAGTATGATTTTCTGATGTGATTTGGCCACTACTCCCCTCAGCACCACTGTTTATGGTCTGAGTCACAATTCAACAGACGGAAGGATCTGAGATGGGAGAATGCAACATTACCAAGCTATACTGGACTGTCACACATCGTTTGCATGTTCAGTAGAATTCAGAATATATTGGGAGGACTTGGCATGCAACTGATCCAAGACAGCATTCAAAATTGTTTATATTTTGATACACCAAAAGTACATTGCTCTATGAATTTTAGACACCAAGACATAGACGCATACTGGGAATTCAATATTTTAAGAATTACAGATTGTCATCTTGTTTCAAATCAGTAGCACCTTTCTAGAATGCAGCTACTTCTCATTCTTACTTTACATCCTATACATTTATCAGCCTCATAGTATATTCCAGCCATCGACTGCTGTAGAATTCAAATAAACCACCAATAGGTCTTAGATTTCTTTGCCCTCTTTAAACTGGGGAAACCCAAAGATTCATTAACATGCTTTGAGCACTTCAAACTATAAGCATGATAGTAATTGCCCATTAAGGCAAACTGCTCTGAATAATCTTGTTGACTATACAGCAGAGAATTATTTACAAACCTGAGCAGAAAGTAGAGGCAAAGTTCTGCAGAGCAGTATCCACCTCCTCTACACTGGAGAGAGCCAGGAGCCGAGGGATGAGGCCTTCCAGGGACTGTATGAACAGCCTGGCGCTGTGCTGATCCGCCTCCTGGTTCTTCAGCAGTTTTAGAGACAGGGCGGCAGTTCGCAGGGACCGGTGGCCTAGGCAGTCCCGGGGGGTCTGCTCTTCATCGGCTAGTGAACAGTTGTCTGACCCAATGTCCGACACGTCGGACCTGCCCGAGTCCTTTTCTGCTGCCATTGAGTACTGATCACAGGAATCAAACTCTGTCCTAGAAAAGTCTTGGTCATCAACGCTAAAATTGCTCTCACTATACCTAGAGCCATAGGACCTTGTCCTGCAGTCTACTGACAGGAAGTTAGTTATGTCGGGGTAAGGGACCGTGTGGCTTCTCTGCACGACATCTGGCTGGTCTACTGCCTCTGTTTCCACTACTTTGCTCAGCGTCTCCTTGCCCTCTGGGATGGCTGGCGACTTGAGACTGTTCTTGTGGTTTCCCGAATGGTCCTCGGGTGTAGTCTGACCCAACTCTCCCTCGAGAGTGGTCTGGCCTGTGTCTGTGGTGACACTGATGCTGATGTCAAGGTTCCTCTCGTTCCCTGACTCCCAAGGCGTGTGTTCTGAGGATAGCACTCGCCGCTGCCAGCGGAAGTCAGCCTCATTGATCTCCATGGAATCTCGGCTCCACTCAGCCCCATCCTTCAGCTCCTCAAGGCGCAGAAGCAGCAGTTGCACCTGACCTTCGCTCAAGCCCTTCCCCTGGCTGAGCTCATCCAGGGCACCCAACAAGGTGCAGACACAGGACACGGCCGCATAGCAAGCTTCGATGCCACCCTTGATGCATGCTTCGGTCATGCCGTCCATGATGCTAAACAGTGTTCAAAAGAGAAAATGGAATAAATGCATAAAATGTAGAAAATATCTCTGAAAGGAACAAGAGTGTTAGCCTGGCAAACAGCATAGTATTCAAAACAGATAGTCTGATTTGCATAAAACAAAATGGTCCGGGCAATGAATAAAGGAAACAACTATGCCTAGGTAGGCAGAGGAAGATCTTCAGATAAAGTGGCCTGCATTGGCCGGGCACAGTGGCTCACGCCTGTAATCCCAGCACTTTGGGAGGCTGAGGCAGGCGGATCACTTGAGGTCAGGAGTTTGAGACCAGCCTGGCCAACATGGTGAAACCACGTCTCTACTAAAAATACAAAAAATTAGCCAGGTGTGGTTGATGTGTGCCTGTTATCCCAGCTACTCAGGAGGCTGAGACAGGAGAATCATTTGAACCCGGAAGGCAGAGGTTGCAGTGAGCCGAGATCGTGCCAATGCACTCCAGCCTGGGCGACAGAGCAAGACTTTGTCAAAAAAAAAAAAAAAAAAAGTGGTCTGCATTGAATCACACTCCCTCTTGGCTCGCTGGTTTATTTGGGTACAAATAGAAGCTCCTGATGAGCATTTATGACCTTCCCGAACAATCTCACTTTTGTATTATGCTCAGTGTTTCAAATAGAAAATAGTTATAATGGTTATATGATAATGTGGGCCTTCCTCTATAAAGTAAACATATTCCTAAACAGATGTATGTGAATACAACTATTACAAGCCCTGTAATATTCAGTTTTCTAGGGGGGCTACATATGAAGAAATCCTATAGCTACAGTATTGTAAATCAAAAGCTCTTCTCTAAAATAATCCCAATGAATAATTATTGTACATTTCACTTGGTACATTTGGTTTTAAGTCAATATGAAAATATAAAAAGTTCCATGATTACAATAGAGATATGTCTTCTCACGTAGCTTGTGGGTGAATTATTAAATAGACACATTTCATATAATGTAGAATTTTTTTAAAATTTCAGGGATTTGTAAGCAAGGTTAAAAGTCTTCAGAAAAGCAGCCTCAATAAAGACCTAAAAGGATAAATATCATACAGTTTGAGGAGATCCAGATGAGACTTTCTTTTTGAAATTGATCTTTTTCTGGACTCTGATTCAGTGGAGCTGGGGCCTGCCAAGTCACAGAGACGCTCTGGGCTCCCGAGTATCTTAAAGAAAAAGGTAAAAGAGTAACAGAAATGTGGATATCACAAACAAGCACAAGGTTTTTAAATTGTGAGATCAAATAAACATGTACTTTCCCTACTGAGTGATATAGTATAAGGAGAAACAGAATTATTTGGAATTTCCAATCTTAGTAAAGCTGATTTAGGTTTTCTTCTTGACATATGGTGTATATCAGGCTCCTGGCTCTTCAGCTCAGGGCTGGCTTAGACAAAGAAAATTCTCAGAGGGATTGTTGAAAAATCTTTTCTAGCACAGAACTAGAAAATACTTGGATCTCTGTTCTTTAGTAAGATTGGCCTATAATATAACCTTCCTGGACTCTTTTTGTCTTATTTTGGTATCAAGTCGGCTAGCTTCATCAACTGGATGGAGAAGTATGCCCTGTTTCTCACCGCTGAAAAAGTTCATGGAAGATTGGAATTACCTGTTCCTTGAATGCTTGTATAACTTGTTTCTAAAGCTACATGGGGCCAGAATTTTAATGGGAATCCTTTAACTACTTCTCCATTTCTCTAAAGATTATAGGACTATTCAGGTCCTCAATTTCTTCTTGAACCAACTTTTTAAAAGTTGCATTATTTCCTAGGGACTTATACATTTTACCTGGTTTTCAAATTTACTGTTCGAAAGATGCCTTAATACCCTCTTTTATTTCTTTAATGTGTGTAATATCTATAGCTAGGTATTTTTTTCATTTTTATTTCTGTTTATTTGTACCCGTTTTGAAATTTTTTATTGCTCTTGAGAACAGTTTTTCAGTTTTCTTAAGCTTTTCAGTCCTAACATTTTCTGCTTTTTAAAATCCCCTATATTTCCTTGTCACATTACTTTCTTCTTTTATCCTTATTTTTCCTCCTTTCTACTTTCTTTGTATTTATTCTATTCTTTTTTTCTAACTAAGCTGGAGAATTAGGACATCAAGGTTTTCTGCTTTTTAATATAAGGAGTTAAAGCTATACATATCTTCCCATTTACTGCTTCTCACAAGTTTTCTTATGTAGACTGTTCATAATTGTTCATTTCTAACACATTTTTATATACATACGGTAGAAGTCTATAGAAAATGTCAACTCGAGGCTAGACTGATTCAAGGAAAGATGGTTAATGCAGTGCGTCTGCAGCAGACGTCCTATCTATCGTATGTCCATTCACTTTCAAAGTGATTGATAGTCCAAGCAAAGCAGGAAAAGGTCCATTATATAGAAGAAGCTGTATTTTAAGTGGCTCTCCTCTTTCCCTCTTTCCATATTTCTTTCTTACCACAGAAATTGAACACTTCTGCTCTCTAGGAGGAACAGAAATGAAGCTTCCACTTTTTGTTGATATCAAAAAAAGAGTGACAATGCTGGGGCTAAAGTCAGACAGGCTCTCTCTTTCCCAGCCCCTCTCTACAGGCCTGCAGCCCCGTGGCTGGACCCTCTGAGCCTCACGATGCTCCATCCCTTGCTGGAAGGATAAGCGCATTTCCAAAAGATGGAGTGGAAAACCTCACTGTCTCCTGGGATCCCACTATAATTTAAAATTCAGCTTCACCGGTAATAGATATTCACTGGTAATAAATTTGATAATTTTTTTTTTTTAAGATGGAATCTCGCTCTGTCACCCAGACTGGAGTACACAGCAGCACAATCTTGGCTCACTGCAACCTCTGCCTCCTGGGTTCAAGCGATTCTCCTGCCTCAGCCTCCCAAGTAGCTGGGACCACAGGTGTGCGCCACCACACCAGGCTAATTTTTTTGTATTTTTAGTAGAGACGGGGTTTTACCATGTTGGCCAGCCTGATCTTGAAGTCCTGACCTCAGGTAATCTGCCCATCTTGGCCTCCCAAGATAATCTATTTTAATTCTCACATTAATCTTGTGCTTATTTCTCAATTGCTTCAGAATCTGGAGGGAAAGGGATGAATTGATAAGGTTTCTGGAGAACCCTCAACAAAAACTAAAAGGAAAGATGTTTTCATCTCAGCTTCTTCAGGTGGGAATGAGAGTTGTGGGATCAGTGGCTGGGGGGCCGGAGGTCTGATAAAGACTAGGGAACTTCTAAAGCCGAGCCATAGGACAGAAAAGGAAGCAAGGTGTACTTTTTCATTACTGTTCATTTGAAGGGGAAATCAGAAACAGAAAAGGGGCTATGCTTTGAAAAGCAAAAATGTCCTGTATGTCCTTGATCAATAGGCACACAGTGCACATGGCAGAGTGACAAACTAAAACAAGAACAGGGAAATAACATACCAAGCCTTCAAACTCTAAAAGGCTAAACAAACATCCTGGGTACCCAGCGGTTTTCTTTGTATGCACAAGCCCTGCACATTTTGGTATCTAGGTTACCAACTTTCCCAAATGATTGGTTTTGTTGTATAAAGTGGAGGCGCTGCTTTTCAGAACATCCTGGCCCCAATTAGTCTGCTGAGCTCCTTGGGGCAGCACCGCCTGGACGTGCTACTTGGGTGCTACCATCAAATTCTAGCCTCAGCTCTGCAAAATGACCCTGGGAAGCTAGAACATCTACGATGAACAGAAAAACATAACTAACTTCCTTGTGCAGTACAAAGGAAATTATTTAAAACATATTTAGAGACCTATGGATGCCATATGCAAAGTATCTACTTAGCATCCAGGTACCAAGTGGCTCTACTGTGGGCAGTGACTGCTCTAGTGCCTGTCATTTCTGAGGGGAAAAGAAAGGTTGCTGCTGCTTATAAAATAGCCTCTTTGTAGACATTTTGTTGGTCAGTCAAAAGTTACTAAACACTTATTCTGATTCAAGCATTATAGTGTTAAATACTAGGGGAAAACATATAGAAGCAATTTATACACAAAAGTATAGTTGAGGAGACAAGAAGCTTGTTCCCCATTCTATTATGAAACAATCAGTGTTATGGGATGTATAATCAATTGCTAAATGGCGGGATGGAATTTCAAGAAGAACCTGATCAGTGGTCTGAGGAAGCCCAGCCATGAAGGACAAGGATTCTGATAGCAAAGAAGCAGCCATACTTAGAATATCAGGCTTCACCGTCTTAGCCTTATGACTCACAACATGAAGGACTTTGGGCAAGTCACTTCTCCCCCCAGAGCCTCAGCTTTCCCATCTGGAAAATGGACATAATATTATCTTCCTAAGGGAGTTTGTAAATAAGCTAATGTGAAGTGGCAGCGGTATCTAGCCTGTTGCAATTAACCACTCAATTCTGTGAGGGGGGAGTGGCCCACAGGAATAAGGGACAGGAAACCCTGAAGAGGCGGGGAGGTGGGAATTGAACAAAGCAGATCAGTCACATGGGATGAAGGTGCATCCAGGGAAGTGATGGAAAATGCAAATGATGAAAGAAGGCTCTGGAAGCTGGGCACAGTAACTCGGCCTTGATGGGAGAGTCAATGAAGAGCCATTACAGAGCCCTGGGCAATGGGAAAATTGTTAACAGTGGTGATTTATGGACATAAATCCAGTAAGACAAAAGGAATAAAACAGGCAGGAGAGGGAGGCCAGCTAGAATTCAACCAGCTATTTTCAGCCTCCATGTTTTTTCTCTTCCTTAGAATAGCAATAAGTACACTACATATTTGTTTAGCACTTGATACTTACAAAGTACTTAGGCAAACTTTAGTGCATTTTGAACTTGCAACCTTTGGAATATTATAACGATGTACAGATGAGAAAACTCTTCAGTTCAGAAAATGATTTGCCTATATCACAAAGCCAGTGTGTGGCAGAGAGAGGACTTGAACCCTGACTCTTAAACTCAGGCTCCTGAAATGGGCAGCTGTTCCGACACCAAGAAAAAGGGGCTGCTGGGGGTCATTTGCACTGCAATGTGAGAGTCAAGTCCAGTGATAAGGATGATACAGGAAAAGACCGTGGGATTAGGGTCAGCCGGACCAGGGTTTGCACCTTTTCTTTTTCTTTGGGACTTTGGGCAAACCATTTGACCTCCTAAAGCCTAAGTTTCTTTGTGGGAGGGAATTTCCTTTTTCTCTGGCATCACACTTCTATGAGGAGGAACATCCATCCAGTGCAGTAAAATTCTAGGCCTCTCTTCTCCCTTCCTCTCATTTCTTCCAGGTACAGGAAGAGCCCCTGATCGGACTGGTGAATTTAGGATAAGGAGCTGAGCATGCCTCACTGGCACCTCTCTCTCCCATCTTCCTGGGGATCTGCCAATCAGAGGAAGCCCACGCTTGCCCCTCCAGGATGCAAGTTGAACAGGAGTAGGGGAGGACCCTGGGGAAGGGCCACTGCTGTCTGAGTGGTGAAGAGTGGTCTAGTCTCACTGGCCTCCAAAGCTGTATTTTATCTGCCCGTCTAGTGAAGATCAGTTCTTAAAGCTGGCCTTTTGATCTCCATTGCCTGAAGCTCTGGTGGGAAAAAGAAGTAACATTCTTAATTGGTAAAAATAAAGTTGATGGCCGGGCACGGTGGCTCACACCTGTAATCCTAGCACTTTGGAAGGCTGAGGCGGGCGGATTGCTTGAGCTCAAGAGTTTGAGACCAGCCTGGGCAACATGTCTCTACAAAAAAGATAAAAATTAGCCAGGTGTGGTGTCATGCAGCTGTGGTCCCAGCTACTCAGGAGACTGAGGTAGGAGGAACACTTGAACTCAGGAGGTCCATGCTGCATTGAGCCGTGATTGTGCCACTGCACTCCAGCCTGGGCAACAGAGCGAGACCCTGTCTCAAAATAAATAAATAAATAAATAAATAAATAAATAAATAAATAAATGAATGAATGTTGATATACAACCTCGCAAATTTATTATGAATAAAAAAAAATATATGTGAAGTGCCTGGCATATAGTAAGCAAGAAAAAGAATGGTAATTATTATTGTGGGCTCATAGATTTTCTTAACAGCCATTAAATCTGGGCTACTCCTTAATTTCTAGAAATAGTGGGTCAGAACTTTCCAATACTCATTACAATAAAATCTCATTAAAACACCAAGAAAGAATTCAAATTTAACTTCTCAGATATTGGTTGGCAGCAATGATTGCTTAAGATAAATTAATCATCAACAAGGGAATTTTGCTACTCTGGTTTTTGGTGAGGCGGGGGGTGAGATACCAAAAGGAAATGCAGTTTGACCTTTATGAACAGATTCACAAATACAAAAACACTCATGACTTTTCTTTTTGGTTCTTTGAGAGAAGGTAGAGGAATCTTTGTTTGAAGCACTTTCAAAATAACCCAATTCTGCCTCAAAACCGTGAAGTAGCACACTGGGATGGCTACTGCAATCTGGACAACCTTTATGTTCTCGCTGGGGTCATGACATTTGGGAGAAATGAGGCAAAAGAATGGGACAAAGGGATTCCTCTCAGCAATCAGAGACTGTCAGAGCTCTTTTTTTGGATACTGTGCAACCTGAGTATAAAATCATTTTGAAATCTAATGTTGGTAAAGGCGAATAAACACATATATCTGCACAAACAGCACCTAAGGTAGAAGAATGAAATCTCAGCATGGGCCTGGTCTGGTGCACATCTAACAGTGTCTTAACAAGCACTAGCTCGATTCTCAAATGGTTTTGCATCAGTGGGCATCACTGACCCCTCCTACCCCAGCTTGCAATACATGTACACACGCACTGAATCTAGAGACAGCATTTGTTACTGGACACCATGAGGCAGTAATGAAGTTCCCGCAAGTGATTGGCAAGCCTTTCTGAGCGCTTCTTGTACACGAAGCGCTGGTCAGGCCCCCTTGTAAACCTGGTGGTGATCTCCAGCGCCTCCTCACCTCTTTCATTATTTTGATGGCTTCCACTCGGTGCTGGGGTGGGGGGTAGAGCAGCACTCGGTGGTAGAGGGACTGGAGCACGGGCTTCATGGAGTCCACAGACCCCACCAGCCGGACCAGCTCGGCTGCAATGTAATAGATAGTCCGAGCCACAGGTCCGCTCAGGGCCGGTGCAGTGCAGGAGCAGCCTGATCCCCGGCCGTGGTCAGACACTCCCGGAGACGCAGAGTCCGACTCCAGGCTGGTACTGGTGCTGCTGCTGTGAGCAGAGGTGATGGTTTTGTCGTGAATTGGATTCCCCAGGATCACGATGAGAGCAGGGCAGAGGTTTTTCCTGGGAAGAGATGGTGAGAAAAGTAACTTTCCCCACAAGCCAAATGATAAAATTTACTCTGTGAGTAAACAGATGCCATAGAAATGACAAGAGTGGGGCTCTTTACTGCTTCTTCTTTTGGCTACATTTTGCCTGTTTTCTAAGTCTCTTTAACATTTCTGGGTATTTCAACAATACTTTTCCTCATAAATTGAGCTAGCATGAATGAAATAAAATATAAGAGAAGCATTAAGAAACCATCATAAGTGAAGAAATGGACTCAAAATGCTAAATGGCTGTTATAAAGTTTCATATTACTATAAATAACAAAATGATTTCTCATTTGAGAAGTTAATTGCAAATTCCATACTGACACCTGTCATTTGGCTTCCTTCCTGTCGATAAGCCCAGGGACCCAGAACAATCAGCTGGCTGCCTGTGGGGCCTGTCACTTCTGGGAATCTCTGACTATGATTAAGAGACTGGTATTCAGGTTGAGATGGAGCTAGGGCTAGAAGTAAAGCTTAGTATCTCTTGCCCCCTGCATAAGTTATATGCTTTTTGAATGAGCTGAAAACACAGAAACATTTTCTGGTTCTGGTCTCTCATGATCCTATGATACAAACCAAAGAGGGCCCTGGAAGCATATTCTGCCATAATCATCATCGGTTTTTCTGTGGATTTTGGTCTGATGGATGTCAACAAAGCAATTTATCTGCTTCATTATTATTATTATTATTAATTATATATTTTTGAGACAGAGTCTAGCTCTGTCGCCCAGGCTGGAGGGCAGTGGCGTGATCTTGGCTCACTGCAACCTCTGCCTCCCGGGTTCAATTGATTCTCCTGCCTCAGCCTCCCGAGTAGCTGGGATTACAGGCACTCGCCACCAAGCCCAGCTAATTTTTGTATTTTTAGTGGAGACAGGGTTTCACTGTGTTGGCCAGGCTAGTCTCGAACTCCTGACCTTGTGATCCACCCACCTAGGTCTCCCAAAGTGCTGGGAGCATGAGCCATTGTGCCCGGCCTATTATTATTATTATTATTTTTTAATTATTATTATTATTTTTTGAGACAGCATCTTGCTCTGTCACCCAGGCTGGAGTGCAGTGGCTTGATCTCCGCTTGCTGCAACCTCCACCTCCCAGGTTCAAGCAATTCTCATGCCTCTGCCTTCCAAGAAGCTGGGATTACAGGTGCCCACAACCACCATGCCCAGCTATTTTTGTATTTTTAGGAGAGACAAGGTTTTATCATGTTGCCCAGGCTGGTCTCGAGTACCTGGCCTCAAGCAATCTGCCCGCCTTGGCCTCCCAACATACTGAGATTACAGGTATGAACAACCGCACCTGGCCACAATTTCCCTGCTTTCTCTCTGAGACATTTACACACAGATGAAACTACTGGTGGGTCATGGACTTCATGGAGAGGGACCCAGAGACACAGCCCGCAGCAGCCCTTGGGTCGGCATCAGCATGGGGGCGTCAGGAGTGGGTGCTCACCAGATCAGGTCCGTGAAGCGCCTGTGCAGGTGCATGGAGGAGGAGGAGCTGCTGAGCACAGACAGGATGCACTCCAGGTAGAGAAGCTGCAGCTGCTGGCTGTCACTGCAGAAGAGCAGAACCGACACAAATGCAGACAAAAGACAAGGCAAAATTAAAGAGGTGATGTGTGGAAACACGCTCGGAAAAATGGTAGGCGTTACTAAAGTGCTAGTTTTTGGGGGAAGGTTAGTATTATGGGTTGAACTGTGTCCCTCTCCCCAGATTCACAGGTTGGAGTCCTAATCTCCAGCACCTCCAAATGTGACTTTATTTGGAGATAGGTCCTTACAGAAGTGATCAAGTTAGACTCAGTTCACTAGGGGGGGTGCTAATCCAACATGACTCTGCCCTTAAATGGAAATTTGGACACACAGATATTCACTAAGGGAAGACAGTGTGAAGAGACACGGGGAGAAGACAGCCATCTACAAGGCGAGGAGAGAAGCCTGAGGAGATCCTTCTCTCTCACCTCGCAGGAGGAACCAACCCCACTGATGCCTTGATCTTGAACTCACAGGCTCCAGAACTGTAATACAATAAACTGTTGTTTAAGGTACTCAGTTTATGGCACTTTCTTACAGCAGCCTCCGCAAGATAATACAGTTGGGGTGTTTTTTTTTTTTTAACTAATAAACTTTACTTTTTAGAGCACTTGGAGATTTATAGAAAAACTGACCATGAAACAGAGTTATCATATTGGACCTATTATTAAATCTTACATTGGTATAGTACATTTGCCACAACTAATAAAAAATTGATATATTAACTAAAGTCCATAGTTTATGGCAGAAATCCTAATTTTTAGATTATCTAAACCTTTCAAGCGACCGTTTACCACATTATCTTTTCATTGGTGAACACTTTGTGAACTTGCATTAGACTTTTCTTCCTTATTGAGGAAACATGATTTTTCAGTGGAGAAATTATTTTGTGTCCAAGTTATTATTATGGGGTTCCTCATAGAGGAACAGAGCCAGATGAAGAAAACAGACGACTTTATGGGGAACACATTCCTAATATCCACATTAACTTCTCTGCCCAGCCTACCAGAAAGTATTAAAATCCAGGCAGGTGACAAGAGTGACAGATAGGGCTAAGGAAGAATTTAATTTTCAGGGACACGTTTATTGCAAATATATAATAAATCCTTTTTTAGAGAGTTCACTCAGTAATGTGGGATTGGAATACTCAGAAAAAGGAAAACTTGCTTATAAAATAATTTTTGGTTGTGTCTCTTTCTCCTAATTTAAAATAAATAAATGTCCAAAGGAAGTCAGGAAGTCTAGTGTCTTTAACATTTCAAATTACCCCCAGGAGAAGGGGGTGGAAGGAACAAAAAGGCTCATGACAGGCCAACTAGAAACTTGAAGAGATAGGAAGGAAGCAAAGAAAAGTTAACAGTAGACAGTGCCAAGGCCAGAGGTTACATCCACGCAACTGCCAAATTGAGAAAGACCATGCAATTGTAAGACAGAGGATAGTGAGAGGGGTGGAGTCCTTTATTTATGTGCCATTAAATACTCTGATATTGATATTATGCTCTAAAACCCTTTGTCAAAATTCTTCCATGGCCTGTCCACTAAAAATACTGTTTTTATTTTCTTTTAAGGTTTATAGAACTAAACAAAAACAAAGAGACAGGGATAGTTTGTAGCCCTTTATAGAAAAAGGTTCCTGACCTATATTCTAAAATCTCCCTTGTCCAAAGAGAGCTGTATAATGATTAAATAATGTTATTATTCTGTAGAAGGGAATGCCACTTATATTTGGATATACTCTGTCTACCACACCCTTTGAGGGTGGAAGAAGAAATGGGGAAAGGCTGGGTCTCCACAAAAATTATTACTATTTGCCAAGAGGAAGGTGATGGACGGAGGAAGAATGAGAAATGATGAGCCATTCTTGAGCCAGGTAAGGACTTCACATTTCTAGGCTTCTAGTCCTACAAGCTTCCCTATGCTTTTGACCAAGACGTAGCTCCTGACATGAAACAGCATGTTTCTTCACTCTTATGGGACTGGACAGACATATAAGTAGATGAAGCACTGGTAGGAAGGGCTGTGAATGAATACCTTAACACAAGGTTCTATGAGACCATATGGCAGAAGCACCTTCTTAGAAAGAATGTCCACAGGACATGCTGTCTTAGTAGATCCTAAAGTTCAAGTAGGAGACTGTGGCGTGGTGAAGCAGAGGAAAAGGTGTGACAAAATGTGGGGGTGGAGGAGGAAGGGATTTGGGCTGAGAGGTTTGTGGCTAAAGCACAGGGTGTGAGGGTGGTATCAGCCCAAGAGGTGGACAGAGGCCCGATCAGGAAGGGTCCTGTAGGCCACACTAAGATGTCTGGACTTTATTTGGAGGTAAAAGAGTGACATGACCAGATCTGTATTTCAGAATGTTCAATTTGTTTGCTTTACGAGGAAGACAGTGGACAGGACAAATCAGAGGGCCATGGTGTCAATTGTAAGCCATATTTAAAAAATCACTTCTGGAAGGATTGCCTTCACTGTAGTCTCAGTTAATCATTCTGACCAATCACTTGACCCGTTATTAAGAAGAAAAATTATGAAATGCTTCAATTCAAAAATTTCTCTTTTTCTTTCAAACTGTCAGTCTAGCATCACAAAACAAAAACAACTATAGGCAGGAAAGACTCTCAATTTCTGAAATCATTGGAAATAAGTCCATAGAAAAGCTATGAGTCATCAAGCTATTGGCAAAGTGTGCCATGGTGAAAACTTCAACCCCCAGGTTATCAGACTCGCTGACAGGGAACGCATTGCCAAGGTAACTGGGCTGAGAGTCTCCTTGGAGACTGAATGCAGCAGCTTTTCCGTGGGTTGCAGCAGTCTGGAAAACAGATGATCATGGCCATGCATGAGTCACACCATTAAAGGCGCTGTTTAAAACGTAAGCACCTTCCACTAGATACACACACACACGTACGCAGCGTGTATGCGTGTAATAGCTGTCCCTATACAAACAAATAAGTAGAATGCTCATGGCAAAAAGTAACCTAGAAACCAGCCAACTCTTTCAAAACACACGAGGGAAAAATCTGTCTACTTAGGAGGGCTGTAAGTCACTTTTCTTAGTCTTTTGTCTGAGTATTTCATGGTTGGCAGGTTAAGTATCTGCTGGTCTCATTCTCTGCTCATCACTGAACTTCTTCCCAGGTGCACGATCTGTGGAGAACAACGCTCAGGCGTGGACCCGCGGGCGGTGAAGGCGAAGCAGCCACCCCTCCTGGCAAGGCTACTGGGAGGGCAGCCCAGCATGTTTTGTATCTCTGGAGTTCTTAGAGTTTTGTTTTGAACCATTTTGACTTTGCTTTCCTTAGAAATATATTTGAATTTAGTTAAAGAAACGAGAGAAGAAATTAAGTAATTGTGTAAGGAGTGAAATGGAATTAAGACAGACAGTGGGAATGCTTTGGTAGGCCCCATCTATTCCAAGCCTGCGTTGGTATAGGTTTCACTCTAACATTCTCTGTTCTAGGAGGAGAGGGAAGCAGGGAAAGAGTGGTGGGAAACAGGCAGAGAATAAGTAAGTTTCTTTCTAAGCCCAATTATCCTTCCAGAAATTCTTGGATTTAAAAAGCATCATGTAACTCAACTTGCCTAACATAGGATTCTATTAATACCACATCTCCAAGGCATGCGAGGGAGTGTTCTGCGTACCTGAATACATTTTCTGAATCCTCCCAAGAGTCCAAGCATATCATGAACACACACCCCTACAGAGCTAAAGCCCTAAGAGGCACTGATTTTGGAAATGGCTGTTAAGGTTAGTAAATACTGATTCTGGTGTGATTTCAGAGGAATAACCTATTCTGAAGGTAGAAGAGGCATCAAGTTTAGCTAATAGAAATAAAGGAATTAAGTTAGTAAAATCAGAAGCAATGGTACACAAGTAAAAACTTAACAAGGAGAATGAACAGAAGCACCAGACTGAGAGCAGCTGGCGCACGGGACAATCTTACCAGGTGTACATAAAGGTCTGCCCTTACAGCGATGCTAAGCATCCTGTGTCCCCAGCATCTTTAGCAAAAGGCCCCCATCTTAGGGTAATGGAGTCATGATGGCAAATACCAAAATCATACAAAGCAATCAATTTCTATAGGCAGAACTATGACCAGGGGATGTGTATTGGAAAATCAAACAAGACTGAGAATCCTATAAAATCATTAAGCTCTAAAATAACATGCTTAAAGCCATCTTTGATCCAATGTACAATGAGAAATCCTAGAAACATATGCACATGAATTATTTTCTCCATTTAAAATCTATTCTCAAACTCCTGACCTCAAGTGATCCGCCCACATGGGCCTCCCGAAGTGCTGGGATTACAGAAGTAAGCCACCAAGAGATCAGCCTAGCCAACATGGTGAAACCCCGTCTCTACCAAAAATATAAAAAATTAGCTGGGTGTGGTGGCGCATGCCTGTAGTCCCAGCTACTCAGGAGGGTGAGGCAGGAGAACTGTTTGAACCCGGGAGGTGGAAGTTGCAGTGAGCCCAGATCATGCCTCTGCACTCCAGCCTGGGTGACAGAGTGAGACTGTCTCAAAAAATAAAAATAATAATAACAAAACAAAAACAAAATACCTATTTTTAAGTCATGTGGTTAAGAAATACTTTGTTTTTCAGTGACTGATTGAAATCTACAACCTTTAGTTTCTAATATGTATGTGTATGCATTTGCAATGTTTGTTTGTACAATGCATTTTCCTAACAATCTACAGTCAAATTTCTTATGCACACAGCCCAGTGTTCTTAACTGTGATGACTAGAATTAGCAGCAACTATTCTAAAAGCAAACAAACCAGTTTAAAGCAAATGTATGTCAAATATTTACTACATGAGAGGGATTCCTGGAGCTGATGGTGGTTCCTAGGTGGCTGGAGCCATCCAGGTTTAAAGAACCATGAAATTGAACCCCAGAATGCCAGGCACTCACTGGACCTACTCTAAGACTCTTTTCTGACTAATGAACAATGGTATGTTTTAAGCCTATCTGTGTTGGGCCTACAGACTCATTCTGCCTTATCCTGCTGGCTAGGGACTTATTTATTTAATTAATTTATTTATTTCAGAGTTTTGCTCTTGTTGCCTCGGCTGGAGTACAATGGCACAGTCTCAGCTCACTGCAACCTCTGGCTCCCTGGTTGAAGGATTCTCCCGCCTCGGGATTATAGGCACCCTATAGTAGCTAGTGGCTGGGATTACAGGCACCTGCCACCATGCCTGGTTAATTTTTTGTATTTTTAGTAGAGATGGGGTTTCACCATGTTGGCCAGGCTGGTCTCGAACTCCTGACCTCTAGCTAGGTTTTAATTACTAACGGACATAACTACCATGAGCCTCTCCCACGTTTCTAGCACTTAAAAACTCCAGATTTTTCCCTTAGAAAACTACTCAGAAAAAAAGTTTAGTTAATTAGTTTTCCCTTGCTTGTGAAGTAACAAATAACGGTCTTCATATTTTTTGTAGTTCTAGTGGTCTTCGTTCTATTCCCCGCCAATGCCACGACCTGGGGGTGGAGCAGGGGTAAGGGAGAAGCACCCCCGACAGCCAGCAGTACCTGGCTGCCACCGGCGAGGCTGTGGTGTCACCTGGTGAACACAAACAAGTTCACAGGGTTAACATCAGATGAGGACTCACCATGACTACACTGGAACAGGATGAAAGCCAATCAATGGCCATGCCTGAACAGAGGTCTTCTTTTTTAAAAGGGCTCTGTATGACCACAAAAATGAACAAATGTCCCTCTCCCCTATGACTGATTCCCACTTCTTCTTCTATGACAACTCTAGCTCCCATCTATTCATCCCGTCTGCTAGAAAAAATTAAGATGCCCAGTGCTAGAATTGCGCCTACTTTCTGACAGCACCCAATCTTTGAACAGAACGCTCATTTTTTTAACCCATTCTAAGTCACCTAACTCATGTTAAAATCCTATAACAACCTAACACCCTTTTACTGTCCTGTAGTTTCCCATGGTGGACAGGCTCCCTCAAGTAAGAAGTTACTAAAATGAATCCTGTTAACTTCAGGTGTTCCTGGAGCTCTTTGGCTGATGGGCATTGGCAGTCTTTTAAGTGAATTTTCTCATTCAGTCTTACAAAAACACGAATGTGTTTTATATTACTGATATTATATTCTATACAATATTATAGTAATTATCATAAGAAACAGTCTATTAATTATTTTATAGGATATACAGACTTACGGTGGTTCAGATCTTTGTCCAAAGTCACATGCCAGTAAGGGGCAAAGCGTGGGTTTTAACCCAGGTAATCCAACAAAGATAACGTAGTTGAGCCAATAGTGATTAAACACCACTCTTGATTGGGTCTTAGGAGAAAATATGCCAATAGAAACATATTCCAACTCTGCTATACCAGCTGTCTGCGTTATGATGGAGGGGAACTGGATGGGGATTGGGAGGACTTAGCACTAGAAGAGATCAGACCTCTGGTCACTGATGGGTAGAGTGAACACATGACCTATCCAAACCAGAACACCTTTGAGAGTGAAGGAGGGTAATTATAATTATTACACAACAGGTATAATCTGGGACTGTCCCAAGCAAAGCAGGTGGCATGGGGGCCTTACAGATGGGGTCGCTGCAGTTGGTGCCAGAGCCCTCAGTTAGGATGGTAATCTGAGTGCCAGCTCCACTGGCATGGTCAGGAAAGATGGGGACCTAAGCAGGGTACAGCAGGAACTATTTACATCCATCTGCTGTAGGACTCAGCCCTCCTGAGCCGGGGGAAGACCAGACCTGCCGTTTGCCTAGCCTGCCAGGGTCCAGGGATGGGAGAAATTTGAGAGTGGGGGTAGGGAAAAAGTTAAGTGCTATTTCTCTTTGGTTTATACTATCCATGTATTATATAGGCTTTTTCATTTTTAAAAATAAACTTTATTGTGCATATTTAAGGTTTAAAACATGATGTTATAGGATTTATATATATAGTAAAATTGTTACTATAGTGAAACAAATGAACATATCCATCATCTCACACAGTTACTCATTCCCTCCCACTACCCATCCACATCCCAGTGGCAAGAGCAGCTGTAAGCTACTCATTTAGCAAAAATCCTGAATACAATACACTATTAATAACTATAATCCCCATGTTGTACATTTGATCTTTAGACTTATTCAACCTACACATTTGCCACTTTGAATCCTTTACCTTATATCTCCCCGTTTCCTCTCCCCTACCCCAACCCTGGTACCACTATTTTATTTTCTATTTGACTTTGAAGTGCCTCAATAAAGCGAGCTTACTTTGGTCAAAATATAGAGGTGACTTACAGGAACAACAGAAGAACTAATGAAGAAACCATTTGGCAACAACTTTTAAGAGTAATTCCATGCTTAGCTTTAAAAAATCCTAAATTTCTGAGAAACCAAAAGCGAAACAAATAACAAAATGAGTTTCTGCAATGTTTCCAGCAAAGTGAGAGTCCTCATTCTTGCCTACAACTAGACTATTTCTCCCAACTCATTACTGCATTTAAAATTCAACAAGTGAGTTTTCTGCATTATCAGATGTCCTAGTTACCAATGAATGATAGTTTAATGTCTTTCATAATTCAAAGGGCACTTCAGAATTGCAATGTGTTGTAGAATTTTGCAATTCATGACATATGTAGCTGGTGGAAACTTTTTGTCCCATGTTGAAAGTCTGGTGTTTTATGATGTGGCTTTACTACAGGTGCATAGGTTGTCTTGTTAATGACTGCATGGAAAGATGGAGCAGCAGGCATCATCTAAGTGAACTCAGATATTGATTAAGCTGATACGCAAAAAAAAGTAAAAGAGTAACAAGCTCTTTTTAAAGGCAGTTGTGCGAGCTCATAGGCTCTGGAATCTTAGAAGAAATAGAGATAGATTACATAGTCCAACACTGTCATTTGATAGAGGAAGAAAAGGCAGCACGGTTTGATGAGAAGAGTCACGTACCAGGACACAGCTGAGATCTGGCCGAGACAGGACTGGCTCTCACACCAACTAGCACTCAGCCCAAGATTCTTCCCACTCAGCTTCATGCTCCAGGAAGCAATTGTTCTCTGTAAGGTATCATCTTCCCATCGTCACATCAGAAAGTTACATACTCTAGTAATGGTATTTAGTTATTTGAACTGCGCCAAATTTCAGAATAGATTCCACAGTAAATACCAGTGTTGAGGGTGGGGGGGCGGGATCTATTGTCCCTATAATCTTATAATCCATAATTTGAAGTGATGCTGTAGACAAAGGTTATTTCAGAAGTAGACCACTGGTAAAGAAAAGCGGCAATGGTTAGGGCACTTACTTTATGGCGGCTTGCAGCTTCTCACACAGGACGGTGAGTACAGAGACAACATCATCACAGAGGGACTCTACTGTTGACCCTTCAAAACAGAGGAGGTTACAGGCATGAGACATCGACAGGGGGCACGACAAGCTCCCCGAGCCGTCCTTCCCATCCTCCACTTTAGATGGTTTTTGAGACTGAAAAGATGGTTTTCAGATGTGGAGAAGCCCTTAGCCCACCAAAGTGATGATCACAGAAACGATAAGAATTAAGTGTAATTATTCGTTTCTGTTTTTGTTTTGTTTTTTTCACTCTGTCACCCAGGCTGGAGTGCAGTGGCACGATCTTGGCTCACTGCAACCTCCACCTTCCAAGTTCAAGTGATTCTCCTGCCTCAGCCTCCCAAGTAGCTGGAATTACAGGCGCCTGCTACCACACCCAGCTAATTTTTTGTATTTTTAGTTGAGACGGGTTTCACTATGTTGGCCAGTCTTGAACTCCTGACCTCAGGTGATCCACCCACCTTGGCCTCCCAAAGTGTTGGGATTACAGGCATGAGCCACCGCGCCTGGCCTATAATTATTCTTTCTAAAGCAAAACACTCAAAAGATAGTCCAGAAAGAAAATAATAGATTGCTTCTTATTATCAAGAAAATTCACTCACACTTAACAAAGGGAAATTTAGTAATTTCAAAAGCATCATGATAGACAACAATTTTCTTAATATTTAGGCCAGTGGTCTATGTGTGTATTCCTTATTCTGACCCTTGAATTTCTGGGTCTTCTGAGCTGATTAGAATTGTATCCCAGAGAGATAAAATAAGGCAGCATGGGAAAAAATGGGCTTTGGAACTAAGAAATCAGAGAAAAATGGGGAGAAATAATTTAGCCAAATCTTTACCTACTTTATTTGTTGAGCATCTGCAGGGCACATGGTCTTTGTTGATACTGAAGCAACAGTCAATGTCAGAAAAATAAAATTTCCCTCTAAATGTGTTCTAGTTTCCAGAAACTAGAACCAAAACTCCCACAGAAGCACAGTGGGAAAAAGGCTGAAATTTGGAATCTGTTCAACTACATGTCGAAAACTGCTGATTGTGTGAGCTTGGGCAAACTTCAGTTTTTCTTCTGGCAAAAATGGGATAAATAATACTAATTTCACAGAATTGTCAGGCTACATGAAATAGTAAGTGGAAGCATTTGTTTTCTAAAATAAAAACCTGTAAACGTCTTTACAAATGTGGCTCTAAGTATCTGATGAATGTATAAATGAATGATGACAGTACGTCAAGGAAGATGGAGAGAAAATGGCAAATGTGTAAGAGAGAAAGTAAAGTTGGAGGAAGGCAGGGAAAGAGAAATAAATGGCTGGTCCTCAGAATTAAGATCTTAAGTGCAGCAATAAAAAAAAGAAATAAGCTACAATGATAAAACATAGTTTAATAAAACCCACACAAGTAGTCCTTAAGCTCAATTTTAGACAAACGTCAAATGAGTCCCTCTGTCAGTTTTTTACTAGTATATTTTTTAGAGATATATCCTTGACCAAGAAGTCGCAGACCCCCTTTTTAGTTTATAAAATCATCCTACATTAAAGTGAAGCCTTTATGAGAACACCATAGCCAAAAACAGGAAAGGAAGATGGAACGTCTTAGCGCATGTCACTGAGAGCATCCACCTGAAAAGGGCACCTTCCAGTCGCAGCCCAAGAATGTGGCATCATGGGACTGAAACAATATTCTAGTGAAACAACTCTAGTGATGCTTTAGAATGTGACTTAAGGCGTGTCTCTTTCTCATTTCTTTCAAATATTCTTCCTCTCCTAATTGTGGCTGTTAAGCTGTTTCTCTCCTTTTCATTCTCTCCCTTTTTTTTTCCTCCTCCTCACCTCCATCTCCTTCTCACTATTATTAACTGGCACATATAATAGAAAAGCAGATATTTGCAATATTTAAAAAATTACTGAATAAAGTCTAAATTTCAATTTTTTAATCAGATATTTTTGCATACTTTCAGAAAACAATATTATCAAACCTGTTTTTAAAAATTAAATTGCTGGTTAATTATATATGTGGACTTCTATATTTTTTTCTTTTCCTGTGGGTCAGAATGAAAGTTCCTTAACTTGATTTCAGCTGATCTTTAAATTGGGCTGTCTGCAAGAGGCCCTGTGAGATGACTCATCATTCATGTCAAAAACATTGGTATTTGACAAACCCAATTCTGGTGCAATAACACTGTATGCCAATCAGGTTTCTATAATCTTCTATCCAGTTATTCTCATTTTAGCAATTAAACCTGACTTCACGGAGAATGAAGTAACTAACAAAGCCCGCCTCCAAATGAGAGGTATGTGAAGCGTTAATTTCCCTCAGGTAGTTGGATCAGGAACAGGTGTGGTTGGCATAAGTGAACGTAGGAACAGAAGGAAGACAGCAGCTGATTAAATAATGCCACCTAAGGCAAAGCCAACCACAACCTCCAAGAGAATGCTAAAACAACCCGAGAGCTCCTAGACATCTTTGTACCCCTCACTCCAAGCACACAGTAGGCATTCTCACATCTGCTTTGAAAACTGAACTAGTACAAATCAAATGCAATACCTTGATTCCTGAATTCCTGTGGGACATCTGGGTTTTCAATTATCTAGTAAGGGAGATACACACACACAATTAGGAGATTCAGGCAAGAAAAATCTTGACTCTTTGACAATGGGAAAATTCTAGGAAACAAAATGGCTTCCAGGGTGCCCTGGGCTCAGCTACCTTGCCTGAGCCCACCCCCTACCCACCAGCTCTTGAGAGCGTTTCATTATTCATGGTGTTTATGAGAAAGATTATGATCTCTGGAATTGAGCTTATCAGTTCCCAAAATAGTTCATTCACGTTTGTGTGGACACTCTTGCATGGACACTTCCTGGAAGTTTAAACCCTGTGGTGTACTTAAACTCTCAGGGTTCCAAGATGCTGGGCTGTGACCTGGGGCAATGCCTGCCTGAAGAGGTGAGTTAATTTCGCACAGAGAACAACCTATTCCAAGGCTACAGCTGACACTGTGCATGGCCCCTAATAAATACAGACTCTTGGCCATAAGAAGGATTAGGTTCCTGGACTTCAAAATACAGGTCCAAAGATAACCACTGGTCAGAATCTCCATCTTTGTATTTGATGGGGAGCATTTTAACTGTACCTAGCCAGCTGCTCTTGGCTAGGTACATCCAGAACTATGAGGGCAGAGACAGAACCGTGAGGGAAGGGAAAATAGGAAGGAAAAGACATTTACAAATAATCAGACTTACTTCCCATTGTAGGGATAACTCAGTGACTACTGAGCAGAGACTAGGAAGGTGGCACTTTATTCTCCTTACCTCTTTGTACCAAGAGATAATCAGGAAGTATTTTCATGCCAGCTAATTACCGGACATGTAACTCATCCCATGGTGCTGATTTAATGTTTAAACTTGTTACAGGCACATATTTCTACCATTCTCTGTTCATTAATTTGCAAGCTCAGCTGCTTCCACAACTTTTGCGAAATGTTATATCAGTATCTACAGTTCAGAATGGCTAAAGTCGAGAACAACACTTTCTGGAGGAAACACATTTAAGTCATATTTAAGGGTAGGAGAATCCTTCCACCTTTCAGCCCCAAATATTTAAATGTAGCAACTTTACTTTTTGAAATTAGTAACTTACAACTTAACAATAGCTTAGGTTACCTAAAATAATTCAATAATAAAGCTGGATAATATGTAGGACTTGTGACGATACAAAATCAAAATTATCATCTGTCCTGGGGTGCAGCTGGAGATAAACATTAGATTGAAGATACACATCCTGCTAGTGATTTTGGCATTCTACATTATTTATTTTCTTTCCCCTGCATTTAACCTTCCTAATTTTGAGGTGGTCCATGATGTCTTTCCAGTTAATAACTGAAATGAGTGACTGAGGCAAGTATCTCAATCAATTGAGGTTTATTAAGCCAGCTTTAGGGCACGCCCAGGAAAAGTGTGAGCTGCCGACACACCTGTGGCTGTCTGCACCTGTGGCTGTTTTTCTGAAGAGGCTTTCAGGAGGTTTTACATTTCAGGAGGTTTCTACATTTCCTTAAAGGAAGGGGGAAGGCATGTAGGAAGAAGAGCAGGTAGGCAGTAACGCGAATGGTTACATGCTTGTGAGATTTTACTTAGTGCCCAGTAACTCTAAATTTTACATAAGGTGAATGAAGAAAAAAATGGAAGTAACAGAAGAATCAGTTATGCAGATATCTCTGGGTAGATAGAGGACTGATGGATCTTGTCTTTATTTTGCACCTGGGAAGATGGGCTTGTAATCAACTTTATCAGTGTGGAATCAAACAGATTTTAGTTTTAGGTGCTAGACTTAGATTGCGGATCTAAAGTTACAATAGGCATGTCCTTGTTTGTGGGAGGCCAGCAAAGATTTGACTTAAGAGTGATCCGTGGGGGCAGTCATTTGGATATGCTTGAGGCCTTTTACCCTTCTGAGGTGGTCTGGCTAATGCATAACGCTAGTAGCAGCATCTCATTTGGAAGAGGGTGTTACATGACTCAGCCTCCAGGCTTAACCTTCCCTTTGGCATAACAAATTTGGGGTTCCTGAGATTTTAAAAATTTTCTTTTGCACAGTGATAGGCTGTGCTAGAAAATACACACATCTTCCCCAGGTAATGCTCAGTGTTTCCCAGGGGAATACGTGGTCTCTTTAGAGCAAACCCCTCCACTCCTATAGACGATTCCACTTTAAGAGCTTTAAAAAATACCTAAATTCTTATGTGGCAAAACTTATGTCTCCCTCCATTGGACATCACAAATGCTTCAAATACCAGCATCCTGAGAACTATGTTTTCTGGGACATGGAATCACATCTCCAGGGACCGCATGAGTAATAGAAAGGAAATAATAGGAAACACCAATTTTCCACCTAATTTGAGATCTTGCCTCTGGTTGGGGTGAGTCCAGATGGGCCGTGATGAGCAGGACCAGAAGGCTGTTTAGCCACATAACACCCAGGATGGAGACAGACAGCCTCTACAGTATCACCTGCACCTCTACAGCCGTACCTTTGCCATTCTTATGGAAGAGCAGTATGAGCTAAAAGACTGGGCTATTTGACTGGAAACCTAATACTCTCCTACTTAAAAATTTTAAAATAAGATTAAATGAACTCACATAATTGAAAGCACTTTGAAATTACAAAGTTTGATTTAAATGTTTTATTTAAAATATTAGGATATTATTAATATAGTGTTTGATCATATTGCCATTTAGCATGGATGAAATATGAGTGTATATTATAAGATTTCTCAACATCTTAGATTTATCTCAATTAAAAATTTTTTCTCTTATTTTCTATTTATGTATTTTAATTTCTTTTAAACTAAATATTCCCATACTAGCTATATCCAAAATCCTACTATAAATAAAATTGTTTTTAGCAAGCGGTAAGCTAAAGTAATAAAAGTATCTCAAGTTAAAACAATTTTTAATAGAAACTGGGGCTTTGGATACAGCAAACAGAAAAGAAAAAAAATCAATATTTGTTTTTTCAGATTAGTGTTGTTTTCAACACTGGCTGCCAGAGCACATATTAACTGAGAACTTGCACTGGCAGTCAGCTAGGAGACCAGGGGTTTACTTCTGGCTCCTTCATTGATAAGCTAATTCAGTTTAGATTTCAATTTTATCTTTCTGAGTTTCACCTTCTCATCGGAAAAAAGAATTTGACTAGATCATCTCTAAGGTTCCCCTCAATTCCGTGATATCCTAAAAATTAGAAAATAATTGAAATTAAAAATAATTACCAATAGTTGAAATTAAATAAGAAATCCTAATTTTTATAATATTAATTTCAGAGATATCTGGGACTGTAACTGAGATTTTCTTTCTTTTTTTTTTTTTTTCCTGAGACAGAGTTTCACTCAGTCACCCAGGCTAGAGTGCAGTGGGCATGATCTCAACTCACTGCAACCTCCACCTCCTGAGTTCAAGTGATTCTCCTGCCTCAGCCTCCCAAGTAGCTGGGATTACAGGTGTGCACCACCACACCTGGCTAATTTTTTGGATTTTTAATAGAGACGGGGTTTCGCTATGTTGGCCAGGCTGGTCTCAAACTCCTGACCTCGGGTGATCCGCCCGCCTCGGCCTCCCAAAGTGCTGAGATTACAGGCATGAGCCACCACGCCCAGCTGTAAATGAGATTTTCTATTTGAACAAATAACTAATGTCATTTCAGAACACTCCTTGCAGATTTCAAAAGGATTTTAATCTAAATTATGACAGAGGCAGATTTTAAAACAACACAAAACACCAATTTTGAAGAGGAATCACTCTCTCATTAACATTCCCAGAAGATAATATATACAAGGAGCCAATTACGTTTACATTTTCCCCTGGAATGCTCATTTTAGACAATCTGTTCAAGTTTAGAGCAAAAAGCTCTAGTGGGCTTTGATGATAGAGAGAAGACAAGTTCAGTTTCACCCTGAAGGCTCCAGCAGGTGAGGGAGGCCTCCTGCCACCATCTTTTAGTTAACAAAGGGAAACATACCCAACCTCAAAGCATGTAATAAATTCTATTCATTTTTCTTAATTTCAAATTTACTTCCAACACTTGTTAATGTATCGCAATGTTCTTAATAAAAATTTTCAGTATGAGAAGTTTTAAAACAATAATTAAAAAATAAGTTTTAAAATAACTCAAAAAATCACAGAAACTCTAAGGAAAAGCAATTCTCAAAGCTTTAGACTGAAACAGGCAAACATCTAAAGAGCTTAATGTGTACAAATAAATGTTCTGTTAAAACAAGCAAGCCCTTCCTACTGTTTTCAGGAGGCAGGCAGCCCTGGCAGTGGGGACCCCGGGGCATGGGATACACAGACACCACGAGGAATGTGATGAACGTGGGGGTGTCACAGACTCACCGTATTCTCCTGCCTCTGTCGTAACTGTAAAGTCAAGTCACTCAGCATTTGACTGAGAGTTGCCCGCACAGCAGTGTTTATGCTACGCTGGTGACAGCTGCTTATGTACGTCTCAATGCACACCTGTTAAAGAAATAAGACAGCAACACACATGTCTGCAGGTATCAGCTTATTACCAACATTCTTTGGGATTGGCCAGAGAGGCTATCAAATCCCTCTTAAACAGAAAGTCAGCCAGATTTATAACTAAAATATATTTAGTTATATTACTAAATATAACTAAATATATTTTAAATCCCTGGAAATTTGTTTTTAAGTATATAGGAAAAGTAATATTTCCCTAAGGAACCACTCTTACAACCTGTTCCTCTGAGCATCATGGGAATGCAAATTAGTGATTTTTAGATGTGCCAAATAATTCTATCTAGAATCAACTCAGGTGGCTGGAAATTAATCAGAAAAAGCTCCCTTCGTAGTGAAATAGAACAGAATTTATTAACTCCCAGGTTGTGCAGTGTGGGAAAAGGGTTAGCAAAACCCTTTCTCCTGCTCTGTGAATGAGTTTGACTTTGGGTCAACCCTCTAGCTGTGTTCTTCTGGAAATTTCATAAAGGCAGGACATCAGCTGTGTTACTAGGTAGCATGGGCTTATGGCAAAAATGTTTCTAAATTCCTACGCTACATCTGAATTGGGAGAACTGTGAATCAACTATAAATACCTGGTGGGTAGCCACAGGTTTGGGCTTCCCTAGGTTTACTGACTCTCTGAATTGACGCGTCCTCTGCAGGAACTCTGCAAACTCTGCTAATACAGTTGTTTCAGAAATATTGGTCCTATGTAGGACATGGGGCTTCTAGACCAAGGTGACTGCACTCACCGAGATGGCTCTCATCTCCTTGCACCTATGCTGTCATTTGAGAGCCAGAGGTTCTTCTCTAGGCTGCTGTGAGGACCCCCAGGAATAACAATGCCTAACACTGTCCTGCTTCTGTTTCCTGTCCTGTGTCCTGCAAAGTGAATATAACACTAAGGGTGGCCTATTTGGATCTTGCAAGTCTCCATGTCTAGTTGAGCCTAAAAAGACCCAGTGGTGGCTACTACATGGAGAAATCTCAAATAGAAAAAAAAAAAAATCCCTCATTTGATAATATGCTGCTAAAAGTCATGACTTTTCAGATTTTACTGCCTCTAATTCTTCTGGAAGCCACAGGGATGAGCACAAAAATGCATGCTTTAAATTTGCCTACTTTTTTTCTCTCCATAAGGCATTCAATTTTACAAAGCATATTTAGAGACACGAAAACAAAAAGAGGTGTTTAACTTCCTAAATTATTTTTCTAGGAATAGCTCCAAGATTATCTACAATGAAAATCCAGGGTTCTTACCTACGTGGCAAATTTAATTTCATGATTGACAACTGAGATGGGCAAGAGACTGCATTTTAATCTTTGTTGCTGCTTCTGCGTAAGCTGGGGAATTTTCTGCCAGGCCTCATGTTACCTTTTTCTTTCTGCCGTGCCTCACTATGTTTACCTAGCAGAATTAACTAGGTGAATATAAATTTTTTTTAAGTTTAATTTATCTCCTATTGAATGTTAATATGTTAAAGGAGCATTTGAAACTGAAAACTGTATTTGGGGAAAAAAAAAAAGTCTTCTCAACCTCAACAAAACCCAACAACTCCCAAACCTACATTTGAAAGTTGGCCTAGATTAATTAATTTCATAGTTAAAAAGCAAAAGCAAGTTATAAAGTATTTATTTTTCATAAAAGTATTTAGGGCACGTGACTTTTAATTCATTTTCTCAAATAATCATGGATATAGTAGATTTGAAGATACAATAATTTATGCATGCTTAGAAAAAAAAAAGGTGTTTTAGGCCAGATGCAGTGGCTCACACCCGTAATCCTAGCACTTTGGGAGGCTGAGGTGGCTGGATCGCTTGAGCCCAAGAGTTTGAGCTCTGCCTGGGCGAAAGGGGGCAAAACCCCATCTCTACAAAAAATGCCCAGCACAAATTAGCTGGGCATGGTGGTGCACACCTATAGTGCCAGCTCCAGGCATGGGAGGATCACCTGAGCCTGGGAAGGTAGAGGCTGCAAGGAGCCATGATATTGTGCCACTCCAGTCTGGGTGACAGAGACCCTACCTACCCCCGAAAGGTGTTTTATAACCCTGAAATGCTTCTACTTTTGCATGTGATGAAATGGCTTTAAAACTTTGAAGACACATCTAAATGAGTGCAGTGATTCACTTTGATGAAGCCAAACTCTCCATCGTGTATCATTTGTACTTCATAATTTAACAGTTTTCTTTAAATCTTACATTTTCCCCAGAAATCTTTATAACTGTTGATCTTTAAGATCTATAAGCTCTGCCATTTTAAATTTATGGGCAAATTTTAAGCCTTAAAAGCATTACAGATGAAAGAGGAGCTATTTTGAGAGCTGAACTACACACTTAATATAAACTCTCTTGAATACTGAGAAACATACCACTATGCAATCTCTGTTAAAAAATTACATCATTCACTTTAGACTCATGAAAGAAAGTGCATGCATGAGGAATTGGATTTTATATAACGCAGTGCTGTAAACAGACAAGAACTTTCCAAATATCTAATGTATTTTTTTTTTTTTAGTTTTAATGCCAGCACTGTTTTTAGTGTTTAGTTGCTAATACTATATACATATACTACTGGACATGACTTATTGCAGTAGGCATTTTATTCAGGGAAAAGGTAAGCATGTTTACTGAGCTAAAAAAAGTATTAATTTAAGAAGCCATTTGGCTAAAGTTGGGAGTATAAAGACTGAATATGACAAAAAGGTATCCCATTAAATATAAAAGATTACCATATATTTGATGACATGGTTATCTTTAGGTACCCAGAAAGAAATGTTTTCTCAGCTATCTTGACATCTTCTAAAGGAAAGTTTCTTACACTTCCTGTAATAATATATTGGTAAATTAGTAAGATTCATAGAACTAGAGCTTCCATTTTTAAACCTGTTCATTGTATACAAGACCAACTATTTTTAATGTTTTTCTTCCTCTACCTCAGGGCAGTACTAAATGAGCACACTGAATCACAGCAGCTAAGAGAATACCATGTCCAAAGGCAGTCTGAATTTCTGGGACAGAGCTCATCAGTTTCTTCTTTTATTCTGCCCATTACTGGTTCTACCTGCCCGTGCTCTTTGCTTTCATTATGCAGAATCAACACTGGGAAAGCCTAAGTCCTGCACCTCTGCCAGAGGCTCAAAGGGCCAAGTCAAATACCTTGTGAAAAGCCCTATAGGCACTGATCACAGGGAACACACAAAGATGCAGGGCAGTGAGGAGGTTATAAGGGACACTTTGTAATCATTTCACTGATTTGTAAACATCCAGCTTTATAACATGCTAAACAGAACTGAGAGCAAACACAAATGGTTAATGATACAAAATAAACCCCAAAAGCAGAAGGAGAAAGAACAAGAAAACACAAGTCTGCAGGCCATACATAAGCAATAAAAGCTTTGCATCACTGAGTAAGTAGACTGATAGATAACAATACTAGGTTAAACCCAGGGAGAAATCACTAAAGTAATAGGAAGCAGCACAGTGTAACATAGCTATATATACATTCAATATATACTGGCCAAAGGGATGACAAATATTAAAGAAGATGCCACAATAAAAATGTGCTTAGTTTTATAAAATACATATGACCTCCACTTTGTTGAACTGTGCAATTACCTTCTCTTTCCCATCTGAATGGGGTTATTGGCACTGCTTTGTTAAAATCATGCATAATACTAGTAAGTTCTATAAAGAGGAGAGCTAGTATATTTTCAGCTGGAAAACTTTTATAAGGATGAAAAATAATTTATGGTGATTAAAAGTAGATAGGATCAGAGATTAAGCTATAAAAAAGCAGAAGGAACGTCTTCTACGCAGGGAAGACTATAAATGCTTCTTGAACACATTAGAACCAGAGAAAATCTTGGCTATCACTGTAAGTCTAAATTTCACGATTAATCATGCTGACAACTCAGTTGCCAGGCTATTCCTTATTCTCTCCTTCCTAAGACAGGTCAACAGGTAGGTATGTGGCAAGAGGCATCGCATCAAATGGGTCCTGCTGATGCAAACACACATACACATACACATACACGGGGTGAACTGCAGTTGTTTTATTATTTCTAGGAAACAGCTGTCTAAGTCTGATCACCACGTTAGGTAGGGAAGTTTCCTAGTTTTCCTTTTGGATGTCAACTCAAAAGTAAATTCTAAAAGTGCCAGGCATACCCGGAGAAATCTGGTTGTGACTTGCCTCTTCCTCCTCCATGGTCTTCTTGGCTTAAGTTGGCATATTAAAATGGCTTAAGACACCTTAACCCATCGATTTGTGCACCTTCCCAGGTGCCATCTACTTGGTCTACAGAAGGTTGGCTGAGAACCAGTCCAAACTGAAGCAGAGACACTGGTCTGTGTGTCTTCTAACTCCAAACAACTTCTTCACAAGCCATGCAAGTAAGAGGTTTAAGGGAGGTATGGAAATTCCTTGCCAAAGAAGCACATGCTCAAAGCCCATCTAGCAGTAACTAGCTAAAGAACAGACTCCTCAGAGGAGTCAAACCAGAATCAATAGAGACTGGCACACAGGAAAGAAAGGGTTTCAGGAAGGAAAAGTGAAGCTCTTTGAAATGCGATTTCCTCACTCTAGTGGTCTCAACTGGTTTGAGGCCGTGGTCCTGCTTCCTTGGCTAGTTTTCTTGCCAGGAGGTGGGGTTACTCCTCCCAGTCTTACAGAGAACATAACATAACAAGATGCTTCCGAGATAAATAGACCAAGGCATCTGTGTACTTTTCTGCGGGATTATATCTGAGACTATCCGTTCCTTAATTGTAGAACATTTTATTTCAGGTATGTCTCAGAAATAATGCTACCATATCAGAGTAAAAGAAGTATTGGCCAGGTACGGTGGCTCATACCTGTAATCCCAGCACTTTGGGAGGCTGAGGGGGGTGGATCACGAGGTCAGGAGTTAGAGACCAGCCTGGCCAATATGGCGAAATCCCATCTCTACTAAAAATCCAAAAATCTAGCCAGGTGTGGTGGCATGCGCCTGTAATCTCAGCTACTCAGGAGGCTGAGGCAGGAGAATCGCTTGAACCCAGGAGGCGTAGGTTGCAGTGAGCTGAGATTGTGCCACTGCAGTCCAGCCTGGGCAATAGAGTGAGACTCCATCCCCCCCGGCCCCAAAAAAGTATCACTGAACATTTCAAGAGCTATAAACCAGCCCAATCTAAAAAATACTTTAGTGACAACTGGAACTGTTAAATTAGAACCGTTGGTGGCAGGTGTTGAGTGTCAATGTTTTTTCAAGCTCCCCAGGGCAACAAGTGAAACTATTACAAACCTTCCATCCTCTGTGTTATATATAATGCTCAGAAAAGATACACTATCCATATGGAAAGGTACTGGAAAAAGTGACATATTTCCTATGGCCACTTGAATCTATGGTCACAAAAAAATGAAATGAATAAACACTTGAGCTTTATATATATAAAACACCATAGAACAATTATCTAACTAAATGCCTCGGTAAAGGTCCAAGGGTATAAGACTCCTAAGCACTTCAGTTGGTTGCCAATATTATTATGGCAAGATTCTGCTAACATTCTCTAAGACTGAGGGGGAGCCAGGGAGCAATATAGCAGAGTGATTAACAGTACATATTTGCAATATTAAAAGTCTGAGGCCGAGGCGGGCGGATCACGAGGTCAGGAGATCCAGACCACGGTGAAACCCCGTCTCTACTAAAAATACAAAAAATTAGCCGGGCGTGGTGGCGGGCGCCTGTAGTCCCAGCTACTCGGAGAGGCTGAGGCAGGAGAATGGCGTGAACCCAGGAGGCAGAGCTTGCAGTGAGCCGAGATCGCGCCACTGCACTCCAGCCTGGGCGACAGAGCGAGACTCCGTCTCAAAAAAAAAAAAAAAAAAAAAAAAAAAAAAAAAAAAAAAAAAAGTCTGGATTTGAATATCTAGCTGTAGAAACTTGAGCAAGCAAACTTCACTTTGCTTGTGTTCTTTATCTAGTTGTGGCAGAAATTAAAGGAGAATACATGTAAAATGCCACTTATTGCCATGCCTTAGGCACTCAGTGACTAGTAGCTATTATTATTAACCAGTATATTAGAATGGAGAGCTGGCTGGATGGAAGCAGTAATAATAAAAAAGGTGTTTTTCATACCCTGAAATTATGAATCTTAGAGGCAAAAAAAAATGGCCTTTGAGACAGATTTTGCTTAACCCTGATAGCATGCTACAGAATCAAAGACTGGAAGTTTCCATGAGTCAGTAAGACCAAACCAGCAAACACTCACTTATGAACTAGGCTTTCTGCTTTTGAGAAATCCCACAGAGAAGCCTTCGGCAGGTATAAAAAACCTTTCCAATGGAACAGGCTCACCGCAGCCTCCGCCTCCCAGGTTTAACCAATTTTCCTGCCTCAGCCTCCCGAGTAGCTGGGATTACAGGCATGCGCCACCACGCCTGGCTAATTTGTATTTTTTGTAGAGACGGGGTTTCTCCATTTTGGTTAGGCTGGTCTCGAACTCCCAACCTCAGGTAATCCGCCTGTCTTGGCCTCCCAAAGTGCTGGGATTACAGGTGTGAACCACCTTGCCCAGCCCCACCTTTTTCTTTTACTCCAAGACCTTGGCAATTTCTGCTCCCACAGCTTTTTCCTATATGAGGGTAACTTTCCTTGGAAAATTCAACATATGTACTACTCTGGGCATAATATTGACAGAAATCTTGGGCTCAGCTTTCAATCAATGAAGAGAAGGGCTATGCATCCATATGAAGTTTTAGTAATGATTTCATGAAATTGAACAGAAAGCACTTGTTGGATATTTCATAATTGTCCATTTTTATATTTGGTAATATTTCTTATGCTCCCTCTGTCACAGAGGATGCTGTTCTAAAAACTTTTCATTATTGCAGTTTAATTAAGCAAGTTAAATTTAGATACACAGATGAAGGCTGCCCTCTTATTTACATTTTGAGAGCTTAATGATCCTTTTATAGTTTCAGAACCTTGGGGAAATAGCCTCATTTTTCATACTTAAGTACACATCCCACTTCCTGATCAGCAGGTTTCAGGGTAAACACTATTCATGAGTAATAGTCAATGTATACAAAAGTAAGCAGGAAGAGAACATCTAGATTCCTTCTTCACATTTCCACAGGAGTTTTAAATGGTTTATTTTAAGGTGCTTTTATAAATTGCTTCCCTATTTCAAACGTGGCAATGGCAAACATTTCACATTTACTATGTGGCTGGACTTGCACTAAAAGCTTTTTATATGGATTGCATTTTTCTTGTCAAATTAGCACAAACACACTATGAGCTCGGTATCCCTTATCATTTCATCTACAGAGAGCAAACATGAGGCTGGGACAGGTATCCGAGGCAACACCACTAGGCAGTGTAGAGCCGGGTTCATATCTAAGCAGTATGACTCCGGAGCCCATTTTTCCCTCCTACCAAGCTCAGATGCCTTTATCATTATATTGTTCTTTGGCTATGATCTGTTGTTGTTGTTTTTCCTTTCCTGGTTTTGGAAGAGGCCAGTGTTTCGATGTTGCATCCTATCTGGATGGGCCTGCTGAGTCTTTTTATTTTGGCTTCCAGATACTCTCAGTGAACACCCTTCACTCGTGCCGAACTTGGTGGTGTGTGCCTATTACTCAGGAATTATATTTTCAATCATTCTGACTCTCATTCAAAAACTGGTTCTCTTGAGGTTGTTAGTATCAACAACCTCGATCCCTGGCAGCCCTCTCCCTCCTGAAGACCCTCTGCTCCTTGTCTCCCCTTCCCCCCAGTTCCATCAGCAGGGGCAGTGGCTTGACACCTCCCCTCTCTTCCTTCACATGGCAAAGGGCTAACAAGCCTCTTACACACCAATCCTGCTTCTTGCTATTTTCAGAAACAACACTGTCTTTTGAAAAGTGAACCTGCAAATAATGAAAGAGCTCACAGGGCTCTCTTAAAATTCAATTAAAAACAAATGCTAATAAAACAAACACAGAGTATACATACAAATGTGTTAAAGGAAAGTGTTCTTTCCATCTATATCAATCCATATTTTAAAAGTGACTTATATTGTAACGAGAGGTCAGCTGATTGGCTGCTGCTTTCTCTTTTGACAGTCACATAAAAATTTTCTACATGCTCAAAAATAATTTTCTCTTAATTTTCGCTCTTTAATATCACATGATACCATAAAAAGCACATGTATCTGCTAATATAAGTACTCTCCATGGGTGCTGATAATTAGCCTTTTTCTCCATCATTTCAGAACTCAGAAAATCATTCCTCTTTGTGGTTTGAATGTATACTCTTATCAGAACATACAAATCCGGTAGATATTCTTTTCAAGAAATGGAAGGGAAATTATTCCAAGCATATTAAAGTTCAGCTTTGAAATGATAAGTGTTTCCAAAAGCCAAAGGCATATGCCAGGCATTCAAGAAGCCAAGTTTTCTGTTGGACACATTCTTGGGCGTGCTGGAAGGCACACATTACTCTGGGCTGCAATACAGATTGAAACGAGAAGGCTTTTCAATGATCATTTCAAAAGGCATTCTTCAGGGTTTTGAAGATGGGGAGGGGATTTAATCTATAAACATCTCTCTAAATCTCCTAACTTGGTTTCTTAAAAACTATTTTTTTTAATCAAATGCTTTTCAATGAATCATAGGCAAATTAAACCGAGAAAGCAATACACCTGGGTAGAGCAGAGTAAGGGGAACCAGTACTGTTATTTACATGGTGAAGGCCTCAAGTGAGGCAAATCTAAGCATGCAGGGCTCTGAGACACACGGCATTACAACTAAGGATGGTGCACCACACAGCATGCTTCCCACAGATCAATTCCTTAGCGGAAATTCCCCCCGGTAGTAATCAGAGAAGAATTCACTCCAGTGCTGGGGCTTAGTTCCACCCCAATATTTATCCCAGTTAGAGATAAAGCAGCTGTGAAAAGGAGGCACAGACACAAGCAGTACTCACCTCCGCAATCTTCAGCACAGCACTCCCATTCAGATCAAATGTTGGCGTGTAGGTGATGCACAGTAAAACCTTTAATAAAGTGAGAGATGAAAGAAGAGACAAGGGGTTAACAGTATGGAAATTCACTGTTGTTTCATATGCAATTTGTGCAGTCCTGTTTTTTATGATTCCTTTGCTATTTGCTTTACCTAATGTTTCCTTATATCCCACCCACTGCTTTCTCATTAGTGGCCACACATTGCCTAATAAAGTAGAGACCATCCTGCAAAAAACAAAAGCTGCTAATCTCTCCCCATGGAAAGGGCTTGCAAGACTGGCCAGAAACAGCATCTATCAACAGCTCCAGGAGGTGTGTCCAAGAACAGCAAAAACCACAAAAGAGTTGTTTAGTAGCAGTCATTTTAAAAATGCCAGGCTTAATGCTAGGCACTTCACATGAATTATCTAGGTTGACCTTCGAAATAAGTGTTATTATTATTGCCCCCGTTTTACTGGTGAGAAAACCAAAACTCCATGATTAAATATGTTACCTAAGGTCATACAGGTAGCAAGTTGTTGAACTCAAGTAATCTGACTCCATGTACTCACACGCTAGGCAAAGCCATCTCCACCTCTTCTGGGACTCAAATGTCAGTGTCATTTTCTATTCCTATCCCCTTCCCAAATCCACATGGAATGAGAAATTCTTTTATAGCATTTTCCTCTTCCCTCTTGCAATTTCCTCCAGAATGCTGCATGGGGTTTACTTACTCCCCTTATTTTCCAAGATACATAGACAATGGGTCAATGACATTCGCAAGGTATTTAAGGACCACTAAAAACTTCACTTTCTACCTGTAGAGCCTTTAGGGAACAGATCAATAAAAGGCTGTGGCATTTTAAGAATTGCTTCTCAATTTGTAGGTAAGAGGCTACTCTCTCCCTCTTCACTTAGCTCTGACTTTTCTTGCTGCAGAAAACAGACACGAAGGTGGTGTCCGCTCCTTGATCTCAAACCCCACAGCCATGCCCTGCCTGCAGCTTAGCCTGCCAGGGGCAGTCTTCTGAGCATTTTTCTCATCTGTTCAATTCATGAAGGAGCATGGAAGCCTAGCAAATTTACTTAATACAGGAAACTGCAATTGTCAGATGTGACAAGAAATCTCTCCCCATCTCTCAGTCTTAGCTGTCAGCTAGGCCAGCCCTAGGAACAGTCGCTCCTTCAGGGAAAGCAAGTATGTATGCAATTAAAGGGGGGAAAAAGGATTTTTTTTTGCCATATTTAGTCACAAGCGTGGGTATTAATTGCAGGTGTGCTCCTCAGTCTTTTGATTCTTAAAGGGACTTAATCCAAGAATCAACACCAGATAAAAATCAGCTCAGTTGGCTGGGCACAGTGGCTCACACCTGTAATCCCAGCACTTTGCAAAGCTGAGGTGGGCGGATCACTTGAGATCAGGAGTTCGAGACCAGCCTGGGCAACACGGCAAAACCCCATCTCTACTAAAAATACAAAAAAAAAAAAAAAAGAATTAGCCGGGCGTGGTGGTGGCTGCCTGTAATCCCAGCTATCCGAGAGGCTGAGGCAGAAGAATCGCTTGAACCCGGGAGGCGGAGGTTGCAGTGAGCCGAGATCACACTGTTGCACTCCAGCCTGGGCAACAGAGTGAGATTTCATTTCAAAAAAAAATTGTCTCAGTGCCATGGCGATTGAGAAAAAGGGATTGGGGAGCAACTGCCTCTTGGCCTCACGGGAAATAGCTTTCTTTTGTTTCATGACAATCTTTGGGAGTTGGGATTTGGTAGGCAGGGAGGGATGAAAGCAGAGGACAGCGGGGTCACCAGGACCTACCCTGGGCTTGGAGGGAGGCTACGTCTTCCAGGCCCCTGTAAGTACATAGTGGTGGTCCCATGGCTGAAAAGCCCTGTCCTTGGCTCCTCCTCTATTTGTTTTGCCAGGTGGCTTGATTGGATTCTTTCCAGTCTTAGACATCGCCCCCTCAGACAGACATTCCTAGATCCCCCTCTCTAAAGTACTCAGTATCACATCTCCTTGTTTCATTTACTTCAGAGCAGACATCAGTCTCATAAATGACTTGTCTGCCTATTTGCAATCTTCTCATTAGACTATACCATCCGTGGAGCCTCTGAAAGGCCCTCGGGACATTGTCACATGATGCTTTCTTACTTTGAGGTTTTTTATTTTTAGTGCCATGTTTCATGGAGGGGAGCGGGGAGTCTGAGGTGGTGGTGGCCAGCAGAGGCCACTTGGTCCATCTGGGCTCTTGATTTTTTAAGTATTGGCAATAAAGACTGGCACCACTTTATGATATGAAAATAATGATGGCAAATATTTGTCCGCACTGGTTAATTATTAACATTGCTTATAGGACTGACGATCGACTTTCTGCCTTCTGCGGCTCTATGTGTTCATGCAAGGTACACAAAGGTGGGTTTAGGAAGAAGCGTTCAAAACTTGACCCAGTTTTCTGTGAGCAAGAGCTGCTTTTCAGAGCAGCGGCTAGAAGCAGGAGCAGTTCCCATGGTGAGGTCTTCATGAGGGTGTTGAGTTAGCAGTATCGGTAATCAAGATTCTCCGGGGAATGCAGGAAGCTTGACTCCCTGTGTTTCAGGGAAGCCCAGCATATGTAGAGGGAGGCCTCCCTGTAACAGTCCACAGAAACTGAGGATACCTGCGCCCAGGCCCCCAGCCAATGCTGACCATGTTCACAAGATGTTGGAAGGAAGGCTTTCCACACCTAATGTCTGGCCACCAATAGTCAAAGACTCACTGAGCTATATGGAAAAAAAAAAAAAAAAAACCAAAAACAACCCTGGAAACAACAGGAAATAACAAAAGGAAGGTAAAGCACATTAACAGAACCAGTTCCTTAAGCTCATGCAGTTTGTTGCATGAAAAAGCACAGCAGATTTAATTACAGGGCTGATGGTGTCCATGCCCTCCTGGGACTCACAAGATGTATTAAGGGCAGAGCATCTAGCCAGGATGATGCAGCAGATAAAAATGACTTATTGAAACTGTTGATGCTCCCAATGCTTAGCATGTATTAATTTGCTGGATTAAAACACAGACTAGGGGTAGAAAATTTAGGGCAATAACAAATTGAAATCATCTGACTTCCATTGCATAATGAGAGGGCAACAAATTTAGATTAACATTCTGAGCACGCTGGCCCCATGGAAAACAGAAGCAGCTAAATATTGAGGGCAATTTTATTAAAAATATATCCTTCACAGGGTCATTAAAGCATATTGACTAAATTACCGTGTAACAGCAGGAACTTGAGTTCATGGGCAGCGTCTTGCAATCTATACCAGCTTGCAGAAACTGCCTCCATAAATGAGCCATATGGAAAATAGGGAAAACAGGGGCAAAGCTTTCCATGAAAAGGGAAAAATCATTACAATGGCTAATAAAAGTCCCAGATAATTGTACAGCTACTATATGCAAGAAGCAATCCCTCAATTTAAAATGTGTACAGAAACCCTGGGTTTAGGGAAAAAAAATTAGAATTAGACTTGAAAGGAGAAAGCAAAGCTGATTTGTTGCAAGATTTGGGCACAAGTGACAAGAATCTAGAAAGTGTGGTCACGTTAAGATGAGAGGGATGGATGTGTACAGATAATGATGACGAGTACAGAATCACAGACGTGCTCTTTAAAGAACATCCTGAATTAATCCTGTCCCAAGGACATGTCCTGGTCATGATCGGGGGTTTCTCTGTCGGGCACACCCTGCCCCGCAACCACAATCAGGGCAGAGCAGAGGCTGTGATGTCAGGGCCACAAATGAGACATGATCATGCATGTGATTTGGTGTTTAATTGCTGTGTGACTTTGTCTATGCCCTCTAGCCCTTTACCTTTAAAATTCCGATCCCACCTCCCAAGGATAGTTACAGGAACAAATAAATTAAATGAATGTTTAAAGAAATAGTGCAGATGAGACAGACCTTTAAGCCTGTCTTCTCACAGAAGCTACACAAGTCTCATTTGACTTGTGTAGAGATAAAATCATCTCTAGTATAACCAGAAAGCATCTCCCATGAGACATTTCTGATATTTCCCATTATGCTCTGCTGAGAACCTATCTATCTTCTGCACTCTCCATCGTAAATGGTAACTTGTATAGGATTTATGAGTTGAAGAGCTCATTTCTATCAAGGTTCCAACAGAGCCCTCTGCAGGACCATTTCCAGGGGATTCAGGGGTGAAGAAGTGATTCCTGAAGTGATGAGAGACCAGCTCCATGGCCATGCTACATGGTAGCTATTCCAACATAGATGATTAGGCTTATTTCAAGTAAAAAAAATTAGAAATATCAGATAATCCATATCGAAAACACAGAACCTTTGGGTTTTCTCTCCATGTCTTATCAATGCCACAAGTTCTCATTTTTCTGATCCAGCTCCACTTTCTTCCTTCTGTCCTCCCTTTTAGGCTACTATTCAATTCCAGTCATTATTCACTAAGGTTCTAATTGTTGTGGGATTACAAATATAAAGAAAGCACAGTCTTTGACATCAAAAAAACCTTCACCATCTATTGGAGAAATGAATGCCTGCAACTGTTCTTCAAGGCTGACTGTGATAAGTGCTTTTGCAATTGTGAGGTAAATAATAATTTGGAAGGTTAGAAGACACAATAACTCCGGAGAAGACAGACTTTGCAGATGAGAGGACATGTGAACAAAGCGCCAAGACTGGAGAGAAAAGGGAGGGAAAGATGCACCAACCAAAGGAAGTGTCATGAGCAAGGCATGGAAGCGTGAAAGCAGAGGCCAGGGATGATGCTGGAAAGACCAGCTGGAACTTTACTAGATGTCAATTTAAATGCCTTATGTTAAGTGTTTCATACATATTAGGGCTGGTCAGGCCAATAAATTATAGCTAAAAGGAGATAAACTAGGGCAAATTGGAAGTCAGAGAGATAAAATAGGCACTTAATAAGATCTAGATGATGTCGAAGACAGATCCTAGTTGTTCCAGTGGCAATGAACTGACTGTTGCGCATTTGGAAAAAAGATGCAGGGAGAGTGGAAGGCAATGGTCACCTGTGTTTGAAACCTGGGTACCATCCTATCACTGCCCTCCCACCAACCCCTACTGTCCTAGCGAACCTGGCTGAAATCTCTCATACCCCACCACTCCCACATATTTTACAAAGCTTTATATTATATACTAATGAAGTAACATGCTTTGGAGAACAGAAATATAATTTGCTCAAATTGCTTAATATACAATATTTAATGATACAGAATGGGCAGACAACTCAAAACGCTTATTCCTATAGCACTTATTTAGAACAGTTTAGATACACTACTTAAATCTGTATACTTACACACATACACACACATGCACACACCATTGGATTTCTCAGCTTCTTAGCAGTAAGGTCTACCTTTTGTGATGCCTGCCATGTTTACAGCAACTTGCTGGGCCCTGGGAGGTGCTAGGAGCAGCTGGGCTTTGGCCCATGCTCAGTATCTTCTATAAAATGTCCAGATGAATGGTCAGCCTCACAGTTTCAGTGGAACTGTGCATCTATGTGCCTACTCATTATTGTAAAATGTGTAGCCAATGTAGTAAAACAGCCCTGGTGGTATGGAAGAAAACTGTTCTGGGCATCTGAATGTCAGATCCAGGTGGACTGACTGGCGAAAGGCAGTTTTTGTAACCAAGTAAGGTAATACTGGAGTTTCAGGTGATCTAGTTAGGGAAATTATAATTTGGTAATCCTGAATGAGGGATTACCAAATTACACTAATCTGGCAGGACCTCGCTCTGGATGGGGAGAAAATCATCTCTAGTATAACCAGAAAGCATCTCCGATGAGACATTTCTGATACTTACCACTGTGCTCTGCTGAGAACCTATCTATCTTCTGCACTCTCCATCATAAATGGTAACTTGTATAGGATTTATGAGTTGAAGAGCTCATTTCTATCAAGGTTTCAACAGAGCCCTCTGCAGGACCATTTCCAGGGGATTCGGGGGTGAAGAAGTGATTCCTAAAGTGATGAGAGAGCAGCTCATGGCCACACTACATCTACCTGTGTGCTGGATTATTCAGGCTCCCATTCATTCACTCAACAAATATCTGCTGAGGTGTTGCTAGAGGCCACATCCAGTGTAGGTGTTGGACACGCAGTAGTGAACAAATAAGATAATCTCTTATCTTGCAGAGCTAACATCTGGTATGAAGATGGTCATAAAATAAAAAGTTACAATAAGCTACAATGAACATTCTGAATGGGAAAACGCAGTGCCCTCTGGGAAGGCATGTCAGGGTCTAACACATAATACACAAGGTGTAATGCTGTATTCATCCTTTTATGGAACTCTAAATTTCACGTTATAACACATATAATAAATTAAACCTAGGGGAAAGAAAAGGGTACCATCAAAATGTGAGCTGATTTTGGGGAGTCAGTCTACCTCCATGCCATATGGTGGGCACGTGGGCATATTGAATGAACAAGAAATTATTTTTCCTTTTTCTTAAACTGTTAAAAATTATCTTAATTAACACACAACTCCTTCTTGGGGGGAACTGTGGTTTCATTTTTCAAAATATCAGATGTTATTTGTAAATCAAACCAAACAAAATAAGCTAGTTAGGGCTCCAAAAAGTACAGCCCACAGAAGGCCTTGCATTTTTCTCTCTTGGTGTATGGTGAAAACCTTAATGCCAGGCGCATTTCAAAGCCCGACTCTGGCGCTGGCTGAGAATTTAGCTTTGTTGCTTAACACACATTTCCTTCTGGCCTCTCATGTAGATTGGCTTTAAACTTCATAAAGTTAAAAATCATTACATAATTCCTTCTCTTTAGAAACACTCCAGTTCTTTTTTTACTCTGTCAAATTCGGCAGCAAGAACACAAAATTCAGTGACAAGCACAGGAATACTGAGACACCAAACGCCCTTCTATGGGGTGAAGGGTGTGCTGCCTTCTGCATGTGCAGCCAAACGGAGTGTTCATTGCTGAAAGTGTACCTCGACCATGAAATGTAAACAGAGATTTTTTTTCCCTCATGGTTCAGGCACAAACAACAAAGCAGACTTAGTCTTCTGAAGTTCGCAAAATGGCAGAATGTTTATCTTTGGAGTGAGGGAGGGATGGAGTCACAGAGTAAACAAGGAATTTTCAGAGGGCATTTCCTTATTTCAATTTAAATTATGGATGTCACAGAGTGGTATAATAGACAGTGGAGACTCAGAATGGGGGAGGGAGGAGGATGAGGGATAAAAAACTATATATGAGGTACAAGGTACACTCCCCAAGCGACACGTTCACTAAATCTCATACTTTACCATTACACAATTTGTCCATGCAACCAAAAGCCACTTGTACCCCTAGAGCTATTGAAATTTTTAAAAAAAATAAAATGTTGATGACAAAGACAAACCTTTTTTCTTACTTTGATCAAGGTTTTTCAATCTCAGCACTATTCGCATGTTAGACAAAATAATTCCTTTTGTTGGCAGGACTGTCCTGCTCATTGTAGGATATTTAGCAGCATCCTTGGCTTCTACCCAGTAGATGGCAGTGGCAATACCCCCATTCCCCCAGCTCCTCCTTCCCACTGCCAGTTGTGACAAGTGAAGATGTCTCCAGGAATTGCTAAATGTCTCCTGAGGACAAAATTGCTCCCACCTGAGAACTACTGTTTCATTCATTTCTATCCCACATGCCTTGTAGACATAACTCAGAACTTCTACCACCAAGCTTGTCCAACCCTGCGGCCCATGGGGCACATGTAGCCAAGGACAGCTTTGAATGTGGCCCAACACAAATTCGTAAACTTTCTTAAAACATTATGAGTTTGTTTTGCAATTTTTTTTAAGCTCATCAGCTATCAGTAGTGTTAGTGTATTTTATGTGTGGCCTGAGACAATTCTTCTTCCGATGTGGCTCAGGGAAGCTAAAAGATTGGAAGCCCCTGCTCTACAACACTGTTCCAATTCCAAAAGGCTGAGAGCTAGAATCTAGGACTTCCAGAGAAGAACTAGGATGAGCCACTGATCCTTCCCTTTGCTTCAGAGACTGGATTAGAGGTCACAACAAGTAGCTGGGCTACAACCTCTATCTTTATTTTTGACTCTAAGAAAATGCATTGTTATTTTATTTCATAAAACATCTACCACTATTAGCAGGTTATCAACCAAATCACTTTCTGGCTCAACTTGCCAAATTTCTGGCAAACAGCTATTCTGAGAGATTTTTTAGTCTACAGATTTTGCTAGAGCTCCTAAATACTCAAGGTGGAAAATCTTTCAAATTCCTCATTGGTTTATGGTCATGTCACAGGTTCTTTTCTGGCCTTTATTGATTGCCACTAGGAATAAGTTATTGATATTCATCAGATATGCCCTTAGCGCTGAATTCTAGGAAATACTGTAACAGTGATAGTCACAGAAAAAATATGTAAATATTAGTTATAATTAACTTAGCTAATTCACTCGAACAAATAATCTGTTCATTATTTATATTTTCTTCTCCCTTCTAAACTTTCTCCCCTGGCCAAGTCTTATAACTGTCATCTCTAACTAGAGGACTCACAAATCTATTTCTAGAGTCAACATTTTCCCCAGGTTGTAATCCTTAATTTCAGTTTCTAAACATCACAAATAAATATTGACATATTAGACCAAATAATTTCTTTTGTGCAATTCCATGAAAATCACATCAACCTCACTAAGGCTCTAATATGGTAAACAGCTAAACATTTCTTGTTCTAAAATTCTTAATTACCCCTGTAGATATCCCCATCAAGAAACAATCTATTTCCCTACCTTTTAAATATGGGTATGGAGTGACCATTAGCTCGAAATGACCAATGGGACATCAGCAAGCAAACAAACCAAACCCCCAAAACACTTAGGGCCTCTGAGTTCCTCAATTTTCCCTGCCACTGCCACCATGTAGATAACCTGCCATGCCAGAAAATGAAAGACCTTATAGAAAGAGGTACCAGTCTTCCCACCTGGACCTAATGCAGCAATTATAAGTCAGCCATCCCCAGCCAAGCCACCAACTCACCGAAGATGTATGAGCAAGCACAGCTGGGATCAGCAAAAGAACAGGACAGCTGAGCCCAGCCTGAACTGCCTACTGTATTTTGGGGTGGTTTCCAATACATGAGACATAGTCTCAACCATATTTATTTTAGAATATGAACTTGCTTTACTATTTCAAGTGAATTCTAGGAGATTCAGCTGTGTTTATATGGCAAGGCAATTTAGTTGGCCAAGATGGGATCTACTAATTCCAACCCTTATGAAGAACAAACTGGATTGGTCAGTTATGTGTTGATTACTGCTGGATGATAACATGTGATTAAGATGGGAAAAAGAAAAGGAAATTACTGTGGAAGGGCTGAGTCGATGTCCTTCCAGCAAGTGTATTAGACGTGAAGACCAGCAAGAGTATTAGAACTTGCACCCAAAAGTTGAGTGGAAAAGACTTATTTTTTTGTTCCAGTGTACAAGTAGTTCATGTTTTAGAAATAGACTGTAGCCTAAAATTTCAGTAGAATGCAGGGTGCATTTTCTCATAGAAATAAAGATATAAATTACAGATAGTTGCTTAGGGCAGCCTACAGATTTCTCCTTCATGCAGAACATACAGGAAGTATTCTGTATTGGCAATAAATAAAATGGAAATAACAGAAAAATAAAAATAAATACAATTCTTAATTATGCTAACATTAAAAATGTACTTAAATAACTATATAGATATAGATATATAGAGAGAACCATGTAGAAAATGCTTATGATTTAAAGTATAAAGCAAGAAACAGGTTGGCTGTGGTGGCTCACATCTATAATCCTAGCACTTCGGGAGGCCAAGGCAGATAGATTGTTTGAACACAGGAGTTCGAGACCAGCCTGGGAAACATGGCAAAACCTTGTCTCTACAAAAAAAATACAAAAATTGGTTCAGCGTAGTGGCGCACCCAGGAGGCTGAGGTGGGAGGATCACCTGAGACCCGGAGGTCAAGGCTGCAGTGAGCTGTGATTGTGTGATTGCATCACTGAGCTCTAGCCTGGGTGGCAGTGAAACCCTGCAGAAAAAAAGAAAAGAAAAGGAATAGAAAAGAGAAGAGAAAAGAAAAAAAGTCCTATACACACAATGAATATAACTATAAACACATAAGTAGATATGATGAGAAATCAGTATACAAGAATCAGTCAACATGATGGGATTTACAATTAACTTTTTCTCTTTCGGAATGCCCATAATGTTAAACTACTAGCATTTCTTTAAATTCATCTTTTAAAATGTTATACACACACACACACACACACATATGTCAAAATTTAAATATAAATATTGAGACCTGATAATATGAACTCAGTTTCTATCTCTTAAATTAGCCCCTTAAGACCATCACTCAACCAGAAACTCTGGCTGTGAGTCCTGCAGGCAACTTGGGCTTTCCCTTCCCCACCTACTCACTGCCCATGTCACTGCCAGTCACCAGCTGCTCCTTATTCTGCAAACCAGGTCAGTGCACTCAGCCACACCTTTCTGCATTCAGCACAGGTGGCACCTTCCTACTGCTACCTACCTGGATTGTCCTGGTACCTCTGGCTCAGCCTCTTCCAGTAAGATATTTCACGATGCCAATGACTTGGTTCTGCTGATTCCCGAATCATCCTGCAAACCCATCCTCCCTCTCGTCACCTTCCATGTTTAACACCCAGCTCTGGCTGGATCACTTGCCTGCTTACAGAGAGCAGGCCCTCTAGAACCTCTTCAACTTCCCTTTCAGGCTCATCGTCCACTATCCCTCACTAATACCAGTTTCCATCCCCAGGACTTTTTTTCTCTACCAAGAATGCCCTCTTTCCCAACCTAATTATCTGAATCCCACCTACCTTTCAAAGTCCAACTCAAACAGTGTCTCCTCCTTAAAAGGATGTTCTGCCCTGCTAGACATGCTTCTTCCTCCTGAATGTGCCTCCTGAAATTTTCTTCTGATTAAACATACACAGCTACCTTGAATTGTGGTAACTGGCTGCCTCTTTATTGCTTTCCTACTGAATTATAAACCCTCACCTTTGAATATTTTGTTTTTAATCCTATAGAGTTTTATGCACTGTTGGCAACAAAAATATATTTGCTTAATAAACCAATAAAAAATAAGGTCTAAAAAAGCAACAAATTTAAAAGTTCCATGACTTATTTTTTCAAGTTTAATCTGTAACAAGCAGATTTTGACTTAATCTCACAGCTGGGTTTTTAAGAAGTCAAATTTCATTGGTATGCTCCAGATAACACCCTCACTCCTTCCTTTTCTCTTTCCCTCTCAGACTCTCTGCAGAATGAGGGCCTCATCTCAAATAGTCTCTGCCCGTATAAACACAGAACTTTTGATAGTTTTATTGTTGATACTTACAGACCTGACCAAGCAAGCCCCTCAAGATAGGGTTGTTAAAGGGCTAGAGCCAACCTGATTCTCTACATCTGAAACAATAATTACAGAGCTCTTCTGGAATAATCAAATCATAGAACTCTACCTCGTAGGATGGAACAGAAACATTGGCTCAGCTAAAGAGTGGGTGTTTTCCTTAGATTGTGGAATCATGGCTGATGGTTAGGACCTTAAATATATTGAGGTGGCTAATTGATGTATAATAATTTACAAAATTATTCTTCTATGCTACAGAGCTACAATTCAATTTACAGTAGTAAATATGAGGGCCTTCTTAAGGAATCAGAAATATGAGGATATGCACAATATTATTCACATTTTACAGATCAGAAAATTGAGGCACAGATTAAGTAACTTCCCAAGGCTACCAGGCATTCTAGCTCCAGAAGCTGCGCTCCTACCATTCTGCAACAAGACATTTCGAAAAAAAGAAAAAGTAAAAAGAAGTCAAAAGGCAACAGAGTTCATTGATTATTCCGCAGAACAGTCACACCATGCCATTCTCACACCCTTGCAGACACACTTGACCATGAAAGGTTCCTCAGTGAAAGGTTCCTCATTATCTTCAGAAGCCATATTATTCACATTGACTTTGCAGTTAACTCAGACCCCTAGGTCTGGAATGCTGTCTTCTCTACCTATCCAAAACTATACATCCACAGACCATATAAACTCTCAGCCCTGCTGCAAAGCCTTTACAGAAAAATAAAAATGGTTGAAAAGGCAATTCTGCTACCAATGACTGTTTAAGCCCAGCCAAGGAACTGAACCATTCCAACTTCAATTTACTTATGAAAAGAATTTGATGATGTAGGAGGTTATTTCAATTATAAAATACAAACCCATGTTGATCTTTCTCAATCTTGAACTCATAGATTATTATCTATTATCTCAATTTAGTTTGTTATTTATCCTAGTGGGCCATTAAAACTACCACATGTGTTTCTGTCTCTCCATTAGTCAATAACTGAACTAATGAGCAATTAGTAAGCCATGTGCCAGATGCTCTGCTAGGCACCAGAGAGATAAAAACAATACTTATAGTATATCACTAATTTTCGCTTAGTAACTAGTGAAATTTTCAAGTCGTGCCTGAGTGAAGAGTTTAGGAGACATTACAATGTGTAATGGAAACTAAGAAAAGTGAAACTTTGGATAAGTGGGGACTAGCGTATTTATATATTTAATTGATTTCTGACTCTATCACTGGCCTCTAAACACAGATTGTGTTTTTCTTTGGTTTTGTTTTCTTCACTATGGGATCTTCTGTGCCCAGCACAGTGCCTGACACATAGAAAACAATCACATATTTGCTGAATAAGTGATTAAAAAATCAGAGAACCTTCCCATTCTATTTGGAACTATAGAACACCCAGAGTAAGAGATGAGGGCCTCTGCATTTATATGCGCTTAAGATTATGTGAGAAAAGTTTAAAGACACTTAGTAGAGTGATTCTCAAATATAGTTAACACTTGGAAATGGTGGTGCTTTAAAAAGATATTAATAGATAATATGAAAATCTCCATCTCAAAAATAATGCATAAACTATTTAAAGGAAAATCACATTTCTAGGCTTTCAATGTTTGTTCATTACTTTTTCATATATTTTTATCATCTGCCGAAGGCAGTCATATCAAAGGGTAAAGAAAGACGGGAGGAAAACTTAGTAAGAATTATATTAGTCTGTTTGCAAAGTAGAAAAAGATTCTCATCACTCAACCTCATGAGCAGGAAGAGGGAAGGCTGTTTGAGAACCATTTACTTAGCAGAACCACATATTTTAGACACTTCCCTGCATTAACTGCACAAACAATATGTTTGCAAACTTGTTAGATCAACCTCCAACAACGACACATTCAGGAGTTAAATATTTTTCATCAAACATTGGATTTTTCCTTGACACTAGAGATTGCTACAAATCTTCTGAAGTGTCTCAGTGGCTTCAGGCTAAGAAGAGATTTCTCCCTGTTATAAGCAGCAAGACAAATTAGCCATTTTACTCTCAAACTTCACTACTGATCACATTCTTTCCAAAAGGAACTCTAGAAGACCAAACGCCCCGAGTTAAGAACATGAAAACTAACCATCTGAAGAAACTTCCCAGGTCTAAGACTGCCATTAAAACATTACCGAGAGGGGACTCAAACTTAGTCTTTCTTCCTTTGTCGTGTTTCTTGCTCCCAGACCAAGGCACTGACGGCAGTACTGATACATAATTTAAAAGCACACTCCCTTCCACTTTGTAATACCAGAACTCTAACTGGATACCCCGAAGCTTAGGACTACCAGCCATACAAATAGTAAACTCTTTGCCCACGATTCACTCATCTGTGTATTTTCTATAGATGTTTACTAGGCTTTTGTTATATAAAAATACCCCCGCCAGGCGCGGTGGCTCACGCCTGTAATCCCAGCACTTTGGGAGGTGGGTGGATCACCTGAGGTCGGGAGTTCAAGACCAGCCTGACCAGCATGGTGGAACCCCCATCTCTACTAAAAACACAAAAAATTAGCGGGGCGTGGTGGCACATGCCTGTAATCTCAGCTACTCAGGAGGTTGAGGCAGGAGAATTGCTCGAACCCAGAAGGTGGAGGTTGCGGTGAGCTGAGATTGCACCATTGCACTCCAGCCTGGGCAACAAGAGCCAAACTCTGTCCCCCCGCAAAACAAACAAACAAACAAACAAACAAACAAAAAACCAATGGTAAATTGCACTCTCCTTCCCTTTCCCCAACTCTCTCTCTCTCCCTCTCTTTCACACACACACACACACACACACACACACACACACACACACACCAGACCGATTAGCTAACTTAGTGGAAAAGACACTTAGATTCCTTCTTCGTATGTGAATTTAGCTCACAGGACTAGTGAGGGAATATCATTATCACGGGAGGACACAGAAAACACACAGGACTCTGAGCCACTCTTAGTTTTACCCCTCCTTAGCCTGTGACTTGGCTTTTCTGCTCCATCATCTATACAAGAAGAATAGCAGTGACTAGCACCCACAAGCCTCTCAGGATAGACTTGGCAGGCAAGGTAACCCACCACTTAAGGGCACAGGTTTAACCTCAGGCTGAATACTGCCCTGGTCATTTCATTAGCTGTGTGACCTTAGTATCAATGTGTCTGGTGCATAAAAAATGTTAAATGATCAGCCCTTGTCATTTCTCCTTTAAAAACTGTAAAGCACTCTATCAATATTCACTTCTATTATCTAAAAATGCACATAAAAAAGACACCCAGTAATAGAATATTCATCAAATGCTCTCTCACTGTCCAGCATCATCTCCTTCCTTATCGCCAAAACCAGCCTGCCCTCCCCAGATAGGACGCCCACATCTCCCACATGCTTACAGAGGCGAACGGCCAGCCATAATTCCATTCGGCAGCCTTTGAAGACTCAGCCAGCTGTATCAGTTAATAACCTCACTAAAGGTTATCCATCAGAAAGAAGGGAAACAAGTCCTAACTACTCTTGTCAGAGAAGTCATTAGATCCGTACACAGCTCCTATACAGGCTTCCTGGCATTTACGGAAATAGCACACACCATAGGAAAATGTTGCCAAAGCAGACAAGTATTTAACCTAAATATTCAATAGTCTACTAATCCATTTCAAAGGTAATCTATCTTCAGAGCCTCTTTCTGATTCTCTATAGTTCTGACCATTTATTTGCCTAAGCTGTAAAATTTTTCTTTGGGTTCCATAGCCATTTCAATAAATCAAACTTGCCTTTTCTCCCCTTCCTGTTAAATAGTAAAACCATGTAGAATCGTTCCTAGACTAAGTGATTTAACCTCATTCCTATTTGTCAGAAGCAGGCTTCACTGATTTTTTTTAACCCTCTGATTGAAAGTCTTCTTTCTAAGTGAGAATACTATCCTTGGAATATTGGATCTCATTATTGGCCAGTTTCTGTTTAATCTTGGAGAAATCTCTACAAAAGGAAACTATATTATTTTCTTTCCAGAAATTTAATACAATTGTTCCATACTCTTTAGAGTGTGACATCGTTCAATTTCTCATGTTTATAAGCACTAACAGATACCAATATGTGAATAAAATGCATGATCTAACTTCTAAAAAATAACACCTAGGATCCGTTATAACAATGTGCTATAATGTGGTCGGACAGACAAATAAAAACTGCATGGTGTGGCCTTATCCCTCCTGCATAGTATATCCAGACCAACATTTGAAGATGTCCACCATATCTTATTTTAAAAGGTTTTCTGTGCCTACAAAATACTTATATAAAATGACTGGAAGATTTTTATAGGAAATTTCTTAAATAATTTATCATCAGAATGAGTCATGTAGAAGCGCCAAGACTAAATTAACATACCCTTCAGATGTAATGGAAATCCATTCTTTTCTCCGGGGACTCATCTAATTCTCTCTTCTATAATTTTTGGGAAAATACAGTAAAAGCATTTAATACAGTAACGGTATTAGCAAAACAAGGACTTATTTAAAAGGCTTTACTTGGATCATTACAAGTATTACAAAATTACAAGATAAAGGGTGTGGGCTTCTGGAGATTACTAAAAAGTTGATATAGAAATTCCTTGTTCAGAGATAAGAGGGATAAAACTTATTATTCTAAGCCAGAAAGTCTACACTGTGAACCAATCTCTATATCGAAACAAGTATTTTCAATCTCAGAAATAGGGAATGATCATGCAGCCCTCACTTGTGACCTATCAAAGTCAGGTTACCATCAAGTTTTATTTGATGTTAATAACAACATTACCCAAAGTATAGTTATCTTGTCATTAATTTTCTAGCAGCTTGGCCAAAATGTTTATCAAAAAGTATACTTCAAAAAATTAACTTCAGGCTAGGTTTGTTGTGAACTGAAATATTTTTCCCCAATCCTAATATTTAAATAGTTAAAAATAATGGTATGTTTCCTATCATCTCCCTATCACCCCTCCCTTCTAAGCACCCCAGTCTCCAGCAATCATCATCTTATGCTCTACTTCCGTGAGATCAACTTTTTTCGATTCCACATATGAGTGAAATCATGGTATTTGTCTTTCTGTGCCTGGTTTATTTTATTTAACATAATATCTTTTGGGTTCATCCGCAGTTATAGTTAAGTTGGAGGAACAAATTTCGGGAGCTCTATTATATAGCAAGATGATTATATTTAGTGACTATTTTTTTTGAGACAGGGTCTTACTCTGCCGGCTACAGAGCAGTGGTACGATCTCGGCTCACTGCAACATCTGCCTCCTAGGCTCAAGCAGTTCTCCAGCCTCAGAAACCCAAGCAGCTGGCATTACAGGCACACACCACCATGCCCTGCTAATTTTTTTTTTTTTTGAGATGGAGTCTCGCTCTGTCGCCCAGGCTGGAGTGCAGTGGCATGATATTAGCTCACTGCAAGCTCCGCCTCCCGGGTTCACGCCATTCTCCTGCCTCAGCCTCCTGAGTAGCTGGGACCACAGGCACCTGCCACCATGCCCTGCTAATTATTTGTATTTTTAGTAGAGACGGGGTTTCACCGTGTTAGCCAGGATGGTCCCGATCTCCTGACCTCGTGAGCTCCCCATCTTGGCCTCCCAAAGTGCTGGGATTACAGGCGTGAGGTATTTTTTAAATTATACTTTAAGTTGTAGGGTACACGTACACAACGTGAAGATTTCTTACATAGGTATAGATGTGCCATGTTGGTTTGCTGCACCCATCAACTCGTCATTTACATTAGGTATTTCTCCTAACGCTATCCCTCCCCACAATAGGCCCTGGTGTGTGATGGTCCCCTTCCTGTGTCCAAGTGTTCTCATTGTTCAATTCCTACCTATGAGTGAGAACATGCGGTGTTTGGTTTTCTGTCCTTGTGATAGTTTGCTGAGAATGATGGTTTTCAGTTTCATCCATGTCCCTGCAAAGGACATGAACTCATCCTTTTTTATGGCTGCATAGATTTCCATGGTGTATATGTGCCATATTTTCTTAATCCAGTCTATCATTGATGGACATAAGTGTTGGTTCCAAGTCTTTGCTATTGTGCATAGTGCTGCAATAAACATATGTGTGCATGTGTCTTTATAGTAGCATGATTTATAATCCTTTGGGTATATGCCCAGTAATGGGATAATGGGATAGCTGGGTCAAATGGTATTTCTAGTTCTAGGTCCTTGGGGAATTGCCACACTGTCTTCCACAATGGTTGAACTAGTTTACACTCCCACAGTGTAAAAGCGTTCCTATTTCTCTACATTAATTTTTGTATTTTTTTGTAGAGATGTGGTTTCGCCATGTTGCCCAGGCTGGTCTCAAACTTCTGGGCTCAAGCCATCCCCCTGCCTTGGCCTCCCAAAGTGCTGTGATTACAGGCATGAGTCAAATGTCCAGCTGATAACATATTCTTGAAAAATGTAAACAGTGGCTGTTATGTGCTGTCACCACAAAAGTGATAACTATGTGACGTAATGCATTTGTTAATTTGCTAGATTTAAGCATTCCACAATGTAAATAGACTTCAAAATCATGTTGTACATGGTAAAGCATACTACGTTATCTGTCAATTAAAAAAATAATAGCATGTAACAAAGGCCCTTATCTTTTTAAGCATTTTGGAAATCTCATTGTAAAGACTGACAAATTTATTGTTTTTCTTTTTTCTGACAGTGTCTGACTTTCTTCCCAGACATTAACTAAATGTATCAAGGTTTATAATGGTGTCATTGGAGAGTCCATTAAGACAGGCTTTCCATGATTTCTGGTGGAGTTAACCTGTGTCAACTCTTATCTTCAGCAAGGCTAGCAGAAGGCACTGCTGGGCTGGATGGAATCAGAAAGCAAGTACAAGTTTTCAAAACAGGTGCTACTGTTGACATAACCATTAAACATTCTGCTTGTGCATAGCTCCTAAAAGAATGGGTACTTCCTCATTTTAATTTTTAATACAAATTTCTGTATTCCACAAAAAACTATTCCTGGGAGAATTTCCAGAATAATATGTAATCTGACTTGCGTCTCTTAGTATGACACCAAAGCTCACTCTCCAGTATTTGGAGACCTAATAGCAGAAGAAAGATTCACAGGTTGCACTTTGAAGTTACAAAAGTGATTAGCATGGCAGTTGGTCTTGCCTCTTTTCCAAGAGTGGCACAGATATGGTGGAGAAGTAAAACAAAGCTAGAAGGGGTCACTCTGTGGTTCCTAAGAATGCACAGCTGCCAAACTTAAAGGATAAGGCAAAACTGTACATTCCAGAATCCAAGAGAGTTAAAGATGAATGAGATCCTAAAGATCAGCTAGCTCAGGCATCATCAATGTTCATTGTGTTTAAGAATCAGCTGGGATGCTAGTGAAAGCTGCACATTCCTACTCCCATCCACTGAGATTCTGAATCAGCAGCAGGAGGCGGTAGTGGTACAAGTAGTGATATATAACATTTCTAAAGCACTAGCTTTGTGCCAGATACCGTGGTGCTATGTTCTTTACAAATGTCACCTTACTTAATTCTGAAAACAATCCTATTGGGTGGGTACTACTATTGCCCCCATTTTACACACAAGGAAATCAAGGTAGAGTGACTGAGGCATCTGTCCAAGGACATTCTGTTAGGAAGTGGAAGAATAAGAATTGAAACCCAGACAGGCTGGCTTCAGAGTTTGAGCTCTTAATCGTCACCTGAACTACCCACCAACAGGGTTAGGGTGAGGCCGAGGACATCAAAAGAATGTCATGACTGCAGTCAGTCTTTTCTGAATGGAGAAACTGAAACCAGGAGAAGTGTAGTCTCTTATCTAAGACAAAAATCCTTCAGTGTATTTCCAGGAAGAAATGCACCACTGGATGACACCAACTATTCCTGAATATTTCTCAACGTATGTTCCTCAAGAGAGGAAAAGGACAGAATGCATTATTAAAAGCTTTCTTGTTGGTTCCTGCTGTGTTACCATGACCAAGGTGCTGTTAAGGGGCAGAGTTTCTATCCTTTCTGCCCAACTCACCATTCACTCAGAGAATATGACACACTCTGGTCAGCATAAGGGATCCCCCAGTCATGGTGATTCTTAAAAGAAAGGGAAAGCAGGAGGGAGAGATGCTATCCCTAAAAGGAAGGTGGTACTTGGAATGAGAGAGGTTAAGTTTCATAATTTGAAGGAGAAAAAAAAAAAGATGTGTATTCTGACATGCCTCCCAACTGTGGTCTTTCTCCCCCTAAACTGACCATTCTGAAATCTCAGTATATATCAAAACATTATTATTATTATTGCCTTGTTTTAACATATGCAAGCAGGCAGAATACCCAGAATAATCAGATCTACTCCACACTGGAACTACTCACATACATTCCCTTAAAAGGTTACAAACACACTTTCTAATGGCCTTTAATGCAAAATGAGGCCAAAAATCTCAAGGATTGATTGAAATTGTCCCTTTTGATGTTAAACCATCAGAGTAATTTACGGGGACCATGAACAAGAATAACAAGCATCCGTTCCAAATGAAGATGAGCTGGCATGACCACAACGCAGAGGCATTTTCAGATAACAAGTGCAGGGGATCAGGATGTGTTCCCGTCCCAATGACGCACACTCGTGGCCACGTCAAACCAACCTTCATCACTTCCACCTGCAGGTCCTCGTTGAGCGAAGGCGTCACTTTCACGGCATTCAGGATCTGATTGAGCAGCTGCTTCTCATCAGAATCTGTTTCCATGGATACAAACCTCTCTTCCGACAGAAGCTTCTGTAAAGACGCACAAGGCAGTGATCACAGATAGACTCTCCCCTGCTGCCTTATTTGGTTGTATCTTACTATGGATTGATGATCAGTTTTCTTACTGGGGAGGCATGTAGCTGGAGGCCATTAGGAAAGAACTTAACACTATGTGCCGTTAAAAAGAAACATGCGGCCGGGGCAGTGGCTCATGCCTGTAATCCCAGCACTTTGGGAGGCTGAGGCAGGCGGGTCACGAGGTCAGGGGTTCGAGATCAGCCTGGCCAACATGGTGAAACCCCGTCTCTACTAAAAACACAAAAATTAGCCAGGCGTGGTGGTGGGTGCCTGTAATCCCAGCTACTCGGGAAGCTGAGGCAGGAGAATTGCTTGAACCCGGGAGGCAGAGGTTGCAGTGAGCCAAGATCGCACCACTGTACACCAGCCTGGGCGACAGAGCAAGACTCTGTCTCTAAAGAAAAGAAAAATGCATGCAACCTTGAGTAAACGGTTTTTGGCAAAGACCTTTTCCTGCTATTGGATTATTCATTCTAAATTCCATCAAGTGAAACTCTGATGTGCCGGCCATATAAGGTATTGAGGTGGTGGGGATGGAGAATGATCACGCTAAGAGGAATCTAGCCCTACCCACTAGTGACGCACACACATATGCTTTCTAAATGTGGCTTCGTCACAGGAAAGAAGGTCTTGTAGACAAGATCGTTTTTCAGGTTTTTACCTTTTTACTTCCTAATGTGAGCTGTCATTTATCCAGGAATTATTTAGGAATCCAGAAATCTTAATGTATTTCCCCATCAGAAAATGCATCCTCCAAAAACCTCAACAAGAAGACATTCATTGTTATGAGGACTCCCAGAAGTCTACCTCACAGGATAGGCTTTTTCTATCTCTTTCTCATTTTCATAAAATTATTTCTCAGATTGTACCAAAACCCACCTGCCCACAATTTCTACTCCTTCATCTTCCCCCAGAGACACACAGATTAAGCTTCTAAAATATCTGAAACCAGCTATCAGGTCCACCTAAGTCTTGTCTTCTCCAAACTAAACCTCCTCAGGCTCCTCCAAATGTTCTCTGCCAGATAAGGTTTCACTTGTGCTTAGAATGTGGCCTCAAGAGTGGTCTGATATTAACTAGCGATATATAATTTGGATCACATTCTCTGTCAAATGAGCTCAGCTGGTTGTCACAGCACGTTCTATGCCTGTGAATGAGGCATAGAATTTCACCCTGAAACCCCTAATTCTCATTTACAAGGACTGCAATTAAGCTATTTTCCTCCATGCTGTCTTGGTGCAATTGATTTTTGAGACCCCACTATAGACATTTATATTTATCCCTATTCAATTTGTTCTTTTCCAAAGGGGCTTCGAGTTGCAGCCTGTGAAGAACTTTAAGAATTCTGATCCATCCAGTGTAATAACTCCCTCTTTTACCTTCACACCACTGAAGATCTTGAAAATAATATCTCAAACCTTTTTACTTAAGACTCCCTGAAACATTGCCTCTATTCTTTCAAAAGGATTTTTTTTTTTTCAGAATCATGTGGTATACTCACGAAAGCTCAGAATTAGAGTTTACATACAATTTATTTTTACTTAAAGTGATAAAAACTGAGACACTCTAAAAATATGCCTAAAGTTAAGAGGAGGTAGCAGGGGATGGTAAAGGGAAGACTCACAGCCCTACCAAGTTGCTTCAGTTAACACGATTCAGTAAGCCCTTGAAAATATGGCACTGCAATTTAGAATATTCCAGGGTTAAAGAAAAAAGAGAGAAGCTAAATGCAAAATCTACACAACATTCGAGAAAAAAGAACAAAAGTGACAGATCAAAACAAATTCTCAACTATTTTTATGGTTGGCCCAATTACCTTGGAGAAAAGCAAAAGGTTTTTAATAACATTATTGATAATGTTTAAAATATTCAAATGCTGCTGTGTATAAAAATATACATTATCTAATTCCAATTTGCTGGGGGAAAAAGAGCTGTTTTCTCACTATTTCATAAGTTTTATCTCTTAAAAGCTATTGGGAACCTCTCTGAACTCAAAAAGCTAACTATGAAGCAGTTCATACTGACATAAAAAAACATCTGACAAATGCCACCATGGTTTATGCATAGCCACACTGAACAAACTCCTGCAGGCTTCAACTTCACAGTGTTTTTCTCTTAGAGGCCAACCACTTTAAAAAGTATGTATGTTTATATAGTCATCACCTTTTTACCATCAGAATTACATCCATTATGTTTGGTGTAAAACACAAACCAAAAAAATCTATTCAAGCAAATCTGGCTTTTCTTGTTAAACCAAATTTCTTTTTTCTTCCTGGTCTTGCTCTGAACATAAAATATAATAATCCATTCATCAATCTAACTGTGGAATAAAAAACAAAACAAAATCTTTCCAGTTTACCATCAACTTTTATTATATAGAACCACAGATGTTGAATGTACACAAGATTTATATTGATATGAACTTGTCATCTCTTTTTTGGGATCCCTTACTCTCCTGAAAGATGTCACACACAAAAAAAATCCCTATCTGTGTGGGCTTAGCTAGGTCCACATGAATCAGTGTCTGATCACAAAGGTTCAATGAAATAATGCTGTGCACAGAAAAATTCTGGTGAATATAAGAAAATCCTGTTATTCTCCGTGGTTATTTCCTAGTTCAATCAAATTTCTGTCTGAGTCTTTAAACAGCCAGTATTTAAAATGTTAATTATTTGCCCTTTCAATGCCAAAGTGGCCTGTCAATTTCTATCATCTCATTGCATTCAGTCAAAGCCATACCTGCATCCCTGCCAAAGCATGTTGGGCCAGCTTCACATTCTTGGATTCCAAAGCCAACTGGAGAGGCAGCAGGCATTTCTCCCTGGCAAACACAAAAATAAGGACAACATGTGAGCTCAGTAAAGCTGGCAGTCAAGTGATGTAAGCCTTATGTACACCCACCCCCAAATGCCACTACACACATACACAAAAACTATAACCAATAATAAAAATGTACATGGGCTTAAGAGAAAACACAGCAAAGAAGCTGTGCAGAAATGATAGCCCATCAACCCCTTGCCTTCTTGGTATGGCTACAGGAAGAGCAAACACAAAGACTTTCACTAATTATTACCTGGTACACTCATTAGTACACACTGGGACCCTGGCCAGTCTGTGAACATGCTTTGTTCTTTCCCAAATTAACAGCACTGCTCACACCCAGCACACCTTGGGGTGAACAACTCTAGGAAGCATCATTAAGTAGATTTCTATGCCTTGCTTCTACCTCTTCCTTACCTGGAAATTATATGCATCACCATCAGCACTCTGTCTCATCAATATACACCAAAATTCTATTAGTTTGTCAATTCCTCCCCAACTCAAATAATTCAACAATTTTTAAATTTATGCTTTATAGTCTCCATCAAGAAGTAGATCTGAGTCTTGTGACAGGTTCTTAATGAACATGTTTCCAAGACAGAAATACAAACGAACCATCAATAGCATTGGCCGATAAAGAGGTGCCTAGATGCAACATTATCTAGTGTCAGGGCAGAGACAAAAAAAAAAAAAAAAAGGAGAGCTATTTGGATATTTTAGAGCTTAGAAAAAAAAAAGGGCATTAAAATATTTTAGGAAGAAACCAAAGAGCTACAAAGACAAAAATATCTGTTAGAAGCATCTACTCTAAATAATTAAACAACAGACCAAGAATTTTAATCAACCCATTATTTCCCTATGGAGTTAAACTGGCACAAAAATAAAATGTGACTTCATTTTACCAGGTTTCTCCACCCCCACTTAAACCAGAGTAGGCCCACTCTTATCCGTTTTATATTTTCAGCGTAAACTGAAAGATACATTGATTTTTAGAGTGTGAAAGCTACCACATTAGACTATAGGATTTCATTGTTGGAGAAATAAGGGTTACTGTTGTAGAACACAATGAAATACAAAGTTAATTATAGCTCTGATTTCTCCCTGTCCACTCTGCAGCTCTGCTGCTTTTCCATGGAATCCTTCCATCAGCAGCTTCATAACTGATGAAGCGAGAGTCACACACTCCTTAATATAATGCCAGCCACACAGACTATAAAAACAGACCATCAGGAAAAATGTTTGCCTTCCTAATCCTCACCTTGCCCCTCAACAACCCAATGTTACAATATCCATTTTTATATGACAATTAACACTACAGCCATTTTTCATTAGATGCATCCTTTGACAGATGGATAAATTACCCAACTGTGTTACATCCAGTTGGGTGGCTGTAACTTTGTCACTGTTATCTTATTGTCGGCTTGTCACAATTACAAGGCAAACACTGTGGTGCACTCAGTGCAGGAATAGCTGATTTTTTTTTTCCAATTTTGTTTCTTTTAGGCAATGATAACCAGTTTAATAGCTTAGAAAAATTAAATGGAGGCATGAAGATACAGTGAGAAGTAGGAACCAAGGGCAGATGGTATGCTAACAGAAGCAGCACAGAACTTCATCTGTAAACCCCTGAAACAATCAAATTTCCACCAGGATTAAGCCACTGTTAAAGAACTTTCCACTTGAATTTGGAGTCAGATTGGCCAATGAAAGGGCATAGTAGCAGGGAACAAGCGTGGGGGTCCAAAAGTCTTACAGCCTAATAGCCCAGGGAAGAGGAAATATATCCCGTAGCTATGGGCTAAAAATGTACAAATATTTAAACATTACTCACCAAGGGCACCCAACAAGATTGGATGCCATGTCCAGCAGCAACAAAGACCCTTTTGGAAATCTTCAACGTGTTGACCCTTGGAAAGCAGCAATATGTTCGCCTATCTATATTAGTCTGCCATCTGCGGATTACTGCCATCTGCAGTATTAGCCCTTGAAATCCTTACTCCACTCTCTCACCTGCTTATACATTCACACGACTGATACTGTTGACCTGAGCCAGGTTGTTGACAAATGCTAGGATCTCCAGGTTGCACCATCACCAGGAGACATCACTGAACTGTTCCCCATGCAAGCCATGGTCACTAGGCAGGACTGGTAGACGAAGGTGGTTCAACTAGGTTTTGGCTGAGTTGAAAGATATGAGCATTTAGTAGAAAGAACATGGGCTGTGGAATCACACAGACATGAATTCAAATGCTAGGCATTGAAAAGTTTTGCAGTCTCAATTGAAATACTAAACTCTGTGGGTCTTAGCTCCCTTATCCATAAAAAGGGCATTTGAAGACCAATCCTGCAGAGTTGGAGTATAATATATAGATAATATGTAGACAATATATGTATCAGAGGTTGTCAAACTTTTTTGGTAAAGAGCCCCATAATAAATATTTTAGAGCATGCATTCCAAATGGTCTCTGCCCTAACTATTCAACTCTGCTAAAGCACAAAAGCAATCACAGACAATTAGTAAATCAATGAATATGACTATGTTCTAATAAAACTTTATTTACAAAAACAGGCAAAAAGCCAAATTTGGCCTATAGGCTATAGTTTGTCCAGCATTGATATAAACAAAGTGTTCAACACAGATCATGATCTTCAGCATGGGATAGGCAAATCGATTTTTTTTTTTTTTTTTTTGAGATGGAGTTTCATTCCTGTTGCCCAGGCTGGAATGCAATGGCGCGATCTCGGCTCACTGCAATCTTTGCCTCCCAGGTTCAAGCGATTCTCCTGCCTCAGCCTCCCAAGTAGCTGGGTTACAGGTGCCCACCACCATGCCCAACTAATTTTTTGTATTTTTAGTAGAGACAGGGTTTCACCATGTTGGCCAGGCTGGTCTTGAACTCCTGACCTCAGATGATCCGCCCACCTGGGCCTCCCAAAGTGCCGGGATTATAGGCGTGAGCCACTGCACCTGGCCTCGAATCTTTTTATGTACCCAGAAAGATTTTGCACAGAACAGGGGCTAACTGTCCTGGGAAGGTCATAGCAGTGGCAAGCATGGCATCAAGATCTCCCTTAGAAAATAAATGCATTGGCCGGGTATGGTGGCTCACACCTGTAATCCCAGCATGTTGGGAGTCCAAGGCGGGTGGATCACGAAGTCAAGCAATAGAGACCATCCTAGCCAACATGGTGAAACCCTGTCTCTACTAAAAATGCAAAAAAATCAGCTGGGCATGGTGGCGTGGGCCTGTAGTCCCAGCTACTCAAGAGGCTGAGGCAGGAGAATCATTGAACGTGGGAGGCAGGGGTTGCAGTGAGCCAAGATCGCGCCACTGCACTCCAGCCTGGCAACAGAGTGAGACTTGGTCTAAAAAAAAAAAGAAGATAAACGCATTGGGGAAGTATCACTATAGACAAAGATTTCATCTGGATATTAAACCAAGGCACTCCATCATTCAACCATCCATCTGATCATCCATTCAATATTTGAGTGCCTCCTGTGTGCCAGGCAGCATGCTGAGAGCTAGGGAAGGGCCAGCAAGAACAGGTCACAACAGGTACCTGCTTTCATTAGTATTCATGGGACAAAGAAAGAAAAAAGAAAATTAGCACTTATTATTTATCTCATCTTAACTTTCACTACAACCTTCTTGCCCTTATTCTAAATTTGAGAAAACTGAGGTTCAGAAAGGTTTTGTAGCCTGCCCAAGGCCACACAGTTAAAATGTGTTGGAGAAAACTCAAACCCAAATTCATCTGACTCCCAAGACCAAGTTCCTTCCAACCTCCTTTGGTCTCATAAGATCAGAGCAAAACTAGAATAGATGTGCTTCTTAACCCATTTTAGTTCTTACACACACACACACAGACACACAGACACACACACACAATCTGGCAAAGGACCGTCTTCCTAGAGGAGGGTGCCTATCATCTGAGGGAATCCACAAGTCCCCAAACCTCAACTCTACATGGATCCCAAGTTAGGAGTCCCTGTCCTTAGGGTAAAGAACTCTGCTCAACATTCAAGGTCTGTATGAGAGAAGAGGGCAGTGTAACCTGGCTGGGGTTCTGCTAGGACTGCCTTTGAAGAGATGCTACACTGACCCCTGGGTAGCTGTGTGTGTGTGTGTGTGTGTGTGTGTGTGTGTGTGTAGGTGTATGTGTAGGTTACTATAAGCATTTTATAGTAAATAAAATTCTATTGTTGAAATTGAGGACCAATATTTTAAGAAAATGTCTACGTCAATAGTGCTATTTATTGCAAAGTAGTTGCTTCTGACCATATCTTCAACAACAAAATAGATATTTACTTAAAATGAAATGCTTAAAAACAGGGTTTTTTTTTGCTAGTAAATACTAGTAAGAACAAAAGTGTACCCACCAGTCTAATGCTCTTAAACAGCTAAAAAAGTCAACGTGAATGAGAACAGTTTACTGTAGTAGTAACACAGTTGGTAGCAGGGCCATAATAATCTGTATCCAAGGCCTCTCATCCCCTCAGACCCAGCAGCCCCTAGAGTAGTATCACAAGCCTCAGATCCTGACTTCAACTGGAAATGAACCCATATGCAAAAGAAGAAAATTCATGGGGCATAACTAATTTTGCTGCTTGCTCTGTGATATCATAAAAACCCTCCTACCTTCATTTTTTCTAAAAGTGATTTTAATGAAAGAGAAAACAGTCCTGTTAATTGGGTCTCAGGATGAAATTTATAATGAAAATGCAACATGGCACACACTAAATCCCCTTTGCACACACTGTACTGGAATAAATCATCTTTTGATCTTTCTAGATGCTGCCTCATTGGGAAAAGGGCATAGCAAAAACCAACATTCGATTACATTAAGCGATTATTTTTTATGCATAGGCACGTGCAAATTTATTCTTGCCTAACTAAATAAAGGCAGTGGCCCCAGGTTTCATATCCTGACATGCCATTTTTCTTAAAGAAGAATAATTAGCAGTGCTGCATATGCATGAGGAAGGCATCATCCGCACTGTGATGCTGCATCTGGTCATGTCGAGGAGACTAAACCTATTTCCTTAACTGCATTGTCATGGTTAACAGACCAGCTTTTTTAGGCTGACAGGTAACAATGGACAAAGGGAAATTAAAATAGGCGAACAAAAGAAGAGTTAGGATTTACCAATAATTATCTTTCAATACAAGCACCAATGTGAACTTTTTAAAAAAAAATTTGTTTGTAAGTTATTGGGGTACAGGTGGTATTGGATTACAAGAGCAAGTTCTTTAGCGGTGATTTGTGAGATCCTGGTGCACCCATCACCCCAGCAGTATACACTGCACCATATTTGTTGTCTTTTATCCCTCGACCCCCTTCCACTCTTCCCCTCAAGTCCCCAAAGCCCATTGTATCATTCTTATGCCTTTGCATCCTCATAGCTTAGCTCCCACATATCAGTGGGAACATACGATGTTTGGTTTTCCATTCCTGAGTTACTTCACTTAGAATAATAGTCTCCAATCTCATCCAAGTCATTGCAAATGCTGTTAATTCATTCCTTTTTATGGCTGAGTAGTATTCCATTGTATGTATATACCACAGTTTCTTTATCCACTCATTGACTGATGGGCATTTGAGTTGGTTCCACGATTTTGCAATTGTGAATTGTGCTGCTATAAACGTGTGTGCAAGTATCTTTTTCGAATAATGACTTCTTTTCCTCTGAGTAGATACCCAGTAGTGGGATTGTGGGATCAAACGATAGTTCTACTTTTAGTTCCTCAAGGAATCTCCACACTGTTTTCCATAGTCGCTGTACGAGTTTACATTCCCACCAGCAGTGTAGAAGTGTTCCCTGATCACTACATCCACAAGAAACATCTACTGTTTTTTTTTATTTTTTGATTATGGCCATTTTTGCAGGAGTAAGGTGGTATTGCAATGTGGTTTTGATTTGCATTTCTTTGATTAGTGATGGTAAGCATTTTTTCGTATGTTTGTCAGCCATTTGTATGTCTTCTTTTGAGAAGTGTCTATCCCACTTTTTCATGGGATTGTTTTTTTCTTACTGATTTGAGTTCATTGCAGATTCTGGATATTAGTCCTTTGTCAGATGTATAGATTGTGAAGATTTTCTCCCACTCTGTGGGTTGTCTGTTTACTCTGCCGACTATTCCTTTTGCCATGCAAAAGCTCTTTAGTTTAATTAGGTCCCAGCTTTTTCTCTTTGTTTTTATTGCATTTGTTTTTGGGTTTTTGGTCATGAAATCCTTGCCTAAGCCAATGTCTAGAAGGGCTTTTCCAATGTTATCTTCTAGAATTTTTATAGTTTCAGGTCTCACATTTAAGTCCTTCATCCATCTTGAGTTGATTTTTGTATAAGGTGAGAGATGAGGATCCAGTTTCATTCTCCTATATGTGGCTAGCCAATTATCCCAGCACCATTTGTTGAAAAGGGTGTCCTTTCCCCACTTTATGTTTTTGTTTGCTTTGTTGAAGATCAGTGGGCTGTAAGTACTTGGGTTTATATCTGGGTTCTCTATTCTGTTCCACTGGTTTATGTGCCTATTTTTATACCAGTACCACACTGTTTTGGTGACTATGGCCTTATAGTATAGTTTGAAATCAGGTAGTGTGATGCCTCCAGATTTGTTCTTTTTGCTTAGTGTTGTTTTGGCTATGCAGGCTCTTTTTTGGTTCCACATGAATTTTAGAATTGTTTCTTGTAACTCTGTGAAGAATGATGGTGGTGTTTTTACGGGGATTGTGTTGAATTTATAGATTGTTTTTGGCAGTATGGTCATGATTAAGTGGGTTTCATACCAGGGATGTAGGGATGGTTTAACACATGCAAATCAATAAATGTGATATACCATATAAACAGAATTAAAAACAAAAATCACATGATCATCTCAATAGATGCAGAAAAAGCATTTGACAAAATCCAGCATCGCTTTATGATTAAAACCCTCAGCAAAATTGGCATACAGGTGACATACCTTAATGTAATAAAAGCCATCTATGACAAACTCACAGCCAACATAATGCTGAATGGCTAAAAGTTGAAAGCATTCCCTCTGAGAGCTGGAACAAGATAAGGATGCTCACTCTCACCACTCCTCTTCAACACAGTACTGGAAATCCTAGCCAGAGCTATCAGACAAGAGGAAGAAATAAAGGGCATCCAAATCAGTAAAGAGGAAGTCAAACTGTCCCTGTTTGCTGATGGTATGATTGTTTACCTTGAAAACCCTAAGGACTCCTCCAGAAAGCTCCTAGAACTGATAAAAGAATTCAGCAAAGTTTCTGGATACAAGATTAATGTACACAAATCAGTAGCTCTTTTATACACCAACAGCGACCAAGTGGAGAATCAAATCAAGGACTCAATCCTTTTTAAAATAGCTGCAAAAAATAAAATACTTAGGAATATACCTAACAAAGGAGTTGAAAGACCTCTACAAGGAAAACTACAAAACACTGCTGAAAGAAATCATAGATGACACAAACGAATGGAAACACATCCCATGCTCATGGATGGGTAGAATCAATATTGGGAAAATGTGAACTTTAAGTAACCCCAAATACATTCCTGAATGTTAGGCTGATTCCATTTTGATGCTCTGGGTGAGAAGAGACACGAAGATATCTTACATTTCTGAGGTCTGCTTATACTCTAAAATTCTAGGATTCTGTGATCCAAGCCATTTATCAAGTAACTGTCTGAATTTCTTCACATCATAATCATAGCTCTGGTTGAAATGGCTTAGATGTGGCTTACAAAGTAACATGCTACACATGTTCCTATTTACTATTTAATTATAACTTTTGAAGGTAGACATTTAATTTTCAACCAAACTGAAACTAAGAGAGATTAGGTTACTTGTCCAAGGTCATATGTTTGCAAATGACAGAGCGTGATTCAGACTTAGACCATCTCTTTTCTTTTAAAAAAATATTAAATAGACACAGGGATTCGCTATGTTGCCCAGGCTGGTCTCAAACTCCTGGCCTCAAGTGATCCTCCCACCTCAGCCTTCCAAAGTGCTGGGATTACAGGCATGTGTTGCCATGCCTAGGCTAGGCCATTTGTTTTGAAAATCTATGTCCTCAAGCCTATGCCATAACGTCTATGCAGAGAGCCAGCTCCCACCAACTATGCGTAGGGCACACTGCTTTAAAGTGGTAATTCAAAGGTCCACTATGTTAAGAATGGGGACAGGCATCAAACAAATAACGTGAACTCTCTTATTTCGAGTGATAATTCATGAAGCAATGCATTATGTTGACAGTTGGTGTGTAGTTATGAGAAGGTGTAGGCAGTTTGGATATGTGGAAAAAATTTGGCTTTGGAACTAGCTGCTGAGTTCAAGCCACAGCCAGCACCTTTCCTGGTAGTCATGCTGTTTCCTAATTTGCATATGAAAGGTTTCTACCCTCACTGTGGTGACACTCAGGTTGTTATTATTCATGTTAATGAATATGGGTCCTTTACATTTAAACAGTTTACACCAACATTGATGAATTTTCATTGATTAAGGTTTTTGCCAGGGCCAATTCCATTGAGCCAACTGGAACTAAATTGGTTCCTTAATTGATTTTCTCTACAGTGCAGTTAAAATGTTTCCATTTCATTTCTATTTTAATGAAATTATTTTTATCAGTATCAATCCTTTTCTATTTCAAAACAAAGATTGGATTCACCCATCAGGCACTGTTTCAGGCCCTAGGGATATAGCTGTGAACATAAAATCCCTTTTCTCCTGCAGGCTTTCAAGATTTTTTAGCAAACCTATTGCAATTATTAAGTTGAGCATATGAAATTGGCATTTGTGTAGGTCAGAAGAGGTTGAATATTGGCAATGTCATGATTCAGTCTAGTAGAAATAATTCTAAATAATATAAAATGGTTATGCCTATACTTTACCTCAAGATATCAAATTTTATTGTTCATGACTTTCTTATAAAAAGCACACACGTATATAAGGAAAATCCGAACAAGCAGAAAAACAAACATAAATATATACCAATGCAAATCAATTAGGGCATTATTTAAGAAAGAGCTCAGCTGAATGTTGGCAGTGGGTATTTCCAGATAGTGACATGGGAGAATTTTTTCTTTTTTTATACTTTCCATTTGTACCGATTTTAATACAATAACTCTAGAGTATACTTGCATAATCTGAAGAAAATACTTTTTAAGCTTGACTGATGTAAGGAGAGTGGCAGCTGAGTCACGGAAGTGCCATTATTTAAACCTCCAGCATGCCAGTCACCGTGCTAAGAGCTCAGGCACTTGATCCCAATAACTCTCACAACCACTCAATAAGGACGGACAAATACAGTCATGTGCCGCACGATGGTGTTTCCATCAGTGATGGACCACGGTGGCCCCATAAGATGATCATAGAGTTGAAGATTTCCTATAACCTGGGAAATTTCCTATCATAGCGGTCCTAACATCATGCAACACTATACTCACATGTTTGTGGTGATGCCAGTGTAAACAAATCAACTGTGCCGCCAGTTGTATAAAAGCATAGCATATACAATTAGGTACAGTACATTCACACTTGATAATAATAAACAACCATGTTACTCATTTATGTATTTTCTATATTCTTATCATTATTTTAGAGTATACTCCTTCTACTTATAAAGAAAAAAGTTAACTATAAAATGGCCTCAGGCAGGTCCTTCAGAAGGCATTCCAGAAGAAGGCATTGGTATCATAGGAGATGACAGCTCCATGCATTTTACTGACCCTGAAGACCTTCCAGAGGGACAAGATGTGGAGGTGGAAGATAGTGACATTGACGATCCTGACCCTGTGTAGGTCTAGGCTAATGTGTGTTTGTGTCTCAGTTCTTAACAAAAAGTTTAAAAATTAAAAAATAAATGAAAGCTTAAAGGCCAGGCATGGTGGCTCATGCCTGTAATCCCAGCACTTTGGGAGGCTGAGGCAGGTGGATCACCTGAGGTCAGGAGTTTGAGACCAGCCTGACCAACATGGAGAAACCCCATCTCTACTAAAAATACAAAATCAGCCGGGCGTGGTGGTGCATGCCAGTAATCCCAGCTACTTGGGAGGCTGAGGCAAGAGAATCATTTGAACCCGGGAAGCAGAGGTTGCGGTGAGCCGAGATCACACCACTGCCCTCCAGCCTGAGCAACAAGAGCAAAACTCCGTCTCAAAAAAAAAAAATAAATAAAAATAAAATAAAGCTTATAGAATAAGGATATAAAGTATTTTTATACAACTGACAATCTGTGTCTTAAGCAAAGTGTTACTTCAAAGAATCAAAAAATTAAAAAATAAAAAGTTTATAAGATTAAAAAAGTCACAGTAAGCCAAAGTTAACTTATTATTGAAGAAAGAACATTTAAAAAATAAATTTAGCGTAGCCTAAGTGTATAGTGTTTATAAAGGCTAGAGCAGTGTACAGTAATGTCCTCGGCATTCCCATTCACTCACTGCTCTCTCACAGACTCACCCAGAGCAACATCCAGTCCTGCAAACTCCGTTTATAAGTGCCCTATACAGGTGCACCATTTTTTATCTTCCATATTTCATTTTTACTGTACCTTTTCTATGTTTAGTTACACAAACACTTTCCATTGTGTTACAACTGCCTACAGTATTCATGTAGTAACATGCTGTACAGGTTGCCTGGGAGCAATAGGCCTACAGCCTAGGTGTATAGTAGACTATCATCTAGGTTTGTGTAAGCATACTCTATGGTGTTTGCATAATAATGAACTTGCCTAATGACACATTTCTTGGGACCTATCCCCATCATTAAGCCATGCATGACTGTATTATTGGCATTTACTGATGAGGGATGGAGGGAAACAGAAAAAAATCACTCCTGGACAAGAGGTAGGGCAGGCACCGGACCCCTGAGCTCATGCCTTGGCACATGAGACCTTAATGGTTACCATTTGTCAATCTCAAACTACATTCCAAGAATGATGTTTAACATTTTACACACAGCAAGCCAGTGAAGATTTTTTTTTTGTACTAAGACACTCCTTTCTTTCTGTCCATTGTCAATCCATTTTAACATTTCCTCACATTATCTCCCACATGTCAATTTTACAACTTCCCACCGTGAAATGCTGTAAGCTGCTCCTCACCGCCATAGACACACTTAATTCCTCATGCAGCCACTTCTCATGGCACCGTGGAAAGTGTCTGCTCTTTAAGGTTTTTATAAGAAGCTCTGTGTCAATATATATAAAGAAATTAAATATTGGTATGCCTTGAACTAGGGTTTCCTTTTCTAGGAGCCTTTTCTAAGAAAATAATCATAGATACAGCAAAGTTTTCTATGTAAAGATGTTTACTATATCTGTATGTATAATGTAACTGAGGTTAAAGAAATCACGGTACATCTATAGAATGGAATAGGTAATACATAATCACTAAAAGTATTCTAAAGTTTTTTTGACACAGGAAAATACTTTGAAAATATTATACAAAAATATGAGACTATCATGCAGATTATATACCACAAATGGTTGTCCTCTTGAATAAAAACTTGCACACACATACAGCATAGGCAGAGGACAGGGGGAGAGATTGGAAAGAACTTTCCCCCAACACTTTGCCTTTTGGGAATGTGGATGATTTTGGTTTTATTATTTACATGTTTCTACATTTTAAATATCTTCAAAAGTAAAACATGTTACCTTTAGAATTAGGAAGAAGGTTGCCAGGTGCGGTGGCTCACACCTGTAATCCCGGCACTTTGGGAGGCCGAGGAGGGCAGATCATCTGAGGTCAGGAGTTCAAGACCAGCCTGGTCAACATGGTGAGACCCCCCCCATCTCTACTAAAAAATACAAAAATTAGCTGGGTGTGATGGTGCGCACCTGTAGTACCAGCTACTTGGGAGGCTGAGGCAGGAGCATCGCTTGAACCTGGGAGGCAGAGGTTGCAGTGAGCCGAGATCACACCACTGCACTCCAGCCTGGGAGACAAGAGTGAGACTCCATCTCAAAAAAAAAAAAAAAAAAAATTAGGGAAAAGGTGAAGTTAGCCTGAGCCTACAAGTACATACACATGCTCTCCCTTTCCTTCAAAGCTTTATGGCCTGAACACTGAATGCCTGTTTCCCTTAATGGCCTCAATATCATCCTTCCTGAATTCCTCCGTGCTAACTTCATCTCCTCTATCCAGTCACCACCCTTTCCAATTTATCAATAACTGAGCCATATTCCTCGAATAGCTTCTCTTTTTTCTTCTCCCTAGAGAAATGTCCTTACCATCTTTCAAACATTTCCTGAATTGTTTCCTCTCCCTAAAGCCTTCTTGACTGAAGTGAGGCTTGTGATCCTAAAATACAGTTACCTTAGCCAAATATGTCATTTAAAATCAGTCTACTTAACCTTGCTTCTTCCTTTCTGTGACATGTTTTCCTACAATCAAGCTTTCAGCCTTAGAGTGTGGATATACTGACAGCATGAAACATGCCTATGGAAATTGCTCTGCCCTGCCCTGGATCACAGAACACATGCATTTTGTTACTTAATGATTTTTTTCATGATGAAAATGCTCCAGCTGGCAATCTGGAGTTAGCACCCTGCCTGGAATCTCCAGCAGGAGCAGCGCCCTTCCGCCAAGGAGTGGCAAATGCAAACAGCAGCAGCAGCAGGTTCCTAACACAAACACTTGAATTTTATGGAACAAGAGAAAAGTAGTGGGAAAATACCATCACCATCTTTTTTTTTTTTTTTTTTTTTGAGATGGAGTCTTGCTCTGTCACCCAGGCTGGAGTGCAGTGGCATGATCTTGGCTCACTGCAACCTCTGCCTCCTGGGTTCAAGAGATTCTCCTGCCTCAGCCTCCTGAGTAGCTGGGATTACAGGTGCCCACCACCACGCCTGGCTAATTTCTGTATTTTTAGCAGAGACGGGGTTCCATCATGTTGTTCAGGCTGGTCTTGAACTCCTGACCTTAGGTGATGCACCCACTTCCCAAAATGCTGGGATTACAGGTGTGAGCCACCGTGTCCGGCCCCATCGTCTTTTTTATACGCTGATAACCTTATGCAACTGTAGAGCTACCTCTTAAAAAAATGACAACTCTATGGCATAAATATCTTTCAGAAATGTCTATGCTACAAAAGACAGGTAACTTAAAAGCAAAACAAAACTAATAATTTTGAGAAAAAAAGACTGACTTCATATTCTCTTCGAGACTCACTGGCCTATTAAAGCTCACAAATAATGCATAAATAGATGTATTATAATTTCTTATAAATTAAGTACCATGACTGCAAAATGGTCAACTAAAGTAACAGTTTTCTAGGAAATAAAAATTTCCAGGTATGGTGTCAAAATGCCTTATGAAACCAGTCCATTACCAGTTAACACAACAGTCAGAACTAAAATTGGCATTCTAAATGACTAATAATCCATTTGTGAGAAGCACATAAGAGTTTTAGTAATAAATAGAGCATTTCTTTAATAAATATTTATTTAGCCTACTACATGTCCAGGCACTGTGTGAAATGTTAGACACATAACGATGAATGAGACACGCGGTTCCTGCCTACATGGAACCCATAGTCTAGAGGAGGTAACAGACATGTGATAATATGGAAACGTAGGTACAAGGTAATGAACACTTGTATGAAGGTATACACAACCAACTATAGAAGTATAATGAGAGTGGGAGAGATTTTGTCTAGAAAAATGCAGGTGTCTTCATAAAAAGGTGATACTCATTAGGCCTTGAACTGCAGGAGACAATGGAACTTGGTCAGCTCAGTGAAGAAGAAAAGGACATTCCCACCTGAGATTGTAAATGCAAAGGTACAGAGTGGGTTCGTGGAGCAGCCAAAGTCCCATTGTGACCTGATAGGGAAGTCACGGTGGGAAGACTGGTGTGAAATGATTTCACAAAGGAGCTTTGAGCCAGCTTTGAAGGGTCTTGCATACCATTCAGAGAAACTAACCTTTAGCCAGTTGAAAATGAGGAGCTAATGAAAGATTTTTAATCAAAGGAATAATGTAATCTTAGACATTGTCTACCAAATGGAACTCTGGCTACAATGTAGAAATGGATAGAAAACAGACTATCATAAAAAAAAAAAAGTTTGGAGTCAAACTACTCTTGGTCAAATTCAGGCCCTGACAATGGCAACCTGTGTGCTAAGCATTTCACCTCTTCAACCCTTACTTTCTTCATCTAAAAATATGGAACTAATATTACCTAGCTCAAGCAGTGTTAGAATGACCTGATAAGAAGCTATGTTAGTCAAAGTCCTGACTGCCCAGGGCCAGCCTAACATTTATAGTGCTCTGGAGGGCCCCAGCTCTGTCTTGTCCTGCAAGGGGTCTCAGAGAGCAACACGGACACCTCAGCCTGCAGACCAATCCCAACCCGCAATCACTGCAGTTAACTGCTTCACGGCCAGCCCTTAGGCCTAGGGATGCACACACTTGTGGCACCATTTGCCTCATGAAAGACAGAGTCAGGGAAGAGACCTCATAGATGAGTTTTTTGTTTGGTTGGTTTTTTTTTGAGACAGAGTTTTTGCTCTGTTGCCCAGGCTGGAGTGCAATGGTGCGATCTTGGCTCACTGCAATCTCCACCTTCCAGGTTCAAGCTATTGTCCTGCCTCAGCCTCCCAAGTAGCTGCAATTACAGGCACCTGCCACCACACTTAGCAAATTTTTGTATTTTTAGTAGACGAGGTTTCGTCATGTTAGCCAGGCTGGTCTTGAACTCTTGACCTCAGGTGATCCACCTGCCTTGGCCTCCTGAAGTGCTAGGATTACAGGCATGAACCACCTTGCCTGGCCCCAACAGCTGATTTCTGTAAAGAGGCTCAACACAGACAGAGCAGGGAATTCTGAAGTCTTCAGTACCCAGAGAGAAAAGGGCAGGCTTTGGGTGGGAACATTTCCATTGCCCTGAGGAGACTGAAAATAAAGCCTCTACAACACAGGGCCAAGGCAGGGTCCCGCCTCACCTAGGACTCAGGGTAGCACCGCCAGTATCTAGCACATTGTACATGCTCAACAAACGCTTGTGATTATGGTGCTCTTTCTGATGATCACAGTTGCCTTATGATAACTTCACTGTTGTCATCATTATTAACCAGAGGCAGGAGAGCCTGGAGGAAGGGCTCCACTCTAATAGAAGGACCCAGTGCTGAAAGTGCATTTAGGTGTCTGCATTCAGGAATGGAAAAAAGGAAAAAGAACCTACAGACAGCATGCAAACGAAGTAGAGAAGACTGCCTGAAAGACCAGTTTTGAGGAAGTAAGTGGGAAGGATAGCAGCTATATTTTTGTATATTTTGAGTTCAAAGTGCCTTTGGGCATCTAAGTGCTAATACATAACAAATTGGACATACTAACCTGGAGCTAAGGAAAAATTTAGAAGTTATCAATCTATAACCAGTAGCTGAAAACTTGGAAGTGGATGAAACTTCCAAGGAAATGTACAGGTGCAGAACAGAAGGATAGAGCTCTGAGAAACCCCCACAGCCAGCGAGTAGAGAGAATTAATGATGCCGGCAAAGAAGTAGTAGCCAGAAGAGGCTGTGATGCTCAGGAAGATGCCAGAAGGAAGGCTGTCCTTCTAAGATATGTCCATTTTGTACCAGTACCCGCCAGTCATTGACTGCCCACTCTGTGCCAGGCATTCTGACTTGGTATACATTATCTCATTTAATTTGATCATTAACACACTATGTGATATGTAATTATTTCCATGTTATTAATGGGCAGACAGGCTCAGAGATGGTAAGTAACTTGTCCCATGTCACCTAACTACTATGAATTATCAGTTCCCACTAGAAACATAACTCTACTGTGAAAGTTAGAAAAAACTGGCTCAAGAGGGAGCGGCATGGAAAGGATGAGAAGTGATGTGAGTTAGGAACTTTCTCAGTGAGTTAGCTCATTTAATCCTCACAGGAATTGGGGCAGTGGCTATTATCCTGTCCATTTCACAGCCCAAGACACGAAGCTCCTGGAGTCATGGATCCATGAATACATTTGGTAAATGGATGAGTCCAGACTCAAATATAAGGATTATAGGACACAAAAGCCTACACCCTTTCCATAGCAACATGTTCTGGCTCCACCACAGGGAACAAAGGCTAAAGGGGAAAAAAGAAAGGACCCCACAACATGGGGGAGGATTTCGTTCCTTAAAATGTTTTTAAAGAACACTTAATGACACTGGAAAAATGTGTTTGATATACTAAGTGAAAATAGCAAGCTTCAAAATATTACATGCCTCAGTCTCCTCTCTATAAAGTAGGGATGTCGTAAAACCTTCTGCATGGTTCAAGTGACATGATGTGTCAATACTTCTGTTTCCTAGGCTTTCCAATTTCCTACACTGAGAACATACTCAGTTCACACCCTGACATTACCTTTTTTCACAAGTGCGTCAATTGTGTCTTCTCTTACTTTCTAAACAGCATCCCTGCAGATTAGCCAAAGTATTGAAAAGGTTTAATATTCCAGTTTTCCTGTGTTCTTCACACAAACCACCCAGCACATGGCACCAGTGCAATAATCCCCACTTCTCCCAGGAAACACAGCACTGAGAACTGTTTCTGTTCAAATCGCACACTCAGCTAGAAAATGGGCAGGAACGTGGGCTCCAGAAGATAGAGAAATCTGTACCCTTCACTCTTTTATTGACTTTTTATCTACAGTGATAAAACTTTCAGCATTACACCATTAAATTTAGCCTCAGATACAGTAAAAGCTAAGCATCAGACTAGTTTAAATACATGGCAAGGCCAACGACACTACTTCAAATCTTCATCTCTGGTTCCGAGATCAACTATACCATTTAAGGCTCAGAATCACATGCTGCTCCTCAAACACGTGCTCGACTCATATCCACTTGACACATCCATCCATCCTTCCAAATGCCACCCTGCTCCACACTTCTGCTTGCCCTCTTAGCATTCCCAGAGCCCCTCCTGGCAAGGTTAGTGCTTCCTCCACCCCCATGACACAAGATATGGTAGCTGGTTACATATGGGTGGTTTTAGTAATATCATTAAATAACTGTGGGGGAACGTGTTTATCCTGCTTGGTTCACAATCAACTAGCAATGAACATCCTTACGAAATCCTCTACCAAGCAAGTGAACTGCCTTTCTAGTATCACGATGGCATACTACTCTTTTTATTTGTATTATTTTTTTTGAGACAGGATCTTGTCCTGTTGCCCAGGCTAGAGTGCAGTGGCTCAATCATGATTCACTGCAGCCTCAACCTCCCAGGCTCAAGTGATCCTCCCACCTCAGTCTCCCAGGTACCTGAGACTACAGGGATGTGCCACCATGGCTGGCTAATTTTTTAAAAAGTTGTTTGTAGAGACGGAATTTTTGCAATGCTGCCCAGCTGTCTCGAACCCCTGGGCTCAAGCGATCCTCCCTCCTCGGCCTCCTAAAGTGCTGAGATTACAGGCATGAGTCACCATTCCTGACCACATACATTTTAAAAACAGACCAGAGCTTCAAAGAGGAGAAGATATCTAGTATTTCATGTTAATTTTTGACCAATTGTTAAAATAATTCCTATAATAAAGGAGACAGTAAAATGACCTTCCTTCCTGCCATGGCACATCAATTTGATGGAATTTTAATGGCCTTAAAATGTTTTTAAAGAACACTTAACGACACTGGAAAAATGTGTTTGATATACTAAGTGAAAATAGCAAGCTTCAAAATATTACATACTATATATCCTAATTTCATTATATACTCTCAGAAGAAAATAAACCAAATATTAAGATTCATCTTTAGGTCATATGACCTTTGCACCCAGCAGTCACAGGTTAGAGTTTAAATTTTAACAGTTGTTATTGGGTAATCCTGGGCGAGTTATCCTCACAAAGCCTCAGTCTCCTCTCTATAAAGTAGGGATGTCGTAAAACCTTCTGCATGGTTCAAGTGACATGATGTGTCAATACTTCTGTTTCCTAGGCTTTCCAATTTCCTACACTGAGAACATACTCAGTTCACACCCTGACATTACCTTTTTTCACAAGTGCGTCAATTGTGTCTTCTCTTACTTTCTAAATCATTTAAAACAGGTGTTTCCCTAGGTCAGCCTGAAACCTTTTTACCTTCTGAAGTTACAGCTCCTGTCCTCTGCTAAAAGCTTTGCAGTACCTTCTCCATAGGCATCGAACATCACTTTCATGCATCTATGTATGAGATAACTCCCCTTAAGTAATTCATTTTGGCAACAAGCATCAGGCAGAGAACAATGAGGTAAAATTTTATTTTTCCATAAACAGCAACTTCTCCCAGCAGTAATATGTTTGTGATATTTCAACTACTGAACATCCCCATCGATCCTGTACTGCAAGCACTCTTTAAAAACAGGCCTTGGGCAGGAGCCAAAAAGGTTGGGCTGGTTCCTTACTAGCCGTCTGCTTTAAACATATCACAGACCCTATACCTCCCTCTTCCAGCCTGCAGGTCAGCTGACTAAGATCTGCATTAACCTGCCCAACAAGTAGCCTCAGGTCTGGCAATATGTGATGTGAAGACAAGACTGTTTCTCAGGATAAATGTCGTGTTAAAGGTTGGGTTTGTGTGTGGGCACAACAGGTGCCCTTCAGCCTGTCTGTAACTGCCTTATAGCCTAGTCACCCCGAAGGCAGCTGTGTGTATGGCAATACATCGGGCAATGGGCTGCTTTACTGCACTCAGGGTAATAGCAAGTCTACTATATAAATGCATGACCTTTCCAAACGAGACATGTGCTGGAAGAAAAACAAATATGCCCAGTATTTTTTTTTTTAACGCACTGAAGACAGAAAACAGTAGCAGATTGTTCTCTTAGTGCAATGATTCAAGAGCAAAAGACAGTCAAATTAAGACAGTAAAAGCTGCCTGACAACTATCCCAGCCGAGGGCATGACAAAGTGACTGTGGAGGACAGGACAGATCCTCCTTACTGGGGGGAAACCTAAGTCTGCCTGACATTATTATTCTCGCCATTCATATCTACCAGAGACCACAAAGAGTATATGCAGCACCGTCATTTGCAGCAGGAGTGGTTGTAAATGTCCTGAATCCAAATAGTGACTGAGTAAGCTTGCAAAAGTACACGTCTGGGTGCCCACAAAAATCCGTGAAAACCAGCTAGGATCCTGGAGGCTGATAAAGATGTTCACATGGAGGAAAAGGGAATTTGTCAATGAACAAATACTCAAGTATTATCAACACTATAACTATTCTACTCTTATTTTATAGCAAAATCCTATTATGCAGTCGCCTTTAGCTCAGGACAGGTGTTTTTCCTTTCGCTAGATTAAACCCCCCCCCACACTCATTTCCCATCCTAGTATAATTGGGAGAGGTTCCTAAGTTGAGGGAAACTAGGAGTAGTTGACTCCCCCACCTACACATACTGCTGGCTCCCCCCGATGCCTTTTTAGTAGGGTGACTTGACACACTGTTCACATCAGGTGGATGCTGAGGTGGGCTACAGTGTTTCTCCCAATATGTGGGAAAGCACCAGGCACACTCTGTCCCAGCCTGGGAAGGCAGAAATATGCCACAGAGGACTGAACCAGGAACTGCACTGAAAGACAGGGTCAAACCAACCTGGGAGAGAAACATTTGGACTCAAGTTTATGGGGCATCACCACTCTTCATAGCCATACCAGGTGGCATTCTCCCCTTTCCAGGCACACACAGGGACCCAATATTCTTATGCAGGCTGGGCACCACCCAATTGTCCCTTGAGAGCCGGAGCCTTCCTTGCTGGGATGTCAAGGCAGCTGTGCCTACCCACCTGAAAGCCCAGGGTGTCTGAGCAAGGAGCCTCACTGCTCCAGGCTAAGGAGAAAGACCATAAAGGGAGGTCACAGTATCATGAAGGACAATGAGGTCTGTGAAAAGGACTCTGGTCCAACTCCCTCCCATTGTTTAGCTCTGAATAAACACAAGGGATAATCCTGGGCATGCTACTTGGCTCTCTCCAAAGCTTTGTTTCTATCCACAAAGCTCTAGGAAGTTTCTGACTTTCCCAGCCTCCTTCAAAAGGATGAGAGAGCCGGGAGCTGTGGCTAATGCCTGTAATCCCAGCACTTTGGGAGGCCGAGGCGGGCGGATCACCTGAGGTCAGGGATTCAAGACCAACCTGATCAACATGGAGAAACCCTATCTCTGCAAAAAATACAAAATTAGCTGGGTGTGGTGGTGCATGCCTGTAATCCCAGCTACTCAGGAGGTTGAGGCAGGAGAATCTCTTGAACCCAGGAGGTGGAGGTTGCAGTGAGCCAAGATCACGCCATTGCACTCCAGCCTGGGCAACAAGAGTAAAACTCCATCTCAAAAAAAAAAAAAAGGATGAGAGGAATAACTCACAGAGGAGATATGTAAAAGCTTTGAAAGGGACAGTGCAGTGAGAAGAGCAGCAGAGTCTAAGGAAACAGGCCCTTTTTCTTTTATCCTGGCTCAGACACTTGTGTTCTCTACAAGTCTCAGTTGTTGTGCTTGCGGGACGGGGATATCTCCAGTACCTCTTCAAATTTTAATAGCCTCCACTTTCAGATGTGTGGCTGACAGTGTGAGCAGCCTTCTCCTCAGTGACAAGAGTCCAACTTTATTTTGCCCAACAGCATGGTCAGCTCCAAGTGGTAGATCAGGATTGGTGTGAGCCTTTCCCAACAATCCCGTTTTCCACTTTTCCTGCCTCCCTTGTAACCCTGGAAAACTTTTGCTTTACCGACAAAAAGGACCAGACCTGCTTAGTTGGCTCTGCCCTTCTGCCTTTTGTCCTTTGGACTTCTTTCTGGATGGGGATGTGATATCTGAAGCTGCAACAGCCATTTTGTGCATGAAGAGTCAGACATAATGGAAGGCCAAGAGAATCCTGGAGATATCAGTGCTGAAAGCCGACCTCCAGACAGCCTGTTACATGAGGAAAATAGCCCCATCTCATTTAAACCACTGCTAGTTAGGCTTTCTCTTATTGACCACTGAATGTATTTGTAAGTCACATACTCCACTAAGGCTTATTTCCAGAGAAGAGCCAACATTCAGGTAATGACATATGTGTCTTCTGTCCCAGTACATTTCCCAAGGGTGAAAGCTGCAATCAATAGGAACAACCATTCCCATTCTAACACATCTAAATGACAGATATTCAACAAATATGCATGGAAGAAACAGAATAATTAAAAACAATTTTCGAGTCAGACCTATATTTGAACCTCTATCATCTATTAGCTGTGGGACCTCAAGCAAGCAATTTTATCACTCAAGCCTCAGTGCCCTTATCATTAGAATGCAGATTACGTTAGTACCTATTGTACTTGTTGTAAACAATAAGACAATGCATGTCAAGCCATTAGTATAATTCCTGGCATAGAACAATACTCCATAATTGGTAACTCTCATTACTGGGGGGGTCACTCATGTAGCACCAGTGGCCATGGGCATAAGGATGATGGAGTTCAAGGTCTGGACGGGAGATCTTACAAGTAAATCAGTAATTTATGGAGAAAGGTCGAGGCTCTAATACGCATCTGCATGCTCGAGGGGTGGAAAGAAACCCAACGCCCCATCTCTAAGGTCCCAATACCTTGTAAACGCCACAGATGTCTCAGCTCTCCTCCATATTTTATCAAAGTTACCAACCATTTAATTTAAAACTTCAACTCTTTATCTTACAAAATAACAGGACAACAAAATGGTCAAAAGACAGCCAGACATGAAGAAAAGAATCCTACCAGCAGATCTTCAGATTGGTTATGGCAGCTGCACATGCCTGGGCTATCCTCCCTTCTCTGGATCCCTACGGGTCATGATCATTCCTTTAGGGATTGTGCATCAGTTAGAGTGCGTTCAGCTGCAAGTAACAAAGTCCAATTCCCTCAGTGTCCTAAACAAGGAGGCAGATTAGCTCCAGGTTCAGGTGATTTAGTGCCCCCTTAACACAGGCAGGAGGCCCTTTCTATCTTTCTTCAGATCCGCCATGTGTCAGCTTCATTCTCTGGCTGGCTCCTCTCACAGCTGCAAACAGCTATAGCTGCTCCAAGCATTATTTGAATGTGAAACGTTTCAGAGGAAGAAAAAACTCATTTTCACAAGACTGAGAGGCTACCCCTTTCATATTCTGATGCAGGGCAAGCCCGTGGCCAGCCTCCTTGGAAGCACAGGGCTGATAATGAGGGCAGATCCTATACCTAGTCAGGTTCATTGAGGGTAAGGAGCAGTTGGATGTTGGGTAGGCAAGCAATGGTTTCTCCACTGGAAAATAATGCAAGGCCCAGAGAATTTACAAATGCAAATAATTACCCCCTAAACTAAGAATACCCTTGTGTATTTTCTGGTTAAAAACAAAACCAAAGCATCATCTTCACGTAGGTATGTGTTGCAGTACTACTGGAAATGTGATGTCCTCCGTCCCACCCATAGCTCCATCAACAGCCACCCTCATCCATGGACTGCCACGAGAGAGGCCAGCTCAAAGAAATTCGAGTCTACAAGTAAAAACGGAAACAGAACACGCTGATAGAGCAACATTAGATTCCAATTCTCTTATTTCAGACACCGGAATTTATTTTATAGAACACTTAAGACTGCCATAGTCAAGTTTTCCAAGTCTTGCCTGCTCAGGCAGATTTGTTTATAATTCCCAAGGACCAGTTGGGCCCCTTTATATTCACAGGACGAGGAAATAATGCTACTTAAATCCAGAGTCTCATCTGCCCTTTCTTCCCGGTACTCTTGTTTTCCTATCTAAGATCACACTTTGAAACCCAGCACAGGACGGGGGAAACCTTAATCACACCGCAAACTGCCAGAAAACTGCAAGCCTGTTTACTAGAGTGACATTTCATTCACTTATTGTGAATGTTCATTCATCTGTTGTACATTCTGCAAACTGCCGTCTTACGAAGATTACGTCTTATGTAATCTTCATAAGAACCGAGTAAGGACTACATTGTTTGGGGGAATATTAATTCCATAGCTATGAGGATGGTAGAAGTATAATAATAGTTATTTTTCATTAAAAATATATCATTTATATTAACATGGAATGGGTTTGCTATTATTTTTAATGAATAATTTTAAAAATTTTGTTTTAGTTTCTAATATGGTAAATAGATACAATCCAAATTTTAAATAGAAGCCATGCCGGATAATTTTTAAAAATGTACAGGGTCTTGAGACCAAAGAGTTTGAGAAGTGCTGCCTCAGTCCACATCAGAAACGCACAGAGGGTTCTGAGAGCTACCCCTGTGGGTGGAAGCTGCCCTCCTGCCCCAATATGGGGGAGATACAAAGGGGCAAGGCCCTCCTCTGGACAGATCCAGCATGGACACATGCTGAGCACTCACAGGGAAGGTCGAGGCCACCTCTGTGGCCTGCAATGCGATCTCTTCAGACCTGTCACAATGGGCAAACAGAGGAACCTCCCTACCTTTCCGTTTCCATCTCCATTTATGGAAACTGACAGACAAAATGACCAGCTCGAGGTCCCAACAGACATATGTGAGAGAACCAGGACTTGCATGTGTAGTATGATGACCTATTTGCTTTCCCTTCAGCAAGTGATGAGCTCTTTGAGAGAAGAGAGCTTGCGTCCTGTTCCTCACTGAATTTCCGGCATGCACCATGCTGTGTATTTGGCTCTGACTCCAAACCCAGGCCACCTGCTCCCCCTTGCCAACTGCCTGATCCACATGAGCCCAGTCCCCACCCTGTCTTCCCACTCTGCATCACTCTCTCCAGACCCCTCCGATAGAGACGTCACCATGTAGAACTGGAAGCAGTGAGGCAATCATCTCGAGCAAATATTCGTAAAAACATCCTCTGTACTGAATGCCTGGGCATGCACACCTTTAACAATTGTTTTCTTTCTTAATCAAACCCTCCTGTTGACTTTAAATTACATCTTTATTTTTACTACCTCTGAAATGCACGAATGCTCCTCTCCCCATTTTCAGCAAAGGTTGTGTTGCTGGCCTTGTCTTCCACATCCAGCTTTATTTCAGAGTTGCGGGTAAATCCAGCAGCCCTCCCACCTGCTCAGTCCTGGGTGTCCTCTGTGTTCAGCCCTCTCCCTCTGCCCTTCCCAGTCACGGGATCCCTCCTTCTCCCAACCCCCAAGCACAGCTGGACCCAGTTTCCTGGCTTCTGTCCTACCAACAGCCTCTGAAATAAGCACACAAAACCCCTTTTGTTTTTGAAGGTTTTTCTCCCAGCTGGTAAATACAGAAAAACAAAATAGGATTTATAAAATAAAGCACACCATGGGGCAGTTATAGTTTCAGGAAAAAAAGCCATTATTTTATATAGAACAATTCTCTCTGGACTTCATTAAACTGAAAATTAGCGTAGGTCTGCTCTCACTTAAAATATTCTAGAAGGATTCCTTTAGGCCTAAAAATGAGCCCTATCCTAAATCTTCTCTCAGTAATTCTTCAGTTTTGCTCACCTTAACCCTCATTAAAAAACCAGGTAGTAAAAATAAAGATGTAATTTAATTGTTACCTGGCCTCTTCCCTTGGTCAAGTTACCAGAAGGTGGAGAGGTAAGAGTTAGTTATTTAATTGCAAAATTACTCAGGTTTCCCCAGTGGGTATTCACATCAATTCCAGACTAGAGTCTCTTTTATCTTAAAGCTTCCTTCTTCCTTACAGAGAGGTAAAGTCAATTTAAGTCATTTCCTGGCAAAGCTGGGTATACATGCTAATCTTCATAGCTCTAATAATTCATGACACTCCCCTCAGTCTGAATATAGGACAACCCTCTTTTAAAAGCACTGGCTCCTTGGAAATTGCATTTGAAGCTGTTTTGATACAAGGTGGTCTAATCCATAATCCTTTATTGGTAAGTTGCACTTGTGAGTGGGCAATGGCGAAATATAGCAGGTTTTCCAGGAGGTTTTTTCAACAATGGTGCTTCATCAAGTGATTTACTGCATGAAATGTAATTGTATATATCTCAGCTCTTCCCATATATTGCAAATAATAATAAAAAATCTTCTGTATTAAGTCAAATAATTGGAGAGCTAATACCCCATAGTGAGTTAGGAAGGTGATTTTTGGAGTCCAGCAGCCCTGGCTCTGCCCTGGACTGACTCAAGGAGCTCAGACAGCTACATAGCCCCTCCAACCTCAGTATGTCCACTGTCTCACACAGGAGTGCTGTCAAGATTAAGTGGGACCATCATACATATAGTACCCAGGAAAGTCTCTGGCACTTGGTAAAGGTTTGAAAATGTTAACTTATATTCTCATGTGTCCCAAATTTAGATGGGAAATGTGAATTATAAGGCTATTAAACAGCATCATATTAATGGAGTAGTGGACTATAAAATAGGTAAAGGGAGCTCTCCCGTATCAAATGTATCAGACAACTTGAAAAAGATACATCAGGGAATTATGCAATTACATAATCCTATTGATTTATATACAATTCAACTATACATAAATATGCAGTAAAATTAAAAATACACAAAAATATAAAATACTTAATAAGAAACAAAGGTTTCCAAGAAAACAAAATGTGATTCTAGTCTGCACCCACCCTTCTCCCAGAAGAAAAGTCCTACAGGGTGAAAAAGAAAGATGTAAATACCTCTATGGAGCTACTGACATCACTAAATTGATGAGCTCGGGTCCCTATCCATCTCTTGGGATCCATTTTTATAATCCATCAATATAAACAATTTCTCAGAGGCATAGTTTGAAACGAAAACAGGAAATTTGGGACTAAATTGCCTTAAAGGCACAGTTTAATGATGAAAACAATTCATAGAATAATGCACACAGCAAAAATCCTACCTTCATTCCATTCAAAATGGATGAAGAGGCTGGATGCAGTGGCTCACACATAATCCCAGCACTGTAGGAGGCCGAGATGCGAGGATTACTTGAGGCCAGGAGTTTGAAATCAGCCTGGCTAACATGGCAAAATGCTGTCTCTACTAAAAACACAAAAATTAGCTGGGCATTGGTGGATGCCTGTAATTCCAGCTACTCTGCAGGCTGAGGCAGGAGAATTGCTTGAACCCGGGAGAGAGAGGTTGCAGTAAGCCCAAATCGCACCACTGTACTCCAGCCTGGGTGACAGAGTGAGTGAGACTCCATCTCAAAAACAAAACAAAACAAAACAAAACAAAACAAAACAAAACAAAAAAAAGGGATGAAGAGGCCTAAGAAACAAAAATTCATAATTGGATTGTTATATTTTTGTCAGTGGATTTATTTTATGTTTAAAGCCAAGAGTTATAAAGTCATCAACTATTGGTCATAAAGAAAGGATGAGTGGCCATGGCTTGTCTCTGAACATTAATAATTCGTGCACATCCTAAAATATCACTCAAGCCAACATCCCCTACATACTAACTTGGGTGACTTATGCACTCATTTTTTAAGTGGTGACTTCTTTAAGTGATGACTGCATCACTTAAAAAGTGCTTTTAGGTCAGAGCTATTAACAAGGAGAGGCCCTGTAATGGAGAGCTAATTGTAGGTTTTCCTCATCAACGGGAATAGAACATGGAAACCATTAGGACTGGCTTACAATGGGCAGATAGCCCACAGACACAGCTGTTTGTAAGTTAGGAGGCAGAATGGTATTATCACTTATACTATGTTAAAAGGAGACAAGAATATTCTTTGTCTTCTATGGCAGCAGAAAGGAAAAAGAGAAACTAGATCTTCAGAGCACCTTGATTTCTAACACAGATTTCAGCAACCTCCACTGCTAAACACTAGTCCATGTGCCACTCTCTCCTTGCAAATAGATTTTTCTGGTCACCTGTTTATGGCAAGCCTGATCTCGGGAAGCTAGAAAAGTTCAGGTCTCCTCTAGAACAAGCCCTTGCTCACTTACCAGGTTCCCACTGAGCCCAGAAAGGCTGACAATGTCTTCCCCACATTGCCTTTCACAGCTTGCTCAGATAAAGAATTCGCTAAATCTGAAAATGAGCCAGGCTTGGACTAACCAGGGCATCTTAAAGCTCCTCCCCCCCACCCCCCAGCCTTTTTTTTTTTATGGTAACCAGCAAAACTCAACAGAGTTTGACTCAACAGAGCCAAAACTCAGTTACATTTGTGTGACTCTGCAAAGAGAAGTCAGCTATAGTAGGGAGAAAAGGAAGAAGGCAAGAAAAGGAGACTCAAGATGAGTTTACATCCAAGAGAAGCAGAGATATCTGTAATCTACCTAGAATAATGTGAAGGAACTGTCCAGCATGTATGCTCAGATCCTCCATTCATTAGCACAAGCTGAAAACGTGAACTGCAAATTCTACACCAGCATCCTTTGCTTCCTCCATGACAGTGGGAGGTAGCAAGCGGAGTCCAACACTTCTTCATGACATAAGAAAGGCAGGAACAATACTGATGAGAATCAAACTGTGTGCCAAAAACAGCTATTGGGGTATTTGCTGTCCTCATCATTTTAAATCATACAAAGTTCTTCCCAGTTGATGCAGATATGTTTCTTTCTTCAAATTAAAGCCAAAAAACTGATAGGCATTGGTGGTTCACACCTGTAACTCCAACACTTTGGGAGGCTAAGGTGGGAGGATCGCTTGAAGCCAGGAGTTTGAGATCAGCATGGGCAACATAGCAAAACTCCATCTCTACAAAAAGTTTTTTAAAAATTAACTGGGTGTGGTGCCATACACCTGTAGTCCTAGCTACTTGGGAGGCTGAGGCAGGAGGGTTGTTTGAATCCAGGAGTTCGAGTGTGCACTGAGCTATGATTGTGCCCCTGCACTCCAGCCTGAGCAACAGAGTGAGACTCTGTCTCTAAAAAACAAAACAAAACAAAACAACCAAAAAAACTTGCATATCTTGCAGAAGTCGCTCCAGGGTTCATAGCACAGAATTAAAGCACTAAAATAGATCAATACAGCATAAAGGCAATTAAAGTAAAACCATATGAGGAATGGGAAGCTGTTATGGATGGTTCTCTCCAAGTATAAACACTGATGAATGTGCTCACACCCTGCATGAAAAATCAGTAGGTCCCCACGTCAACACGAGGAGGAATATGTCATTATCTAGACTGAATGAAGTGTATGGACAAGGCAGGCAAAATGAAGCAAAGGGCCAGGCAGAGGGTCAGCTAGGGAGGAGAGGTGGTGGGACACATACAAAGACAAATGGGAAAAAAAAAGCTGTTAGAGTCTTTCTGGAAAGTACAACTGGCAAGAGAAAGTAAGTAGGCTGAGGTTGGCTCTGAAAAATCATGGAGCAGGTAAGCAAAATGGCTGGGTTATGGCTAGGGTAATCAATGGGACTGTTCCCAAAGGGGCACTGAGTAATGCCAACAAGAGGTTTGCTACCAATGGCTGCCTTTTGACAAAATAGCTCCAGGATTCCCTTGACAGTTTTATTTCATCTGGACCAGTACTGTTGCAAGTGACCTGGAAGGAAGAAAGAGACAATCCTGGATTGGGGCAGGATAGGAGTGGAGGTTCTTCAGTCCTTTAGAACAGAAATACTTCAAGTCAAATTCATGTTGGAGGTGGAGGTAGGACAGGCAGCATGTCTCTTCCAGGGTGGCCAAGGACTTTTCATGAAAATCTACTGAGAACTGAAACCTTTGTATCTTTAGCATCCTTTGGCATAGAATATTGGTCAGAGTCCTGATTACTACCACCACCATCCCCCACCCCTTATCTAATATACATTAGGTGGGGCAGGGTTTAGTTGAGTAGAGAGCACAGGATTTAAGTCTACACTAGCTGAGGTCAATGAATTGAGTGTTGGGCTTCTGGGTATACTCTTTAAGACCAACCTTCTCAGTCAATAAGATATAGAATTCCTACTGCCAAAGCTGAGATTCCATTTTGGCACAGATTCTTTCGAATACTGCATTTTCTAAGAATCTAGGAGATGAAGGCAGTGGCTTTCTGGGACACGTGATGTAAAGCTGGAGAAGCAGTTCCATCCCACAAACATTTACAAGGCACTGAGCTAAGAGATACAAAGATGGGTAATTTGTCTAGATGAGCTCCTTGAGGCTAGGGTCTGAGAATAGAACCTGCAAACAACTGCCAACGTGGTTGATGAGCTTCATGACAGGATTATGTAAGAAGAATGGTGACGGCACAAGGGAGAGAAATATAATTTCTACCTAGGAAATTAAGGAAGGACTTCAGGACATCTCAGCACAGTCTTCAAGGATAAGTAGGATAAGGAAGTGAGAAAGGCTGCATGTTATAAGACACATACTGGGCAATTTTGATGAAGAGAGCAGCTCAGAACATGTCCCCCTAACATTTTAGTACTCAACATGCAAGGGGGGGCTATTGGGCTACTTATTCAAACACCTCTAGATCTGTGGTTTTGGTCTTGGCCTTGGCATGTGGAAGGAAGAGGTGCCATGACAAGTATGCTATATTTCATCATATGAGATGGCCTAGGACATAAGAATGGTGAGGATTAGGGAATGCCTTCAGTAAAACCCTAGCTGACCAACATCATAGTCACATCTTCAAGAGAAAAAGTCCCCCTGCCCAACAAAAACAAATTCAAAATAGGAAGCTACCCTTGCTCCAAATGCATTTAAATCAACACAAAGATAAACGAAGCATACAAAGTAAGGTAATGTGACACCCTCAGAAGAACACAGTAATTCTCCACCAATAAATCCTAACCAAAAAGAAATTCTTGAAATGTCAGATAAAAAATTCAAAATACTCATTTTAAACACGCTCAATGAGATGCAAGAAAAATCTGAAAATTAATATAAGGAAATCAGAAAATCAATTCATGATATGAATGAAAAATTTACCAAGGAGATAGACATCTTAAAAAAATTCTGGAACTGAAAAATTCATTGAAGGAATTACAAAATATAATCAAAAGCTTCAGTAATAGACTAGACCAAGCAGAAGAAGGAATCTCAGAACTTGAAGGCAGGTCTTTTGAAATAATACAGTCAGGCAAAATATAAGGAAAAAAGAATGAACAAAGCCTTTGAGACATTTGGGACTATATAAAGCAACCAAACTTACAAATTATCAGTGTTCCTGAGGGAAAAGAAAGACCAAAGATCTCTTTAAGGAAATAATTGATGAAAATTTCCCAAGTCTGGCAAGAAATTTGGACAGATCCTCCAGATACAGGAGGCCCAGCAATTCCCAGAAAAATACATTGCAAAAAGGACTTCACTGCAGCATATTATAATTAGACTGTCTAAAGTAAAAGTGAGCCAGGTGCAGTAGCTCATGCCTGTAATCCCAGCATTTTGGGAAGCTGAGGCAGGTGAATCACTTGAGTCAAGGAGTTTGAGACCAGCCTGGGCAACATGATGAAACCCAATCTCTACCAAAACAAACAAACAAACAAACGAATAAAAAATACGGAAAATTAGCTGGGTGTGGTGACACATGCCTGTAGTCCTAGCTACAGGGAGGCTGAGGTGGGAGGATTGCTTGAATCGGGGAGGCAGAGGTTGCAGTGAGCTGAGATTGCTCCACTGCACTCCAGCCTGGGTGACAGAGCATGATCTTGTCTCAAAAAAATATAAATAGATAAATAAATAAAGCAAAAGTGAAAGAATTTTAAAATCAGCAAGAGAAAAGCATCTAGTCACCTGTAAAGAAAACCCCATCAGACTAACAATGGATTTGTCAGCAGAAACCTCTTAGATAGAAGATAATTGAATGACATTTTCAAAGTGCTGAAACACAAAGAAAAGAAAATGTCGACCAAGAATTTTATATCCAGAAAGAATAAGCTTCATAAATGAAGGAGAAATAAATTCTTTCCCAGATAAGCAAATGCTGAGAGAATTTATCATCCCTAGACTGGCTTACCAGCAATGCTCAAAGGAGTCTTAAACATGGAAATAAAAGGCTGATATTCACCATTATGAAAACACAAAAGCTCACAGGTCTTATAAAGCAATCAAAGGATTAAGAGAAGAGAAAGGAATGAATGGCAACAAGAGAGAATTCCACCAAACCACAGAGACAGAGAGAAAGAAAAAAACAAAGAATCAAGAAAATGACAACATGACAGGAACAAAACCTCACATACCAATATTAACCTTGAATGTAAATGCATTAAATGCTCCACTTAAAATATATAGATTGTCATAAAGGATTAGAAAAAGATCCAACTAGGCTGGGTGCAGCGGCTCACGCCTGTAATCCCAGCACTTTGGGAGGCTGAGGCGGGTGGATCACAAGGTCAGGAGTTCGAGACCAGCCTGGCCAATATAGTGAAACTCCGTCTCTACTAAAAATACAAAAATTGGCTGGGTGTGGTGGCACTGTGCCTGTAGTCCCAGCTACTCAGGAGGCTGAGGCAGGAGAATCACTTGAACCCAGGAGGTGGAGGTTGCAGTGAGCTGAGATTGCACCACTGCACTTCAGCCTGGGTGACACAGCAAGACTCCGTCTCAAAAAAAAAAAAAAAAAAAAGATCCAACTATACGCTGCTTATAAGAAACTCACTTTACTTGTAGAGACATGTATAGACTGAAAGTACAGAGGTGGGAAAAGATATTCCATGCAAACGGAAATCAAAAGTGAGCAGGAATCACTATACTTATATCAGATAAAACAGACTTTAAATCAAAAACAGTAAAGACAAAAAAGGTCATTATATAATGATAAAGGAATCAATTCAACAAGAGACTATAGCAATTTTAATATATATGTACCCAACACTGGAGCACCCAGATTCATAAAACAAATATTACTAGACCTAAAGAAAGAGATAAACACCAATACAATAATAGTAGGGGACTTCAACATCCCACTCACAGCATTAGACACACTGTCAGGACAGAAAATCAACAAAGAGACATTGGACTTAAGTTGGACTTTAAGCCAAATGGACCTAACAGACATTTACAGAATATTCTACTCAACAACTGCAGAATATTCTAATTGTTCTTGATCGGTAGCCTCCAAGTCTTATGATATTACTTGGTTGAAAAACCAGTGGATAGCCATGATGGAATCAGTGACTATCAGTGGCAACTGTACTTGGTCATATTTTTCACCAAATCTGTCACTATTAGGGAACATCCTGAGTTTGCTTTTGCTTATGAAGCAAAAAGGACATGGGGAGGATGATTTTAATCTAAGACATAACCTGAGCTATCAATGGCTTCTTCAGTGTAGGGATACCTGAGTAGCCCACTAATTCATAGATTTATTCAACCCTGCAAAGATGCATGTAAGGAGACCTTGAAGTTTAAGAAAAGGGAAAAGAGAAGCAAAGATAGCAAGGTGCAGTCTCCTTATGGAGGAAGATAAGGACCCTTAAAACTCACCCCCAAATCAAAAGCAAGACCAAGGGCAGGAAGGTGGAAAGATTTTCACATGACTAGCCACTAATAAAGTCATGAAATATTCCATAGTACATATTCCCTGGACCTGCCTCCCTCCCTGGCATTGAATATCAATAGGCTCTGCATTAATTCCTACCCTTGTTGCTCACCACATCAACAATGAGAGTGAGCATTTGATCAGTGACAGAGCCTTGGGCACAAATAAGCAATGTCTCTTGACCTCCTTAATTCCATCGAATATGTTTTATCATCAATATCTCTCTTAGAATGCTCTATGCATAACTGAATCCAGTCACCAGTCACTTAAATCATTCAAAAGTCCTTAGTGCAATCAATGGCAAAAGGAAAAATAATACAACATAGGTCTCTCAAGGATTCAATTTCAACACAGGCTCTTCAAGGGTTCTTCTGATTTAAGCTACCACTACTAACGTACACAATTGACCAAAACAATATTAGTAATTATGAGAATGGGACTATATTTAACATGAAATTAACAAATCAGTGGCAAAAGAAAAAATAGGAAAAAGCAGAGCAAAGGTATTCAAGATTATGAATGATCCCTGTAGCCCTTTCCAAAACAAACAATTTTAAAAATCTGCAAATAATCACCTCCAGGTGATTATGTAACAGAAATGAAAACTAAATCTGAATTCAAAATCAGAAGAATGCAAGAGATAGTTTATAATCTTGGTTTCTTTCCCATATATTAAATGTAAGCATAATGGAAGAAAAAATAACATATCCAAATTCTCCTCAATGAGCAGACAAATATTTACAGTACCTGGATTTTTTTTTTTAGCAGATGCTCAAATAGAAGGATGCCATGTTAAACATAATGATTTAACAGAGTAAATGCTCTCTTGGTTTAAAGTGCCTGGAAGAGGAATCAAAGGATTAAAGAAGGACTAATTTACAACACAGGTGGAAAAGCCCATTACTGTATGTCTCCTCTTTATATCATTTCCCTAATGATAACATGGAATAGTAAATCAGACTAGTATTGATTCAATCTCTTTTCTGCTCTAATTATGGCTGCTTCTTGTATCTTAGAAGAGGCTTTGAGAGGTTCCCCACTATTGTGAATCACAAACTGAAACCTCCTTAAATGTATAGAAGTCTATAATAAATTTACATTTGCTACCACATCACAATGTTGTCTGTTTTGTATATCTTCATTCTCTTCCTTCAAAATTGTTTTTAAAAAAACACCTTTGAATGCAAGGCTCACATCTGCTGTGTCTCATTCATATGGTTCAATTCTCTGTACAAGAATGCTTGATAGATCTCATTGTGCATCTGAAACATAATAATGTCCATTCTTTTGAATAGTAAGATGATGTATCTTTGTACATTAGGATAATCTTCATCATTAGGGGAAATACTCTGAGTTGAATTTCTAATAATGGTTAAAATATGTAAAGACATGTACATATGCGTATATTCATCCATAGTCTCTCATCTGGCACCCCTCCCACCAGTGTTGTGAACAGCTCCTGCAGGTGCACAAGATAGGTAGCTGGCTGTGGGGTAAAGCAAAAGATCATTGAATAAAATAAAGCCAAATGAGTAAAAGGAGAACCAAAAATATGTCCTTGGACACATTGAAACCATATTCTCTCCAGCTCTTCTAGCCACACACATACACATGAACACCAGACAAAGAAGGTCATTATATAATGATAAAGGGATCAATTAAGCAAGAGACTGTAACGATTCTAAATATATGTATGCGCCCAACAATTTTAAACATTCCCAGCCAGTGGAGCAGAAACCTCTTCTGTTGCTCCTCATACTGAAGACAGATCTTTTATCACAAACCCAGAACCACAGAAAACCTCACTGCTAAGTTAAACAACACTTTGGATGAGGAAACAACCTTTAGAGCAGAGTTTATCAAACTCTTTTACTTATGTGGTCACTAAGAAAATGTTAAGATTCTGTTTTTCACATACTTTAAGTTAGCATTCAAATTTTTTCATCATAATTGTGAAGTCTGTAATTCTGGAATACTTGAATTATTAAAATTTTTAATTAAAACATATCACTCTTGAAATGTATCTCGTGAATATGACAGCAATTTGAAAAACACCTTCATCCATCAAAAAAAGGTGAACAAACTCTTCTTTAACAGTAAAAAAAATGCTGTATTGTTATTTTTCTCCTTGAGCTTATTGTATTTCGATTCCATTTTCCCCAAACATTTTTCTCCAATATATTTTAATGCTAGAAAGGCTTTTATTAATCTCCCTACTATACTTCTCTGTTAAGAAAAAGTATGTATAAAGTAATTTTTAAAATATTTCCTGTAACCATAAGGCTTTAAAATGTTCAATTGTAAGCAATCATTACTAATGCACAAAATTTGTCCAAAGAACATTAGTAATTATTTATCAACATGTCAATATGGTTAGCATGGAAAATATACTTTTATTAAAAATACATTTCTACAGAAATAGTTTGTTTATATTTCTCCCAGTTAGTTCATATGCCTATGAAGAAGTATTTTCCATTGCTATATAATAAGGTAGAATTTAGCACCAATTCCATATAATTCTTTTTTACCTTTATAGTTGTATGCAGTAAGACACCTTGTTTACATAAATAATAAGGGAATGAAGGAGACATCATCAAAAAAATATTTTCGTCTATCATCTTATGGCTCCTTCAATACTGCTGAAAGCCAAGAAGTTAAAACTACATAACTTGAAAAATGATATGTGTCCTGGTCCTTATAATCACTCCCTTTACCAGTATGGACACTAGTATGTTCATAGTTCTTTGTGGGTGGAACAAGATCTCTGTACCCCAGGACAACACACTACTGTAAGACAGAGGCGGGTAACAGGTGTGGTTTTCTCTGTCAAGCAGGAGCAGAGTGACAGTAAAAGGTGAGGTGGAAAAGGAGACGTGGCGATGTCAGTTTTGAAGCAAATCAGTTTTAAGAAAGGGAACTTATAGAAGTTGGGGGCCAGGAAATTGACTTCTTTAAACTATCCACGCCTTCACAGCTCACAGAAAGTCCTCACATCCTCCTATGCGCTGGACACCCCAGCTGCACCACCTCTCTGCTAGACAAACATGTTGTTGCCAGACATTCTGTTCATGTATAAGCTTTGTACACACAAAAATGCACTTAGTTTAACACATGGATTCCCTTACAATATGTAAACCTGTAGCAGTTACTACAGGAAAAATAATGAATTTTTTAAAAAGATAGAAACATAAATTTTGTTCAATCTACTTAAAAAGAGAGAAAATATCTAATCACAATATCCTGAGAACATAAACCATACTCAACAAAGGGTTATAGTCCAATATACTTTATAATCTCAAAGAAAACCCTGGAAACAGCCCGAATGTTATTAAACAATAGGAAAACAGCTAAATGAATTATGCTACAGCCATATAATGGAAGTATATGTAACATTTTAATTTGAAGAACATATACTGGCATTAGAAAATATTCTTCATATGGTATTGAGTAAAAAAAAAAACCAAGCAGGCAACAAAGTCATGAATACAATTTTATATTAATTGATAAAAATATATGTGTATAGAAAAAGACATTTAAGAAACTCTATTAAACTGTTTTCAGTGGTTATCCTTAGGTGATGTAGTTATGGACAACTTTCTTTTTTGCTGTATTGTTCTTTCCAATTTTTCTACAGAGGGCAGGCATTTCTCTCCCAGTGAGGGTTGGAGGAAGTTATAGTGGGAAGGGAAGAAGGTAGGGAAATAGGCTCCCTATCTCTACGCTGCTGCATGTGGCTGTGGACTTCACAACCAGACAGATGATGTCCAGCCAGGGTTGCCAATCAGAGCTTAAATCCACACTACCTGCTGTAGGGGTGCATCCCCATCACAGGGAGTGCAATTTTCTTTCTACTTCTTCATGTAAGTTTTGATCATGTCTCTCCTTGACCAATCTGATCCTTTTATCATGGACTTCCATGGCTGGTTCCTTTAGGTCACTGATTTCATTCCCTCTACACACAGGTGGAGCGAATGCAATCAGGTTCACATCATGCTAATCTCATGAAATATTCCAGCTCATGGGTGCAAGAAAGCCTTTAGTCAGCAAGTAAAATGCTATGCTATGGTTTGAATGTGTCCCCGCCAAAAGTAAGTGTTGGAAACGTAATCCCCAATGCAACAGTATTGGGAGGTCAGGCCTAATGAGAGGTGATCTGGCCATGAGGGCTCTGCCCCATGAATGGATGAATGCTGTTATCACAGGAGTGGGGCTTTGTTAGAAAAGGGTGCATTCAGTCCCCTTCTCTCTTCTCTGTTCCACCCTGTTTTTATCCTTCTACCTTTGGGATGATGCAGCAAGAAGGCCCTCGCTAGATGTGGCCCCTTGATCTTGGACTTCTCAGCCTCCAGAACCATGAACTAATAAATTTCTGTTCATTATAAATCACCCAGTCTATAGTATTCTGTTATAGCAGCACAAAACAAACTAAGACACGCTGTAAACCAATGTGGTTATCTGGGCCTTCAGCGGGTAATATTGACTTCTGTGATATTATACAATGTCCATCTCCTACCTCAGTACATGTGGAGGGATCTTGACAATGGTATCCAGACCACCTAGAGTTTCTGCAAAAGAAAAATTACAAAGTTAAAAATAAATATTTAAACACTGAGAATATACATTGTACATGAATTTCTCTGTTAGTTTCTCTTTTCCCCAGGAATTCCTCTAACTATAAACTAGTCAATTCTCAATTATCTGCATGCAAGTCTTTCATATTTTAAAATCCTTTTCCCTTGAGAGCCCCAGAGATTTCCCTGGACCTTGCAAACTAGGAGGGGAAAGTTAAAAATTAGGGCACATTTCCCTATACAGATAAACAACGAATAGTTAAATTCCTAATCTGAACCACTGAATCTAATTACAACTGACTAAGATACCATATTCTTGTAATAAAAATAGAGAAAGAAAAGCTGTTTCCTTGAAAATACTGTTTCAATATCCTTACACAATAATTCATACTTGTGAAAGACTTTCAAGTTCACAAAGGACTTACACAACATCTCATTATTCTCATACACATTTGTGACATGGTAGATTAAACTTTTAAAAAAAAATCACAGTATAGTTAGGATATCGATTGGAAGGCTCACATCCAAATCTCGTTAATCCAACCTGGATGTTCAATACTTTGCCATTGTTTGTGGATTTTTAACATTATTGCTGCCTCCAATTTTAGAGATAATGAAAAGCTCACCAGTCTCTTCCCCCAAAAACTGTACTATTTCAATCCTTCCAATTTGTCTCCAGTCTTGCAGCTCAAATTGTGTTAACCCCTTTCTTCACTCCTTAGAGTCAACAAGCCCTGTCTATCTGAATTATTTTCACTGGGGAAGGAGAAACGTCTCTTCCTACCTTGTTCAGAGATCAGAGAGAATAACAAATATGAAATATATATATATCAGAGACTCAAGGCTAAGAACAGGCCTGGTAGGATCTGGGGTTGATGTGTCCAGTGGGGCAAAAGAGTGGATTTCAGAAAGACAATTAATCAGCAGAACAGAAAGATGAGTTCAGCAGGGTTCTTGGTACTGTGAAGACAAGGCCAATGGAGGAAGATGAAGGACTGAAGTCAATGCTTAAGATGAGACAGGATGACAAGAAAGGGAAGCCCTGCGATGCAGGTACAGGAAGCAGCTCAAAGGCCACACAGGCCAGCACAGCTCACCAGTTAGCACAGCAGGGACTGGCACCCAGGACGAGCCGGTGCTGCTCCCCAAGGAAAGGCAGTGACAGTGAACAACCAGATCAGCATGGTTTTCCCACAGGACAGAGGGATATATAGTCAATCAAGGCTGGGTAACAGTGCCCAGCTCTATAAGGCTAAGAGCAAGCTAGAAGAAAAGGAAAAGAGAAAGGGCCATCACACAGCAGCCACCATGAAACTACGCCTCTAAGTGCAGTGAGACTCCCAGGCACATGGGATAAGTGTGGAACCCAAGGTGAAGAGCATCCAAAGGTCAAGGGAAAAATGGCCTGCAGCTTTGCTGTAAGCACCCAGGACAGAATGGTAGCTGGGGAGAGGGCATCATGGAAGCATCAAGAAGGAAAGCAAAGAGAACCAGGTTCCAGTCCCAGCTCCGCTCCAGCTTGTGACACTGTGGGATGGGGGCAGGTCACTTATCCTCTGTAAATTTCAGTTCCCTCATCTTTAGAAAGAAGACAATGACACCTTCCTCCCGGGATGCTTATGAGGAGCTGATAGGATCATGATCACAAAGGGCCTGACACAGTCCTTAGATGCCAGTGCCAATTCCTGTCTCCCTTCTTTGATTCTCTTACTAAATACTGGACCAGGTCCTGGGCTAGGGACCCAGTGGTGAGAACAGACACGATCCATGAATTCATGGAGTGCACATTCTCATTTTGAAGCATGATAAACGCCAAGAAGGAAAATACAGGGAATTAGGCAAAAGTGGAACAGGAGGTCCTACTGTGGACTGTAAGGTCAGGGCTTCCTGCTGGGGGTAATGAGACCACAAATGATTTATTTAAAGTAGATAAGGAGGGGTCACTCCAAGTGGAGGGAATAATAAGTTTGAAATGCTTGGAGAATCCCAACATCTTCCCTGACTCTGTCCTGCCACTTGGGTCCAAGCTGCCACCTTCTCTCACCTGGATGACTATACCAGCCTCTGTCCTGGGCTTTTGGCTTTTGGCCTTGCCCCTGAAGCTGCAGTCTCTGCTTAACACAGTAGCCTGAGAGACCCTGTCAAGACCCAAATGAGAGCATTTCCTCCACCCCAAATGACTCCCCATCTCATCCTTAGAGAGCCCAACAAGGACTTGCATGATCTAGTCCTCACTTCCTACTTCTTTCCCCTCACTCCAGCCCCCTGGCTCCTTGCTCTTTCCCAAAGCCATGAGATGTTTTCCCAACTAGGAGCCTCCCTTTTAGTAAGGTTTTCCGTGAATATCCTATTTAAATGGCAACTCTCCCTTTACTCCAAGCACCTCCTATCTTCTTCAGCATTTTATGTTTTCCCTTTCTTAGCTCTTATCACTCTCTTTGCTGTCATGTATATTTTATTTATTTATCTTGATTACTGGCTGTCATCTCTCCAAGAGTCTGTAAACTCTTGGATCTTTTTGCCTGTTTTGCTCACCATGTTATCCCTAACACTTGGAACAGTACCTGGCACATAGTAGGTACTCACTAAATATTTGCTGAATTAATGAAGTAAGAGGGAGCACAGTGTAGCTGAGTAACTGAAAGAAGATCAGTGTGGCTGAAATTCAGAAAGCAAGGACCCCTCTCTCTCATGAGCATCTCAGAGGGTGATGACCCCTCTCTCTCATGAGGGTCTCAGTGTGGGATGCCCCTCTCTCTCATGAGGGTGGTATAGGACAAGGCTGTGGGGCAGGTAGGAGCCAGGCCATGTAAGGCTGGACAGAACACACCAAGGACTTTTGTTTTTATCCTAATGGGATGCTATTCAGTGTTTTAACATGGCATGTCATGAAAAGATTGGGGTTTCCAAGGTGACACTACTTGGGAAAAAGAACTAGAGCAGACAAGGAAGGAGCAGTTAGGACGGTGTTGCAGAAGTTCAGATAAAAAGAGAAGGCAGCTTATTCTGGAGAGCTGGCAACAGAGGTAGAAAGACGTGAACGGGCTTGACATATATTTAGGAGGTAAAAATGAGCACAGCTTGGGTGACGGACTAGGTAAGATGGCAAATTACAGAAATGTATCAAGGATGACTCTAGATTTCAAGTTAATGCAACTGGACAGGTGATGACATCAACTGATCATTTAGAAACACTAGAAGTGAGTGAGGTTTGGCAGTGAGGTAGAGGTGGGGAAGAGCACATGGTCACTTTGAGCCTTGTTGAGCTGAGTGCCTGCGAGCCATTGAGGTGGAGATGTTCAGTAGGTAGCTAAGTTGCGGGGTGTGGGTTTCAGAGCACTGGTGTCGACTAGTGATATAAATGCGGGCATCACATTCTCAGAAATGGAGCCGAAGCTGTGGGTATGTGTGTGTTCAACTCCAGAAGAGCTGGGAGTAAGAGATGAGGGCTCAAAGCTAACCCTTGAGAAACTCAAATATTTACAGCTAGGGAGAGAATCTGGAGCTAGCAAAGGAGACAGAGTGACTCAAGAACCAAGATGGAGCTGGTAGGGTGTGATCATAGAAGTCAAGGTAAAGCAGGTGCCCAGCTGTGTCCAGTGTCACCAGGAGGACCTGTGAGATGGGAATGAGAATGGTCTGCCAGCCAAATGGCTGTATGTTACTGTTCTTCAGTAACTGTGAGTTGGTGGGATGATGGAGGTGAAAGGCAGATGACAGCAAGATGAAGGCAGAGTAGAAGGTGAGAACACAGATACAATTTCTACACTTTTTAAGAAGTTTGGCTGTGAAGTAATAACCTGTGGCTGGAAGAAAAAGCAAGTGGGTAGATAGAGAGAAGGGTGCTGGTTGGATAGATGTTCCCTCTTCCCCTACTTGGCCTTCGTGCCTCTAGTTTCTCTCCCCGCTCCTCCATTTTCCACATTCATTCTGCATAAGGCCCCTGATAGATATAAAATACTAAAAGTAGGACTTGGTTGCTTCCAGCTCTCCTGTTCTGCAATTCTATTTCATCCCATCACAGCCTAGCTCACAAGCCCCCAGGACTGCCAGTTCCTGAAGTTCTTTCTGCCTTTCCCCAAGCCAACCCTTCATCCAATTCATTCCTTTCTACTCCCTGGCCAGGCCATTCCTCACCAACAAAAACAACCAACCAGATAACACTAAATGAAGAGAAGATACATACATATGCCTTATTAGTTATTCTGCAGCCATTAACACTGATTTTCAGAGAAGTGTCATGACAAAGTAGACAGAGTAGAAGAAGATGCTAAAGTTAAAAAACACATGACAATATGCCATACGTGGTATGACCTTTTGCAAAGGGAAAGACTCAAAAATGTCAACAGTGTTATCTCTGGATAGGGAGACTGCAGATTATTTTAATTTTTTCTTTATGTTGTTCCATTATTTGCAACATTCTAAAGTGAACATATATAACTCTTATAAATAGAAAAAGATGAATATTATTTAAAACTCAAACAAGTAAAGTATTGATTTACTTATTGAACATCTGCCTTCCACTATAGGTGCAGAAGCAACCAAAGAAGCATAAACGGCAGTCCCTGTGCTAAAGAGCTCACTACACTGTTGACATGTATTGTTTTGATTGACCAGTATCCATTCCCCTGGCTTCTGAAGAAGCATCTTAATTTTACTTCCAGGAAACCATTTTTCCCCAGCTCTGGATTTCAGTGGAACTTGTAGCCTAGGCCTAAACCAGTTATTCTATTCCATTCTTTGACTAGAGGACTGGTTCAAGGATACTCACATGAACCCTCAGGACAAAGAGAACAAGGGAAACCAAGGATCAAGCAGGAGTGACTGGAGAAGTCCAGCTCTCTTGATATGGTCTAAATATGGTGATGATCACCTATCTCAAAATGATCTCAGTGAGGAATGATGCCTCTCTCCTTGAGGGTCTCAGAGTCGGATGACCCCTCTCTCCCATGGGGGTCTCAGTCTTAGTGAGGGATGACCCCTGTCTCTCATGAGTGTCTCAGTGGGGAATGACCCTCTCTCTCCTGAGGGTCTAAGTAAGGATGACCCCTCTCCCATGAGGGTCTCAGAGGGAGATGACCCCTCTCTCCCATGAGGGTCTCAGTGGGGAATGACCCCTCTCTCCCATGAGGGTCTCAGTCTCAGTAAGGGATGACCCCTCTCTCTCATGAGGGTCTCAGAGGGAGATGCCCCCTCTCCCCCATGTGGGTCTCAGAGGGGGATGACCCCCTCTCTCCCATGAGGGTCTCAGTGGGGAATGAACCTCTCTCCTATGAGCGTCTAAGTGAGGATGACCCCTCTCTCCCATGATGGTCTAAGTAGGGGAAGACCCCTTGCTCCTATGAGGGTCTCAGAGGGGGATGATCCCTCTCTCTCATGAGGGTCTCAGTGTGGGATGCCCCTCTCTTATGAGAGTCTAAATCAAGGATGATCTCTCTCCCATAAGGGTCTCAGAGGGGGATACCCCCTCTCTCCCATGAGGGTCTAAGTGGGGGATGCCCTCTCTCTCAGGAGGGTCTCAGAGGGGGATGACCCCTCTCTCCTACGAGGGTCTCAGTGTGGGATGGCCCCTCTCTCTCATGAGGGTCTAGTGAGGATGACCCCTCTCTCCATGATACTCTAAGTAGGGGATGGCCCCTTGCTCCTATGAGGGTCTAAGTGGGGGATGACCCCTCTCTCCATGAGGGTCTCAGTGGTGAATGACCCCTCTCTTTCATGAGGGTCTAAGTGAGAGGTAAACCCCCTTTCCCATGATGACCTAAGTAGGGGTTGACCTCCCCCTCCCATGATGGTCTAAGTGGGGGATGAGACCTGTTATCCTGAGATGGTCTAAGTTTATTGTTGCCTCTTTTCATGAGATGGTCTAAATGTGTTGATTCATGAGCCCAAAACTGTGGAGACCCACGCAGAGCACGTCAGTCAACCCACAAAGAGCAGGACAAGATCCCTGAAACAGTGTCTAATTCTTAAATCACAGCTATTCTTGTAAGGGGTATTTTAGTTAAAGGAGTAAATAAATCCCGTTTCGTATAAGTCAGCTTAAACTAGCTTTTGTGTCTCTTGCACCCAACATATTTGTCAATTACACAGCCCCTCAGAGCCTACCTGTGCGCACAATCAACTATTATCCCAAACAGTGGGTACTCTAAGAGAGTCATCAAGGCAAGGATCTGAACCCAGACAAACAACTTATCCCATTGAGGAGCTCAGGGAATGTTTCCTAAACAAGATGGACCTTGCTGAGCCTGAAAAGGGAATTCCCTACAGAAGGACTAGCAAGAGCAAAGGCAAAGAGAGAAGTGTGCCGCACAGCATGTTCAACAAAGTGCCTCAGCTGACTGCCACTAGATTGTTGAATCTTGGTTGGGGAGTGACAAGAACAGAGGCTGGGGCTAGATTCTGAAGAGCATTCTGAGGAATTTACACATTAATCTAGAAATAAATTATGGGGGTTGAAGAGTGACAGGTGTTTTGTAATCTAAACAGTGATGGGCAGTGGAAATGGACTGGAGTGGGAAAGACAACAGGAAAACCTATCTCTACAGGCCTTTGTTCATGTCTCCAGCATGCCCTTCTAACAAATTCCTTATAGGGGACATTTTATTCATCCATATATCCCACTGCTCATTACCAGGGTGGTCTTAATAAATGTTTCCTAAATAAAGAAGCGAAGGAAAGAAGGAACCCATAGCTTCCCCATTCTTCAAGTGAAATCTACTTCAAAAGCCCCACCAGCTCACACCAATTCTCCCCCAATCCATGGACCCCACACTTATCCTCCCTTCTTTGACTTGTTTTCCTGGTTTGTTCAATCCAACTGCACAATGAATGCCCTGCACTATTATTTAACTATTTCATGCACTTCTGTCTTGTCTTGCTAATTACAGAACAATCACCGGGAAAGGAAGCACATCCACTCAGGCTAGTTTCTTTCAGACTTGACTCGAATAATCTACCTGCCTCAATGCTCAGCCTCCCCAGTGGCTTTAAAGGACTTAAACTCAGCAACGTTGTGGTTTAACTTAATAAGATGTTGACGTCAGTATTCAAACTTACTAAAATACTAGATTAATCTCCTCCTCCCTGTTTATCTAAATCTGCTTAATTTGCAGCAAAATAATAACGAATACTAGGAATGGCTTGTTTAAAGCACAATTGGGCCCTGCTTTATCATGTTACCCAGCCATCTGTGACTCTTCATTAGAGGCATTTTGGAATCTAGCTTCGAATCACTCTGCTGAATGACAATGGCAACTGTGGCTTTAAGAGCCTTGCTGCTCTCTCAGATTTCTGGTCCATTTTTCTTTAACAGTAAGCTAAAATGGTCAAGTGCCTGTTCTACTTACAAGACAAACTTCCTAGACAATATTCTAGACAATTTTGTGATGATAGGCACAGGTTAAAAAAAAGATGCTGCTGTAATTATCTGTACACACACCCAAACATGTGAATTAAGACCATCTACATATTGAGTCACCTAAACCGCTCTCAAAATTTTACATTTAGTGGAAAGCCTGCTAAAGGCTCTTCTCTATCTCAGGCTGCATCAAAGCACACACAGTGTCATGACAGACAGTGATGGTTCTTGGTTGCAAGGGAAAGGGAGTCAATTTCATTTTTCAACTGAGTGGCAACTGAGGCATCACATCAGGCTCCTGCAAGGCAGAGCGAGGAGCCCACAGAGCTAGCTGCGGTGACTTCTTCTTGGCCTTTCGTTTCTAAAAGGCATCACCATCACCCACAGTATGCTTCTGATCTATTTGCATTACCATCCTGACCATTTTGATTGCCCAAACCCCGCCTAATTGAAATGTCTTTCCGTTTTTTTCCGCTGCTGAGTTCTGCAACCCCAGTCTGATGAGAAACACAAATTTGCTCCCTGGAACTTACTTCAATGCTAGCACAGCTCACAACCCTAAAATCCCACCTGTCTAAAGGGCAGACCACAACAGAATTGCAGAGGTAACATGATCCCCGTCCGTATGTTATTTTTCATGTGCAATAACCATGAAAGCTAACACTTAGCAAGCTGACCTCTATCAGGAAAATCAAATTAAACAAGCCTTTCCTTCCTGGTTCCACTCGCCAAGGATTCGACATCGGGGTTGTTGGTTTAACTTCCCTTTTCCCCAGAGGCGCTTCGCTGTCAGGCCCCAGGATTCGCACCGGCTCCGGGTCCTGCCTAACTCGGCGATGGGGAAGCATCGTCCCCAGCGCCGGGACCCGGAGAAGGTGGCCGCCAGGCAGAGAGGACAGCGATTCCCGAGGAAGGTTTCGGAGAGTGAAAGAGACTGAAGGGGAGGCGGCTGATGTCCACGCCCGAGCCAAGACTCTCAAATCCCACATCAATTTCCCGAGGCGACTCTCGCAATCGCGCGAACGGCACCCATGACCGACGCTCCGCGAAAGCCCCACGCGCAGAGGCGCGGGTTCAGCCCCGGCCGCGCGGCCCTCCCGCCGCGGCGAGCAGGTGCCGGGCGCTTACCCAGGGCCCAGGTGCAGCTCTCCTTGATGGCTTTGTACTTGCTCCCGGACGCCTCCTTCTGCAGCTTCCTCAGGATTTCTTCCATCTTGACCTTCCAGGCGCCGGGCCGCCGCCCACAGGGAGAGAAGCGCGGGCGAGCCGGGCCGGGGACGCCGCCGCTGCCTGGCCCTCGGCGCCTAGGCGGCCGCCGCGCGCGCCCCCATGCCGCCCCGGCGCGGCTGCTGATGAATCACGCCCGCTCCATGCCGCGGGCCACGTCAGCCCCGCGCCCCGCCCGCCGCCCCGCCCGCCTGGGTCAGGTGCGCTCCGCTCGGCGGCGGCTGCGGGCTGGGGCTGGAGAGCGAGGCTGGAGGCCGCTGACCTGACCGCCGAGGCAGGCCCCACGGGCGCCGCGCTTAGCGGAAAGGTGGGGACGGATGTCCGGAGCTGGCTCGCCAGCCGCCGGGAGGGAGCGCCTGGTCGGCGGCGGGCGGCGGGAGGCAGGCGGGGAGGGGCCTCGCCGCGGTCATCGCACCCCCTGAGCCGACGGTGGCTGCGGGCGGAGTCGGAGCGGCCCAGCCCGGACACCGGGACCCCCAGCGTGGTGCAGGCGCCGCGCCCGCTGCATCCAGTCGTCTGCTAACCAGAAAATTCTTGCGTTCAGTCACTAACAGCTTTTTCGGGCCACTCCCTGTGCCAGGCTCGGGCGATGCAGCGTTGCACACACTGTGCCCCTGCCTGCAGGGAACCTCCAGTCAAGCTTTCAACACGCGGCGGGCGGTGGGCTGCGGTGGGGCTGGGGTAGAGCTTGATACGCCCAAGGAAACCAGGCCCAGAGAGGCTGTTACTTCCTAGACAAACAAGAGTTAGACTCCAAACACGTCCTGAATCCAAAGCCCCTTCTAAAAACCTCTCTCTCCTCCCCTTCCCATCCTCTCTTGCGCCGAATTGCTGCCCTGTGAAAACTGTGGTGCATAAGAGCCGCCGCAGCAGAGGGCTTCTCATTGGGGTGAAAAGGGGGAGCCCCAGGAGGCTCACGCGGGCGGTGGGGAAGACAGTGTGACAGGGCACCCCGTGTTTCCTTTTTCTTTGAAAATGTTCCTGTAGTGGAAGTGAGGATGATGGACTGCAGAGGGGCAGACTGGCAGCTGGGAGAACAAAGGTTCTGCAGGAATCTAGAAACCAATTAGGCCAAGGGTGGGTAGGAGGGGAATAAAGGAGAAAGTATGTCAAGAGATATTGAAGGGTAGAAGCAATAGGATTTAATGACAGAATAGGGAAGAGACGGTGTATATGGGATGGCTTCCAGGTTTCTTGTTTAGGAAATTAGGAGGATGGTGGCCCCATTCTTTAAAGAAGAGAAGATAAAAAGGGTTTGGATTAGGGAGGATATATGAGTTCAGTTTTGAACATGTTCAGATTGAAATGATAATGAGATACTTGTAGATGTTTTTTTATGGACAGGAACTCAGAATAGAGCTCTGGGAGGGATGCCAGTATTTGAAGGGTGGTAAATATAGGGAGTTGTTGATGCCTCGAGTTTGACAAAGGTTGCACAAGAGAGGGAGTGACGGCCCCCCTAATTCTCAAATGATGGGTACAGGAGCAAGGGCCCAGGGAGGAGGCTGAGAGGAGCAGTCCGGAATCCGAGGTGTGGGGGGTCAGCGAGGGGAGGGAGTGCCACTGGAGGGTGTCCAACACATGGGGATGTTAGACTACTCCTTCGGTGCTCTTGGTACTGAGGAGGCAAAACCTACAAAGTCCCAGCCCCCAAGGATCCTTCTACCACTACCCTCACGCCCAGTGAAGCCAGCATTTAAAGAAAGGTTTTAAAAAAAAAAAGTAAAAACGCTGCAGCAGATAATGTACTTGGGTTAAAGAAAATTGTTAACTATTTGGGAAAATATATGGATCACAACTTTATATCATGTAGCAAAATAAATTACAAATGTATTAAAGAATTAAATTTAAGAATTAAATGATGAAAAGTTTAGAAGAAAGTATAAGTGAATATACTTATCTTAATGCATTAAGATTATTTCTAACAAACTAAGGCAGAAACTGAAGGAAAAAAGGTCAATAGATTTGACTATTTGAATATTTAAGACCTTTATGTCAAAAGTTTCATACAAAATTAAAAAGCAAATGATACTCTGAGGGATGGATTGAAGGGAGAAAAGATGATAACTCTTAACTCTTAATTATGTGTGGATTTATATTTTTGAATCTATTTTAAAGTATTTACTATTTTTACAATTAAAAACAATTTCGCTTAAGCTGCAAACTAGGAAAATGTTTATAATAATGTTAGGCATATAAAGTTTGAATAGCTTTGTTAAAAAAAAAAGCTTTAACAAAGAATTAAAAAACAAATGCTCCTTCTTTTTTAAAAAAGCCAATATATAATAAAGTCAGTTTACAGAGGAGGGAATACATATGACCCCATAAACTTATAAAAAATGTTCAAGTGCCTAATAAAGAGAACAAACTTTTAAATAAGATGCTATTTTCTATTAATCAAATTGATTGAGAGATTTTTTTAAATGTTATCGAAGGAGCTGAACAACAAGGTCCTCTCATGTCTTGGGTGCTGGTCAGAGTGTAACTTGGTACTACATTCCTAGAGGGAGGGAGCCTGGATGTGTATGTAGCATAGGTATAGCTTTGACCTAACAATTCCACTTCTGGGAATTCATCCTAAGAAAGTGATTATGGAAATGGATAAGGATCTTTCTACAAGGATTTCAGTGTGTCTTTCAATTCTAAAAAAAGAGAAAACTAAATATGCAACAAGGATATGGATAGATAACCCATGATATATTCATAAAGCATCATATAGCCTTTGAGAATAATGTGGGGGGCTAGGCATGTTGGCTCATGCCTGTAATTGCAGCACTTTCGGAGGCTGAGGCAGGCAGATTGGTTGAGCTGAGGAGTTCGAGAGCAGCCTGGGCAACATGGCAAGACCTCATCTCTACTAAAAAGAATTTAGTAGTTTTTAATTTAAAAAGAATAACGTAGGAGAGAAATATTCAATAATATGAAAAGTGGTGTCGTGGGCAGTGGCTCACACCTGTAATCTCAGCACTTTGAGATGCCAAGGCATGTGGATCGCCTGAGGTCAGGAGTTGGAGACCAGCCTGGCCAACATGGTGAGACCCCCCTGCCTCTACTAAAAATACAAAAATTAGCCGGCCATGGTGGCACACGCCTGTAAGCCCAGCTACTCGAGAGGCTGAGGCACAAGAAGTGCTTGAACCCTGAGGCAGAGGTTGCAGTGAGCTGAGATCACGCCACTGCGCTCCAGCCTGGGTGACAGAGCAAGACGCTGTCTCAAAAAAAAAAAGAAAAAAAAAAAAAGAAAAGTGGCTTATACTATATACTTAGGTAAGCAAATTGTAATATGCTATGTACTTCTGTATACTACATGATTCCAATTTTATTATTTAAATATTTGATGTAGATGTATATATAAGTTCAAAAATACATACATATATGTACATACATGTCTATCAAAAGTACATACAAAATATTAAGTGATTATCTTTGATGGGCTTATAGGTGAGTTTATTTTTCATTAAATATTTTTACTTTTATAATCACAAGTGTTATTTAAAAAAAAAAGTGGCACAAAAATGAAATAAAAGTAGTATCCAGGCAACAAGGTCAACATCCAGAGAAAGGACAAAGATAAACACAGAAAATGATATAATGGATGTGAGAGAGTTAGGATCCCGTGGAAGCCAGACCCGGGAGAAATGATGACTGCAGCCTGGTTGCAGTGGATTAAGAGCTGGTGAAATCACACGGATAAACAACCCAGTCGATGGCTATGAAGGAAAGTAAACACTTTTCTACTTTTTTTTCTATAACTCACAGTAGAAAATATGCTTTGCATTATCATCCAGTATATACATACATGTATAGATATGTTAAAAAACTGAAACAACAGTTTTAGGTATAAAACAGTACTTACTGTTAACTAGAATAGTTACTACTAAGTATGATTTCATTCACTGCAGCAGGCATACTTGCCTGTTCCTAAATTCATTCTAGGTTGTGGGCATGAGGACAATCACAGTGGTTTGCTCTGTGATGCCTATTTCTTTCCAATGTTTTTAGTTTTGTTGCTTAAAAATTCTGGCTCACACAAATAAGTTGCTGTGAATGCTATTAATAACAACAGTGAACTCTGTTTAGCAATGGAAAGTCTCCTTTAATCTTAATCTAAAATGGCTATAAACATAATCATTCTTCAATGTATTAAATAAAGTATTAGAGATTAGCTTTCTTCTCTGAGTATCAACTTTAATATGGATTCAGGATTTTGGAAAACAGATCTTTTATCAATTTTTTCCTCAATATTTCAAATTTCTCTTTTTGAAATTATTAAAGTTTATAATAGAGATATAACTAATATCATTTTTCTATTCAAAATGTCTTCATTAATTTTCTCTTTATGTGTTACAAAATTGTGCACACATAGTAACCACAGTGATTACTTAAAATGTATTTGTTAGTGTTGGATGTATTAAACGTCTTGAAATATATTGTTACTTTTTCCCTGTAGATCCAAATTCAGTTAGTTTAAAATGTCGAAAAAATTAGTCCTATATGCAGATTCTTCTGGTGAAATATCGTCTTCAAAATGCCAAATGAGATTGCTTTTCAAATAGAAAAATACGAATCCTGTTCCTGAGTTCATATAATTTAATCAGTACTTTCCTCGTAACAATCAATAACTTCAGTACGATGCAACATGTACATGTTATTTGATAGAAAGTCTAAGTTGTTTTAACAAAGACCCAACAATACAGTGGTTTACAAAGCATAGACACTTACTTCTCTCTTCAATTAAACCCTGAGTCAGTGGTTGAGGTTGGTGCAGCAGGTCCCAGGAGATCACTAAGTGACCATATACCTTAAATGTTACTGTTTCCTCATCCCGTAGGGGGTTGTTCTCATTTGTGTGTCTCAAAGATATGTCCCAGGCACATTGTGTTCTGGCCCATAGGAAGAGGAAAAGAGAGTAGAGGAGTCCGTGCCTCAGAGGCAGAAGTTACACAAATCTCATATATTGCATTGGTGAAGACAGAGTTGCAGAGATAGATATACCTGAGTAATCGCAGCTCTGTTCCTATGGCATGGGGAGGGGAATCATTAGTCTCAGCCACAGATCCAATTTCCGAACAAAACATATCAAAAAGTGAAGGTTCCCTTAATAAAATTAAACAACTATCACTACTTTTGTTTTCAAGTCCAAAAGATTCAGTACAATTGTTAGGATGCAAAATCTTTGTAACGTATAAAACACAGATTTTAAATAATGTACAGAGTAGCTTTTAACAATATTTTAAATTATCTTTCTATGTCTCCTGGTCGTATTTACTTCTGAATCACTCACAATTCCATTACAATTTTCCAGTTGAATTTATGTTTCTCAAGTAGTTTTGTATTAGGTTAAATGGAAACAACACAATAAATCCTTTATAAAAATCATATTTTCATACATATTTGGCATAAACTGAAAGTCTAAGTAATGTGAAATATTAGTGTTCTCATTAAGTGGAATTATACAACCTGTGTCTGCCTGTATGTGCCTAATAAGTATAAATTCTATTCTGTATATTCTTTAGAACTATAATATGTTATGACTTAGAAGTATAATTTTAAATTTCTCTGCTGATTTATCAAGAATCATATTCACTGTAACCATGTATGCTGAGAACAACTTTTTTAGGAGCTGTTTAATTTTTTCCTTTTGCTGCATATATGTGACTAATTATGATAGTAATGCTTTTTCATTAAAACCAATGTGAAATAATGTTGACAAATTTACGTCTTTTTTTCTTTGAAAATATTTGAAGGCCTTATGAACAAATTTGGCTTGCTGTATTTCAAATGATTTTTTTGGAAGATCTTAAGCTTTTATTTACAAGAATGTCATTACAAATAACACATTTTCAGTGAGTTTTGAGTAATTGACAAGCTATACTTTATCATTATTAAAATGATTTGCACTTCTTTGGCTTATAGTTCAAATAATAGAATTTATTAATTTAAAAAGACATTTTTCTTAATGTTGTCACTATATACATGTCCAAATCTGGCAGTTCTGCCAGAACATGCCTCTGTGTTTTTCACCTGATTGTTTTTATTTCTTCTAATAATAAAATAAGCTGTGTAAGGATTGTTGGTATAACTTTGATTAAAATGTACAATTATCACAAAGTTGAAAAATGCCTGATAGTTATGCCTAATTCAAAAAGCACATTGAAAGCTTCTAACTCATAGCCAAACCTTGGTGGAAAGTCTTGCTGCCTTTGCCAAGACTAGATAAAGTTCTTCTAAACCTCACTTTATAATTAGCTATAAATTACATTGACATAAAATGAAACTATAAAACATGAACTCTCCTGATACAATTATGATCAATTCCAAAAAATCAGCTGAGACACCAGTGAGCAGAAGAGTGACTGGCTGGCAGTTCCCAGCCAATGCATATATTCATTACCTTCCATTCTCCAGCTGTCACTCAACTCAGTTGTCTGCAGGATTTGTGGCAATGTGGACAGCTCCTGCTAGGAATATACGTGTTGCATTCTGATATCATAGGTTCCATACTAATTCATTTCTTAATATATTTTTATGAAACAGACTCATTAATTTCACAACCCCCTCATGGGCAGAAGCATGAAATTTGAAAAACACCAGACTAGAGGAAAATTTGTGATTAAACAGCCTAGTGGTGGGGAGTATATTTATACAGTGAAAGAAAAAAAGACATAAAAGCAGGGTTGAAAAAAGGCAGGAGGATGCCAGCCTAATGGGGGAAACAAGTACGCTAAGAAGATGGGAAAGAGGGTACCTATAGACAGAGTCATTGCCCAGTTAGGGGATGAAGGCCAATTTACAGATATGAGTGGGGCGTGAAGATAGAAAGCTGATTTTTTATTTGTTTAGTTGTTGATGTAGAGACAGGAATTTGTGGGAGCTACACCTGGTGACTTCTGTTTTTCTTATGAAACAAGAAGACATATGCTGAATGTAAGAGGAGAAATGAATAGATAGAGGACCCAAAATTCGAAAATAAGAAGGAGAGCTGACTAAGGATGTGTAGAAGGCTTCTATGAAATGTGGAGGACCCAAGTAGTTCCCTATTTGTGAATGCTTGGGCAGCAGTCCCAATCCCACAAAATTTTCATATCTGACAATATCTACTGAATTTGCCATTGCTTCAGATCTTGACCACCTAGGTTCATGATGCTAAATCTATACTTCCAGCTCAAATGTCTGTTATGCTTGTTTTACCTGATATTCAAATCATCAATCTTTTCACTTACTCGAATGCTTGATTCACAGAATACAGTAGTAAAGAAACTTGTTTGCAATATAAAATTATACCCAAATATGCAGCAATATAATCAAGAAATAAAATAAGCATATTTTTGGGTTACATTCAATTTTGAATTAAATTTAGATGAGTGAAAAAGTAATTTGAATATGGTTTATAAAATTATGATCTTCAGCATTTTAAAAAAGATTATATTTAATACTTTTAAGTAACTTCTATAAAATATTGTATACCTTTCTTCAAGGAAAAATTTTAAATACCCACAAAACAGGTAATATTAAAAATTACTCATGTTAAAAATGATCTCTTTACTTACAAAATAATTTCCTATTCTAGCAATAATTAATATGCCCTTAAATATGAGACAATTGGACTTTTGCTTCTGGCTATGATACAGCAGCTTGTATCAGAACCACTTACTGTTGAAAGCAGTTATAAATCTGGATTAAAAAATTAAGAGGAGCTGTTTGAAGGCATCTAAACAACTAGGGCAGCCAGGACTTGAAGGAACAAGATCTTAGAGAGACAGAGAATGTACAGAAGTGAGCCTGATGTTATTTGCTACTTTCTTTCTTTGAAGCATTTGCTAGTTCACTTCATAGTGCACAGAAGTCAAGCTAAATGTGATGACCTAGAGATATCTGGGAAGACAAAAATTGGAATAAGACAATTAGAATTGAGGAACCAAGGTGATGGGGAAAAGGAAATCACAACAGTAGTAAGGCTATATAAAATTATACATAACATTATAAACAATAACCTCAGAATGCCTTCCACCTGCTTGTTAATAAAATGTAAATGTTTTGATAGCCATATCTGTATATGTAGATGTATATGTATTTGTACATATGGTAAGTTTTATATAAATGATGTAAATGCTCTTATACATTCTGCTTCCTTTCACTTTATGGTTTGTCACAGACAATTTTTCCTTTTAAATGGCTGCTTATTATTCTGTTGTATAACTCTAGAAAACTATTTAATCAATCTATATTGTTGGATTCCAGCTTTTACTATTATAAACAAGACTTCAGTAAACATTGCTGTGGTTATTGTATTACCTACCTATTAGAATATATTCCTAGAGTAAACTCCTAGAAGGGGGAAGTGCTGAGTCAAAAAGGATGCACGCTATGAGGCCACATTACCAAAACCAGACAAGGACACAACAAAAAAGAAAACTACAGACCAATATCCTTGATGAACACATGTGCAAAAACCCTCCATGTATACTAGCAAACCAAATCTAACAGCACATCAAAAAGATTATACATCATGATCAAGTGGGATTTATCCCAGTGATGCAAGGATGGTTCAGCATATGCAAATCATTGTGTGATACATCACATTAACAGAATGAAGAACAAAATCCATATGATCAATAGATGCAGAAAAAATATTTGATAAAATTCAACATTCATTCATGATAAAAACTCTTAACAAATTAGGTATAGAAGAAACATACCTCAATAAAATAAGGGCCATAAATTACAAACCCACAGTTAACATCACATTGAATGGGGGAAAACTTGAAAGCTTTTCCTCTAAGAACTGAAACAAGACAAGGATGCCCATTTTCACCACTTTTATTCAACATAGTACTAGAAATCCTAGCTAGAGCAATTAGGCCAGAGAAAGAAATAAATAGCATCCAAATTGAAAGAGAAGTCAGATTATCACTATTTGCAAATAACATGATTTTATATATAAAAATACCTAAATACTTTACAAAAAAACTTTCAGAACTGATAAATGAATTCAACAAATTTGCAGAATACAAAACAAACATACAATAATCAATAGCACTCTTGTACACTAATAATAAACTAGCTGAAAAAGAAATCAAGAAAGCAATCCCGTTTACAATAGCTGCCAAAAATATTTAAATACCTAGGGATAAATTTAACCAAGGAGGCAAAAGATCTTTACAATAAAATCTATAAAACACTGATTAAAGAAATTGATGAAGACACAAACAAATGGAAAGACATCCCATGTTCATAGATTGAAAGAATGAATATTGTCAAAGTGACCATATTACCCAGAACAATCTACAGATTTAATGCAATCTCTATCAAGATACAAATTATATTCTTTGAAGAAATAGAAAAAAATTCTGAAATTTGTATAGAACCACAAAAGACTCACAATAGCCAAAACAGTGCTGACCAAAAAGAACAAAACTGGAGGCATCATGCTACCTGATTCAAAACATATTACAAAGCTGTAGTAACCAAAACAGCATAGCACCGGTATAAAAACACACACATAGATGAATTGAACAAAATAGAGAACCCAGAAATAAATCCAGATATTCACAGCCAACTGATTTTTGACAAAGGTGCCAAGAACACACACTGAGGAAAGCACATCCTCTTTAATGAATGGTGCTGGGAAAACAGAATATCCATATGAAGAAGAATTCACTATAGATCCCTGTTTCTCCACTTGATCTTAGCCAAAAGGCTGAGAAGCAATTAGATCCCTATTTCCCACCATATACGTAAATCAACTCAAAATGGATTAAAGACTTAAATGTAAAACTCAAAACTGTAAAACTACTAGAAGATAACATAGAGGACAGGATTTGGGCAAAGATTTTATGGGTAAGACTTCAAAATCATAGTCAACAAATGCAAAAATATGCAAATGGGATTATATCAAACTAAAAAGCTTCTGCATAGCAAAGGAAACAACTAACAGAGTGAAGAGACAACCTGCGGAATGGGAGAAGATATTTGCAAACTATTCATCTGACAAGAGATTCAGAATATATGAGAAACTCAACAGCAGAAAAAGATCTGATTTAAAAAATGGGCAAACAACCTGAATAGACATTTTTCAAAAGAAGACACACAAATGGCCACCAAGTCTGTAAAAAAAAAAAAGCCCAATATTAGTAATCATTAGGGAAATGCAAATCAAACCACAGTATGATATCATATCACCCTTGTTAGAATAGCTATTATCAAAAAGACAAAAGATGCTTGTGAGGATGCAGAGAAATGGAAACTCATCTACTGTTGGTGGTATTGTAAATTAGTACAGCCATTATGGAAAACAACATAGAGGTTTCTCAGAAAATTAAAATTAGAACTACCATATGATCCAGTATTCCCAATACTGGGTATTTATCAAAATGAAAGGATTATTGCAGCATTATTGTAGCTAAGATATGGAATCAATGTAAGTGTTCATCAATGGATGAATGGATAAAGAAAATGTGATATATGTAGAAAACAAAGTACAATTCACCCATAAACAAGAATGAAATCCTATCATTCTTGGCAACACAAATGAGACTAGAGGACATTATGTTAAGTGAAATAAGGCACAGAAAGATAAACATGGCACATTCTCACACATATGTGGGAGCTAAAAAAGTTGAGCTCATAGGAATATAGAGTAGAATTGTGATTACTAGAGGGTGGGGGCAGGGCGATAGGGAACATGTGGTTAAGGGTTACAAAATTACAGCTAGATAGAAGGAATAAGTTCCAGTGTTCTATAGCACTGGGGGGTGACTGACTATAGTTAGCAGTAATTTATTTTATATTTTCACATAGCTAGAAGAGAGGATTTTAAAGGTTCCCAACACAAAGAAATGATAAATGTTTGAGGTGATAAATATGCAAGTTACCATGATTTGATCATTACACATTGCATATGTGTATCAAAATATCACTCTGTACCCCATAAATATGTATAATTATTACATGTCAGTTAGAACATTTTAAGAGAATTCTAAGTGATAAAAAGGATTGTGCTATAGTTTGACATTTTTTTCTTCCATAGTAGTACACAGAATAATGATACATCTTATGATCAATGCTATGTTAGGTTTGTTGAAGTATCAATTATTAATAATTGAATATAGAAAGCTTACATTCTTAAAGCTTATTTTGTTTTGTTTTTAATAGAATAAACTCTCATGAAATAAGAAAAAAAGTTTACATGGTTAAAGGGTTCGGCAACATACTGTCAGACTCTACTCAAGGAACATCAATGTTTACGTCTATAAACAGTGCACAGAGAGCCTGTATTCTCTCTTCAGCATCACCATGTACTGAAGATCTTTTTCCCCTTGGCCAATTTATTGGTCGAAAAAATATATTTAATTTTTGTTTTAGTTCATAACTAAACCTAAAAGATGAAGTTGAACATCTTACTTTTATTGTTTATTCTCTGACTGTTTATGTCCTTGGCCCATTAAAAAATCAGATAGCTCTTTTATCAGTTTATAAGAACTGTATGTATATTATGGATAGTAACTTTTGTCATTTAAATGTTGCAATTTTTTGTCATTTTTAAAAAACTTTGTCATGACTGTCTACATAGAAATGTTAAATTCTGTGTGTGTGTGTGTGTGTGCGCGTGTGTCTCAATTTTGTGGCAGAATGCTCTTTATTAAATTGCTTTTTATTATTGCTAGCAATAATCCTCTAGAAAACCATAAAAGAACATGAACTTCTTCACAGGTGTGAAAGTAAAGGAGGAGCTGGGAGATTGCGATCTACTTAGCAGTAACTTAGGCAGAAGAAAAAATGGATACAGCTATAGATAATAACATTGGAAACATAAGAATATAAACCTGTGAAAGAAGAGGGAGGGAATAACTGAGGATATGACTCAGAAAAGTCACCTCAGAGGTTTTATGCTGACAAGAAAATCTCATTCTTTAGAATGCTCCGTACTTCATCCCCATTCATTCCCCAGGTTTTCCCTTCTTAAAGACTCCCCAATAGGCCATAGGAACTTCCATAAATAATTTGGAACAGGGAGAATCTCCAGTTCTGATATTATGTACACAGTAAAGGGAGATATATTCTTAGAGTTCCAATTTGAAATGAAGAATAAATTCTCCCATAGGTACGTTATTCATGGAGATTAGGTTGATTATATAGACTCTTACTGTGCATAAAGGCAAGTATACAGGCAATTACAAGTTGCTCTCCATTCTCAGGCATTTGAATGCCCTTCTAATTTTGGAGAAATTCCTGGAAAAGTTCGAGAAAGAGCCCTATATCATACTATGGCATATGTTTTCCTTCTTCTTCTTTTCTTCCTTTGGCAGTTAGAAAGGCCTGTGACTTAAGCTTGGCCAAGCACATGTGCCCATTTGGGACTCTGATTCTGTACCAAATGCCTAAAGAAAAAAAAAGGGAGAAAGAGACATAAGTCCTAGATAAGAATGCTCCAGAATAGAAGAATCACCACTTCTATTCAACAGTGTATTGGCTAAAATTCTTAGCCAGCACAATGAAACAAGAAAAAGGTACAAGAATTAGGAAAGGAATAAATGAAACAGTTATTTACAGATGATATTATTTCAACATGGAAAAATCAAAATAATCTACAGATAAATGGAATCTACAGGTAAAATATCAGATTCCATGAGTTCAACAAGATTTCTAGATGTAATATCAATATAAAAAGAAAAGTGCATTTCTATTCAACAGTAGAAAGTGTTTTAATAGTATAAAATAATATAAAGCACCCAGGAATAAATGTAAGAAAAATGTGCAGGTCCCCGGTGCAGAATTACTAAAGTTTTTATTGAAGAACTTTAAGGAGGTCCAAGTATGTGGAGAGACATATACAGCTCAATAGAGAAATGAGTAAAAGACATGAACAGTTATCTCATAGAAGTGCAAATGTGTTTGGCTTATAAACATAGGAAAACACTCAAACTTGGTAGTAATCAGGGAAACCTAACTTAAGACCACACTGAGCTATTCTGTTGCACCCACTAGCTTGACAAAGATAATAAAGTTGGATACTACCCAATGTTGATGGAGATGTGGGAAAGTGAAAAAAGTCATCAGTGCTGGTGGGAATATAATTATTACAGCCATTTTGGAAAATAATTTGCTGTCACCTAGTAAAGTTAAATATTCATATTCCTTATTACTTAGAAATTCTACTTTCGGCCGGATGCAGTGGCTCATGCCTGTAATCCCACCACTTTGGGAGGCCAAGGTGGGTGGATCACGAGGTCAAGAGATCGAGACCATTCTGGCCAACATGGTAAAACCTCATCTCTACTAAAAATACAACAATTAGTTGAGCATGGTGGCACATGCCTGTAGTCCCAGCTACTTGAGAGGCTGAGGCAGGAGAATCCCCTGAACCCAGGAGGCGGAGGTTGCAGTGAGCCGAGATCGCACCATTGCCCTCCAGCCTGGCAACAGAGCGAGACTCCATCTCAAAAAAAAAATAGAAAAAAAAAAAAAGAAAAGAAATTCTACTTTCACTATAGACCTCAATGAATTATTTAATATGTACACCAGGAGGTGTATGTATATAATTAGCAGCATTGTTGACTGGGGAAAAAGAAAAACTCCTTACTTCATTAACAGTAGACAGGATAAAGTAGTTCTGGTATATTAATACAATAAAGCAGTGGACGTGAACAAATAACAGTTATTTCACACCAACATTGAAAATACATAGTGAGCAGAAAGCATGTTACAGATGAATGCATACAGTGTGATTTTATTTATATAAAGTACAAAAACAGGCAAAAGTAACAATGCTAGGGACACAAATCTGTGATAAAACTATAAAGAAAAGCAAATCCAGGGATTGGCCACAGTGGCTCATGACTGTGATCTCAGCACTTTGGGAGGTTGAGGTGGGAGGATCACTTGAGCCCAGGAGTTCAAGACCAAGCTGGGCAACATAGGGAGACCCCATCGCTGCTGGAAAAAAAAAAAAAAAAAACCATTAGCCACACATGGTGGCAGTTGCCTGTGGTCCCAGCTACTTGGAAGGCTGAGGTGGGAGGATCGCTTGAGCCCAAGAGGAGGTCAAGGCTGCTGTGAGCCATGATCACACCATTGCACTCCAGCCTGGGCGACAAGAACGAGACTTTGTCTCACACATACACACACACACACACACACACACACACACACACACTAGGGCAAATCCAGAAAACTTAGTTACCCGTGAGATGAGGGCAATGAGGGGAAAATAATGAGAATACTAAAGGGCTTCAAAAGAATAGCTTAGCAGTAGCTACAGAAGTGCTCACTATGCTTTAAACTATACCCAAATGTTAAATCCCCTCATTATTTATTTTTATTTTACTTTTTTGAGACAGGGTCTCACTCTGTTGCCCAGGCTGGAGTGCAATGGCTCGATCTCAGCTCACTGCAACCTCTGCCTCCTGTGTTCAAGCGATTCTCCTGCCTCATCCCCCCGAATAGCTGGGATTACAGACATGTGCCACCAGGCCCAGCTAATTTTTTTTTTTTTTTGAAACAGAGTCTCGCTGTGTCGCCCAGGCTGGAGTGCCATGGCACGATCTCAGCTCACTGCAACCTCCACCTCCTGGGTTCAAGCAAATCTGCCCTCTCAGCCTCCCGAGTAGCTGGGACTACAGGGGCCTGCCATCGCGCGGGTAATTTTTGTCTTTTTAGTAGAGACGAGGTTTCACCATGTTGCCCAGGCTGGTCTCAAACTCCTAAGCTCAAGCAATCAGCCTGCCTCGGCCTCCCAAAGTGTTGGGATTACAGGTGTGAGCCACTGCGCCTGGCCAAATCCCCTCTTTTATATGTACTTTTTTTTTTTTTTTTGCCACAACTTAATAAACCGAAGGGGACAGTTTGGAATTCATTCTCTTGGTGGTATGATGGCAGCGGCACCCAGCATCTGGGAATAGTGGTGATGGGGCCAGTTGTGAGCTGGGTGAGGTCGCCTGGTTAACTCACCAGCACACCTGGAGATGTAACCTAGTCTGTATCTCCATTGCTTGATCTTCTTTGGATTTGGCCTGTTTTCTAAGCCCAGTTCTTACATTAAAATTCTGCAAAGTCCCAAACGGCCTTCCAAAAAATTCTTTTCTGCTTCAGTTTATCAGAGATGGTTGCTGCTGTTTACAATCAAGAAAAAATATAATTGCAATGAAGGGAAGTAAACAGTGCTTACAGAAGCATACAGGGGGACACCTAGCCAAGACTTGTGGCTTGGGAGTCTCCCCACAAGTAGCAATATCTAAGCCCTGACCTGAATGAAGAGTGGAAGAGAGCTCGGTGGTGGGAGAAGAGCACGAGGGTTCCAGGCTTCCCAGTGCCTCCCCTGCCATGTGGTTCCAGTTACACCAGGTCCCAGCCCTTCCTCTCCATTAAACCTCTTTTCTTTAAATACTTAAGACAAGCCCTCCATTTTATTTTATCTCTTAGCAGCATTTGCTATCACGGACCACTCTTTCCTTGAAACCATGCTCCTTTATTGGATTCTGCAAAGCCACATTTGCTTTGTTTTCTTTTTACTTGTCTCGTACTTTATTAGGCTTCATTTCTGGCTCTCTATTTGCTCAAACTCGAAAGATTAGAGTAGTCTCACCCGTCAGTCCTAGCCCTCTTTTTCGCCTTTCTCATGGTCTCTTTCTCCTTCCCTCTCTCTGTCCTCTTCCTCTCTGTCTCCCCGTCACCACCCCAACACCCCACAGGTGATCAAATCCATTCTCAGAGCCTTTGAGGCTATCACTATTCTGATCATGCTCCAGGTCAGGTATCTCTTCCTGGTGCAAGTAGTTTCAAAGCCAAGAAGGAAGGAACCATGTCTGTTTTGCTACATACACAGAACTTAACATTGTGCCTGGTATATAGTGATCACTCAATTAAAATGTTCATGAACGACTAAGTGAACAATTATACTTACATTACTCCAGGTGTCTGGAAACATCTATTTATATTCTTTTTATATCTTCTGTCTTATATTTAAGCCTTAAGTTTCCATTTACTGTGAAAATAAATAAGCTGTTTCTAACTTTTGGAGGTGGGTATACTTTTAGATAAAGAATTGTGTTTTGTTGGCAAATTCCAGTAGACCCATGGACTCAATAATTTATTCTTATTAGATATTCTGTCTTCTATTTTAACCTTTACTTTCCATTTACTGTGGAAAAAGATAAGCTATTTCTAATCTTTTTGAAGTAGGTATACTTTTAGATGAATTGCAGTTTGACAGTAAATTCCGATAGACCCACAGACTCAATAATTTAGTGGTTGGGAGAAATGCGATTTTGTCTTGGAACTAAGTAGTGGATTCGAGAACCAAACAGAATGAACTTCACCTCTCTCAGTCTTAAATGGCTCTGACCTGTGGCTGGGTATAGAAGGCAGAGGGAAGTGGGAAAGAGAACTAGAATCGACACACATACCTCACCTGTAGGAACTTGGGTGAAACTGAAACAAGTAATGTCTACTCCTCTGATTACAACTCTGATGTGTGGGGCTTCGACTCTAGGGTCCCTGCACATGGTGTAATAACGCATGCACTCTAAATGGCTGGCTGAGCTCCTCTGGCTAAAGGGTAAGATGGGTGCTGAAAGTCAAGAACTCTAATCCTAGGCCTGCTTTTTGGAGAAGAAACTTTTGGTTGTAAGAACAGAAGGAAATGAAAATTTCCTCTTGGCCAGTAAAGCTATCCGGGCATCTTCTCTAGAGCACTGACTGCTCTGATCCACTTTTCTCACACATGGAAATTTATTCTGCAAAAATGTTCTGTCTTAACCAACACTAAAGACATTTTTAAAGAATTTCAGAATGAGGAAGACTGAGTTTCTCCTTCTGTGATCAGTTATTTTTTTTTATTTGAGGAGGACAAAAAAGTGTATTATTTTGTAAGTACAGACCATGCCCCTCAGAAGCTTAAGATTTTAATGCATAAAAAAAATAGAAGTGATTGGGCAAACCATGTGTATTTGTCCATTTTCATGCTGCTGATAAAGACACACTTAAGACTGGGGAATTTATAAAGAAAAAGAGATTTAATGGACTCAGTTCCATGTGGCTGGGGAGGCCTCACAATCATGGTGGAAGGTGAAAAGCACGTCTTACATGGCGGCAGGCAAGAGAGAATGAGAGCCTAGAAAAAGGGGGAACCCCTTAAAAAACCATCAGGTCTCATGAGACTTATTCACCACCACGAGAACAGTATGGGGGAAACCTCCCCCATGATTCAATTATCTTCCACCAGGTCCCTCCCACAACATGTGGGAATATGGGAGCTACAATCTAAAATGAGATGTGGGTGGGGACACGGCAAAATCATATCATCATGTGTTTGAAGGAGAAAGAAATGCTGCTTGCTTTCATTGCTGGTAGATACCTTGAGTTAGCTGCAGGGATTCCCAGAAAGGAACAGTTACCTTTTCATCCTTACAATTGGACCGGGCTTTAATATTAAAGGGAAAAACTTGCATCTGATTTAATATTTTGTCAAGCAAAAAGAAAAATTAATTTACCATAAATATTAATGTTCTCTCTACAAGTAATCACCAATTTCAGAAGGTATTTTATTAAGTCTATGTTTAGGAGCGTTATAAATGGTGGCTACATTCTTGAGCAAACTCACAAAATCTTATTTAATTTATCATGGGGCTGAAATATTCCTGAGTGTAGTTTGTAGTATTTCCAGAAAGAAAGACCTGAGCATCACCACCTTAACATTCTGAGTACTAAGCCCTAAGACTCTTGAGTCCTGAGGCTTGTAGATTTGGCAATAGGGTGGAATGGGGTATAGGTGCCACTGGCCTGAGAGGTCCGAAAGCAAGGCAAGGAAGGAGGTGGAGAGCACACAGACAGAGGATCCTGGTACTCTCCACAGCAATGGTAGGGAAGGGTTCCATGGATCCAGGTGTGAATGACAGAGGAAGGTTCCCGGAGAACAGGACATCAGTGATAGCTATGGGAGGACTTTGTGGGCAAGTGGTAGTGGTCATTCATTTGTAAGTATTATTAAGCCAAGAGCTTATAAGTCAGGGGATGTTTGTACATATAACCATTCTAAACATTTCATTCTAAGTATTTTATTATTTTATTTTATTTTGAGACAGGGTCTCACTTTGTCACCTAGGATGGAGTGCAGTAGCCTGATCTTGGCTCACTGCAGCCTCAACCTCCTGGGCTCAAGTGATCCTCCCACCTCAGCCTCCCAAGCAGTTGGAGCTACAGGCACGTGCCATTATTCCTAGCTAATTTTATATATTTTTTATAGAGATGAGATCTCACTATGTTGCCCAAGCTGGTCTTGAACTCTGGGGCTCAAGCAATCCTCCTGCCTCCCAAAGTGCTGGGATTACAGATGTGAGCCAGTGCACCTAGACTTCTGAGTATTTTAATTGAAAATGTTTTGTTAATTCATTCAACAGGTATCGTGTTAAGCCTTAGAGATGCAAAGATGAAAAGGCATATATGACCTTCAGAATCACCTGTGGAATATACACCACTTCTCTCAAATATCAGTATTTGACAGGGGTTGTAGAGCAGATACTAAGACTCTGAAGAATTTAGTAAGTGCCTGATTTGGAAGACTAAAAGAGTTCTAAATTTTTTATTCTGAAGTGATCCATATATATTAAGTACCACATGAAGAAATGACATTGTTGACATCTGTCATAAAAATTCAATTTCTAGACCTTCTTATACAAAGTTATTCATATCTTCATTTAGGCGAGCTCTTTTTTTCCATCTATACAAAGAAGATGATTAAAATATGAATCTTGGGATGAAAATTCTGATTGACTAGTAATTACAATTAAATTTTCTGTGATGTCCATAGCTTAATTTCAAAAATTAAAAGGCAATACACAAATTTATAATATTTAGATTTCATAAAATATCAACTCTTCTACAGAAAATAATAAAATTAAAAGCAAATAACCAAAAAAGGAAATGACAAATTGAGAAAAACATTTGCAACATATATGAAAAAGGTTTATTATCCCTAGTAATGGGGTTTTTTATGAGAGGAAAAAGCAATGCCAAAGGAAATTGCACAATAGGCGGTATATATAAGAAATATAAATGACCAATAATGAAAAGTGTTTAAGTTTCATAATCAAAACTGAACACGTTATTCTTCTAAAAGTGGTCCTCTTCCAGAATACCCTGGGATTGTACCACCACCAGCCCTACAGCCAGGAATCTCGAAGTCTTCCTTGCCCCTAGTACCCAACGTGTCTCCAAGTCTTGTCTCCGGAGGGCTCCCAAATCCATTCTCTTTTTAGCTTCGCTGACACCACCTTGATCTAAGCCAGCACCATCTTTCTCCTAGATGCTGTGGTAGCCTTGGAAGTAGGCTACCCACATCCACCCTTCCCCTGACTTAAACATTTTCCAACCTGAAACCAGGTGATTTTTTTCAAAATGTAAATTTTATTATGTGACTCTGTTGCTTAAAATATTTTAATGACTTCCATTGTTCTCCAGATAAAGATCAGAATCCTTCAACCGATATGGCCAGTGGAATATATGAATATGAACTTACCATGAACGACAAGATCCTGAGTGATGTGATGACTCCTCCCTCTCCAGCTCCATCACAGCACTGTGCTGGTCCTGGCTTGTCACATACCATCCATGTTGGCTTTCTTTCTGTTCCTAGAACATACACAGTGCCTTTGCACATGCTATTTCCTCTTTCTGAAATTCTCTCTATGCCTGCTCTAGCTCTCATCTGTGCTCCCTTGATTAGCTGATGACTACATCACTCAGTCATCATTCTTTCAGGGAAGCTTTCCCTGACTTCTTAAGATCCCAACTAAGTTATCATGTCAATCTCTGCTTATATACTCATTGCATTGACTCACTGTCATAACACTTATTACAGTTGTAAATTTATATTTATATTTATCTGCGACCTTTGATTAATGTCTGTCTCCCTCACTAGAGTGTAAGCTCCTAGTAATCAAAAAAATACAAATTATAACAAATTTTCCTCCTTTCAGTTTGTAAAAGATTAACAAAATTAATAACAATCTTTCTTTCTGGAAGGCAATTTGTATGTTTTCTCTCTCTCTCTCTCTCTCTCTCAGGAATATAGCCAAACCAAATAATTTTGGAAACATCCAAAAATGTTCAATGTTCATTAATAGAAAACTGACTAAACAAATCATAGTACCTCCACACAACATGTTATTCAATTTAAGTAATGTCAATCTGTCTCTGTTGATATAGTAAGATCCCTATAGTACATTTTAAAAGAGAGAAAGCCATGTAAAAATAGACTGTACAATACAATGACATTTTGGGAAAAATATGTGCGTGTTCCACTCTCTATGGTGTATAGATACATAGGAAAAATCTGGAAGGAGAGTAACAAAATGCTAATGATGCTCATCTCTGGGTGGTGAGATTATGAATTTTTTTTACTTCCTTCTATGCAACTTAACCATCTGAAATATAATGCATATGATTTATATTCATAATCAGAAAAGCACATATTTTTAATACAAAAATAAAACTAAAAATGTCAAATCTTTCCTTTTTATCAAATCTATCTATCTATCTATCTATCTATCTATCTATCTATCTATCTATCTTTTTTCTTTTTTTTTGAGGCAGAGTCTCTCTCTGTTGCCCAGGCTGGAGTGCAGTGGTACAATCTTGGCTCACTGCAACCTCTGCCTCCCAGGTTCAAGTGACTGTCATGCCTCAGCCTCCCGAGTAGCTGGGACTACAGGCACGTGCCACCAAGCCCAGCTAATTTTTGTATTTTTAGTAGAGATGGGGTTTCACCATGTTGGCCAGGTTGGTCTCAAACTCCTGACCTCAGGTGATCCACCCACCTCGGCCTCCCAAAGTGCTGGGATTAGAGACGTGAGCCACTGTGCCTGGCCTCAAATCTATATTAAATATTTTTTGTTTCACACAACTCCATCTGAACCTAATTTGGAAAGGAGATTCAGAGGTAACTTGCCTTCCAACACAGAAGAAACCACTCTTATCTCTGGCAACTGGGAGTGCAGTCTTTAGTCACACGGCTGGAGATGCCCTACTTCTTTTGTAAAGGACTCGTTTTTGTTTTTTTGCAACTATAATTGTTAGAATGTTCTTCTTTTTATTGAACCAAAATCTGTCTCCATATAACAGCAAAAATTTCTTCTGTTTATTCATCATAAGATTAATGCCTAGGATAATGCCTGCAGGATGGCAGGGACTTAAATACTTAATGAATTATGAGTTCCTTAAGATAATTAAAATTTTCCCCTACAGATTTATTTCATGATTCAACAAATCCCCTCAGCTCCCTAAATTGTCTTAATTCAGTGGGGGTTCAAGATCAAAACACATCCAGTTTCTCCTACTCTGATGTTCTTTAGTCATGAATGTCCCTCTTTTTAAAAGACCCACAGCACTCCAGATATGGGTTGATTAGTAAAAGAAAAGACAGGCTATTATACTGTTTGTAAAATTAATATTGCCTAGAGTTTTATCACCTTTTAAAATAAGCATGCCATATTGTAAGCCCATATTAAGTATGGTAAATTAACACTCATTCAGAAATCTTCTTCCACAGAAACTATTCCCAAATAAAGCCTCCTCCACTGTGACCTGATATAATTAATTTTTTTTTTTTTTGAGACGGAGTCTCGCTCTGTCCCCCAGGCTGGAGTGCAATGGCGGGATCTCCGCTCACTGCAAGCTCCGCCACCTGGGTTCACGCCATTCTCCTGCCTCAGCCTCCCAAGTATCTGGCACTACAGGTGCCCGCCACAACGCCCCTCTAATTTTTTGTATATTTAGTAGAGACGAAGTTTCACCGTGTTAGCCAGGATGGTCTCGATCTCCTGACCTCGTGATCCACCCGCCTCGGCCTCCCAAAGTGCTAGGATTACAGGCTTGAGCCACCGTGCCCGGCCTAATTAATTTTTTTTAATTTTAAATTGACTTTATTGAGGTAAAATTTGCATATAATAAAATTCACTGATTTAATTGTACATTGAGTTCTGGCAAGTATATATAGTCAGTACTCATGACCACGATCAAAATATGGAATAGATCAATTCCTGAAAAAGTTCTCTCATGTCCCTAGGCAGTCAATCCTTTTTCGTTTCCTTTATTCCTGCATCATTGTTAAAAAGACTGTCTTTTTCTCCACTGAATGGCCTTGATACCTTTGCCAAATATCAATGAACTATATTTGTGTTGGTCTATGTCAACCTGACTGGGTTAAGGAATGCCCGGATAGCTGGTAAAACATTATTTTGGGGTGTCTGTGAAGATGTTTCCAGAAGAGATTAGTGTTTGAATCAGTAGATGGGTTAGAGAAGATCTGCCCTCATCAATATGGGCAGGCATCGTTCAATCTGCTGAAGGCCCAATAGAACAAAAAGGCAGAGAAAGGGGGAATTCTCTCCCTCTTTGTAAGCTGGGACAGCCATCTTCTCATGCCCTTGGACATCAGAGCTTCTGGTTCTTGGGCCTTTGAACTTTGGGACTTACACCAATGCCCCCATATCCCCAATTCTCAGGCCTTTGGGATTTGACTGGGAGTTACACAATCAATCAGCTCTGCTGGGTCTCAGGCCTTCAGAATTGGACCAAATTATACCACTAGATTTTCTGGTTCTTCAGCTTGCACAGCACATGGACTTCTTGGTCTCCACAAACATGTCAACCAATTCCCGTAATAAAATCTCCCTATAGTTAGATTAGACAGAGATAGACTATATCAGTTCTGTTTCTCTGGAAAACCCTAATATAATCTATTCCTGGACTCTGTAATCTGTTTTATTGATCTCTATAGTTATACTTATGTCAGTACTGCACTGTCTTGGTTACTGTAGCTTGTAGTACTTATTAAAATCAGGTAAATAGTGTAAATCCTTTAATTTTGTCCTTTCATTAGAGTTGTTTTAGCTATTCTAAGCCCTTTACATTTCCGTATAACTTCTAGAATCAGTTTGTCAATTTCAATTAAAAAGTTGTCCAGGAGTTTTGTTTGGAGTTGTGTTGAATCTATAGGCAATCTTTCTTTCTTTTTCTTTTTTCTTTCTTTTTTTTTTTTTTTTTGAGACAGAGTTTCGCTCTTGTTGCCCAGGCTGGAGTGCAATGGTGTGATCTTGGCTCACTGCAACCTCCGCCTCCCTGGTTCAAGCGATTCTCCTACCTCAGCCTCCCGAGTAGCTGGGATTATAGGCATGTGCCACTACGCCTGGCTAATTTTGTAGTTTTAGTAGAGACGGGGTTTCTCCATGTTGGTCAGGCTGATCTCGAACTCCTGACCTCAGGTGATCCACCCGTCTCGGCCTTCCAAAGTGCTGGGATTACAGGCCTGAGTCACTGCGCCCGGCCCTGAATCTATAGACAATCTTTTGAAAAGTTAATATCACAACAATATTGAGTCATCTGATCCATTAACATGGTAAATATCACGATTCATTTTGGTCCTCTTTAATTTCTATCAGCAGTGTTTTGTTATTTTCAGTCTTGTACATGATACATTAAATATGTTTATATTTCATTTTTTGATGCTATTATAAACTGTATTGTTTCTTAACTTCAATTTCCAATTGTGTGTTGCTAGCATGTAGAAATACAATTGATTTTTGTACATCTTACAGACTTAAGGTAGTCACTTATTAATTGTATTGGGGCTTTTTTGTAGATTTTTATGGTTTTCTATATAGATGTTTATGTCACCTACAATGAAAGATTGCAATGTACTTCTTTCTTTCCAACTATAAGCCATTTATTCATCTATTTTACGTAACTGAACTAGCTGAGAGCCCCAGTGCAATGTTGAATAGAAATGGCAAGAACAGACATCCTTGACTTTTTCCTCATCTTAAAATGAATATGTTTTGACTTTCACCATTAAGTATGATGTTAATGAAAGCTTTTTGTAGATGGCCTCTATTGAGTTCTGTGCCTAATATCCTTAGGGTTTTTCTCATAAATGGGCATTAAAAATTTTCCAATGCTTTTTCTACATCTATTAGAATGTTTATATATTTCTTTTTTTTGAGCCTTTTAATATGGAGAATTACACTGATTGACTTTCAAATGTTAAACTGATCTTGCATTCTTGGGATAAACCCCACTTGGTCATGATTTATTATCATTTTTCTATATTGCCCAAGTCCATCTGCTAATATTTTAATAATTTTTGTGTCTATATACATAAGGGATGTTGATCTCTAATTTTCTCTTATAATGTCTTCTTTGGATTTGGTGTCAGTAATAACGGCTTCATAAAATGAGTTAAAAAGTGCTTCTTTCTCTTCTCTTTTCTAGAAAAGTTTGTGTAGAACTGGTATTACTTCTTTGTCAGATGTTTGATTAAATTTACCATTGAATCCATCTAGGCCTACTCTTTTCTTTGTTGATAGGTTTTAAACTATAAATATAATCTCATTAATAAATAGAGTGCTATTGAGATTATTTCTCCTTGAGTGAGCTTTGGTAACATGTCTTGGAATAAATATTATCTAAGTCACTCTATAATACTTCATATAATTGATCTTTATAACAACTTAATTGAGATATGATTCACATACTAGACAATATATCTACTGAAAGTGTAAAATATGTTCAAGACCAGCTTGGGCAACATAGCAAGACCCCGATTCTACAAAAAATACAAAAATTAGCCAAGTATGGTCGTGCATGTCTGTTGCCCCAGCAATTTGGGAGGCTAAGGTGGGAGGATCATGTGAGCCTGGAAGGTCGAGGCTGCAGTGAGCCATAATTGCTCTACTGCACTCCAGCCTGAGCAACAGAGTGAGACTCTGTCTCAAAAAAAGATAAAAAATAAAAAAAGAAAGTGTAAAATCTATTGTTTTTTAGCATATCCACAGAGTTATGCAGTCATCACTATAATCAATTAATATATTTTCAGCACCTCAAAAAGAAATTTCTTTTTTTAGGAGTTTCCCATATGCTTTGGCAATCACCACACATTTCCCCAAACCCCTAGGCCCACCAGTCTTTTGATCTTTTTTTTTTTTTTTTTTTTTTTTGAGACAGAGTCTCGTTCTGTCGCCCAGGCTGGAGTGCAGTGGCGCAATCTCGGCTCACTGCAAGCTCCGCCTCCGCCTCCCGGGTTCACTCCATTCTCCTGCCTCAGCCTCTCCGAGTAGCTGGGACTACAGGCGCCCGCCACCAGGCTCAGCTAATTTTTTTGTATTTTTAGTAGAGATGGGGTTTCACCATGGTCTCGATCTCCTGACCTCGTGATCCGCCCACCTCGGCCTCCCAAAGTGCTGGGATTACAAGCGTGAGCCACCCCACCCGGCCTTGAGTGTGTTAATTTTTAGCTCCCACAAGTAAGTGAGAACATGTGAAGTTTGTCTTTCTGCATATGGTTTATTTCACTTAACATAATGACCTCCAGTTCCATCCATGTTGTTGCAAATGACAAGATCTTATTCTTTTTTATGGCTGAATACTACTTTATTGTGTTTATGTACTATATTTTCTTTATCCATACATCTGTTGATGGATACTTAGATTGCTTCCAAATCTTGGCTGTTGTGAAGAGTGCTATAATAAACATAAGAGTGCAGATACCTCTTTGATATTATTGATTTATTTTCTTTTGGGTATATACCTAGCCATGGAATTGCTGGACCATAATGTAGCTATATTTTAGTTTTTTGAGGAACCTCCAAGATGTTCTCTATAGTGATTGTTCTAATTCACATTTCCACCAATAGCGTACAAGGAATCCCTTTTCTCCATATTTTTGCCAACATTTGTTATTGCCTGTCTTTTGGATAAAAGCTATTTTAACTAGGGTGAGATAATATCTCATTGTAATTTTGATTTTCATTTCTCTGATGATCAGTGATGTTGACCACCTGTTTGCCATCTGTATGTCTTCTTTTAGGAAATGTCTATTCAGATCTTTTGCCCATTTTAAACTGGATTTTTAGTTTTTTTTCTATACAGTTATTTGAGCTCTTTATATATTCTAGTTACCAATCCCTTGTCAGATGGGTAGTTTGCAAACATTTTCTCCCATTCTATGGGTTGTCTCTTCACTTTGTTGACATTTTCATTTACTGTACAGAAGCTTTTGAACTTGATGTGATTCCATTTGTCTATTTTTGCTTTCATTGCTTCCTCTTTAATAGTTATGGGGCATTGCTCAAGAAATCTTTGCCCAGACCAATATCCTGGAGAGTTTCCTCAATGTTTTCTTGTAGTAGTTTCATAGTTTGATGTCTTAGATTTGTCTTTAACTCATTCTGATTTAACTTTTGTATATGGTCTATTTTCATTCTTCTGCATATGGATATAGAGTTTTCCCAGCACCATTTATTGAAGAGACTCTCCTTTTCCCAGCATGTGTTTTTGGCACCTTTGTTGAGAATGAGTTCACTGTAGATGTGTGGGTTTTTTTCTGGGTTCTCTACTTGGTTCCATTGGTCCATGTTTCTGTTTTAATGCCAGTACCATTCTGTTTTGGTATAGCTTTGTAGTATAATTTGAAGTCAGTTACTATCTAATGGTATAAAACTCACTGGTAATAGTAAGTACACAGAAAAACACAGAATATTATAATAGTGTGATTGTGGTATGCAAACTATTCATATATTGAGTAGAAAGATTAAAGATGAACCAATCAAAAATAATAACTACAACGACATTTCAAGACATAGACAGCACAATAAGATATAAAAAGATACACTATAAAGCTAAAAAGCATAGGATGAAGTTAAAGTATAGAACTTTTATTAGATTTCTCTGTGCTTGTTTGTGCTATCAGTGGTAAGTTGTCATCAGTTTAAAATAATGGGTTATAAGTTATTATTTGGCAGCCTCATGGAAACATCAAATAAAAAATTACAACAGATACACGCACACACACAAAAAGCAAGAAATTTAAAAATATCACCAGAGAAAATAACCTTCAGTAAAAGGAAGACAGGAAGGAAGGAAAGAAGGAAGAGAAGACCACAAAACAACCAAAAAACAAATTACAAAATGGCAAGAAAAAGTTCTTATTTATCAATAATAACATTGAATGTTTGTGTACCAGACTCCCCAGTCAAAAGACATAGAGTGGTTGAATGGATTTAAAAAACCAAGACTCAACAATCTATTACTTTTGCCTATAAAGACACACATAGACTGAAAATAAAGGGATGGAAAAAGATATCCCACGCCAGTGGAACCCAAAAGAGAGGAGGAGTAGCTATACTTACATCGGACAAAATAGATTTCAAGACAAAAACTATTTAATAAGACAACAGAAGGTCATTATATAATGATAAAGGGGTTGATTCAGCAAGAGGATATAACAATTCTAAATATATGTGCACCCAACACTGGAGCACCCACATATATAAAGCAACTATTAAAGAGAGAGATAGACCCCCCAATACAAAAATAACTATAGACGTCAACACCCTACTTTCATCATTGGACAGATCATCCCGACAGAAAATCAACAAAGAAACATCAGACTTAATTTGCACTGTAGACAAAATGGACCTAATAGATATTTACAGAACATTTCATTCAATGGCTGCAGAATACACGTTCTTCTCCTCAGCATATGGATCATTCTGAAGAATAGACCATATGTTAGGCCATAAAACAATTCACAAAAATTGAAATTATGTCAACTATCTTCTCTGATCACAATGGAATAAAACCAGAAATCAATAATGAGGAATTTTGGAAATTAAACAAACACATGGAAATTAAACAATGTGCTGCTGAATGACCAGGGGGCCAATGAAGAAATTAAGAAGGAAATTTAAAATTTTTGAAACAAAAGACAGTAGAAACACAATATACCAAAACCTATGGGATACAGTGAAAGCAGTACTAAGATGGAAGTTTATAACTATATGCACCTACATCAAAAAAGTAGAAAAACTTCAAATAAACAACTTAATGATACATCTTAAAGAACTAGAAAAACAAAAGCAAACCAAACCCAAAAGTAGAAAAAGAAAGGAAATAATAAAGATCAGAGTACAAATAAACAAAATAGAATGAAAACAATACAGAAGGTCAACAAAAGGTTTTCTTTTGAAAATATAAATAAAATCAACAAAACTTTAGCCAGACTAAGAAAAAAAGAGAGAAAATCAATGTAAATAAAATCGGAGGTGAAAAAAGAAACATTAAAACCAATATTACGGAAATTTAAAGATCATTAGAGGCTACTATGAGCAATTAAATGTCAACAAACTGGAAAACCTAGAAGTGGACAAATTCCTAGACACGTACAACCTACCAAGACTGAAACATGAAGAAATCAAAAACCTGAACAGATCAATAACAAGTAATAAGATCAAAGTCATAATAAAAAATGTCTCCCAGCAAAGAAAAGCCCAGGACCTGGTGGCTTTACTTCTAAATTTTACCAAACATTTAAAGAACTAATACCAATCCTACTCAGACAATTTCAAAAAATAGAGGAGGGCCAGGCGTGGTGGGCTGGGCACGGTGGCTCACGCCTGTAATCCCAGCACTTTGGGAGGCTGAGGTGGGCGGATCACCTGAGGTCAGGAGTTCGAGACCAGCCTGGCCAACATGGTGAAAACCCATCTCTATGAAAAATACAAAAATTAGCTGGGTATGGTGGCTCACACCTGTAATCCCAGCTACTCGGGAGGCTGAGGTAGGAGAACTGCTTGAACCTGGGAGGCAGAGGTTGCAGTGAGCTGAGATCGTGCCACTGCACTCCAGCATGGGAGACAGAGCAAGACTCTGTCTCAAAAAAAAAAAAAAAAAAAAAAAGAGGAGGGAATACTTCCAAACTCATCCCATGAGGCCAGAATTACCCTGATACCAAAACTAGACACACACATATCAAAAAAAGAAAACTACAGGCCAACGTCCCTGATGCACATTGATGCAAAAATCCTCAAATAATATTAGCACACCAAATTCAACAACATATTAAAAAGATCATTCACCATGACCAAGTAGGATTTATCCCAGGAATGCAAGGATGATTCAATATTCACAAATCAATCAATGTGATATCGATAGAAGGAAGGACAAAAAACCATGTAATCATTTCAATTGATGCTGAATAATCATTTGATAAAATTCAACATTCCTTCATGATAAAAACCCTCAAAATACGGGATATAGAAAGAACATACCTCAATACAATAAAAACCATGTACAACAGATGCACAGCTAGTATCATACTGAATGGGGAAAAACTGAAAGGCTTTCCTGTAAGATCTGGAACACAACAAAGGATGCCCACTGATATGGTTTGGATCTGTGTCCCCACCAAATCTCTTGCTGAATTGTAATCCTCAGTGTTGGAGGTGGGACCTGGTGAAAGGTGATTGGGTCATGGAGATGGATTTCTCATGAATGGTTTATCACCATCTTCTTGGTGCTGTTCTCGTGATAGTGAGTGAGTTCTCATGAGATCTGGTCGTTTAAAAGTGTGTGGCACCTTCCCAGTCTCTCTCTTGCACTTGCTTTCACCATGTGATGTGCAAGCTCCTGCTTTACCTTCTGCCATGATTGTAACTTTGCAGAGGTCTCCCTAGAAGCAGAAGCTAGTCTTATGCTTCCTGTACAGCCTGCAGAACTGTGAGCTAATTAAACTTCTTTTCTTATAAATTGCCCGGTCTCAGGTATTTCTTTGTAGCAATGCAAGAATGGCTTAATACAGAAAATTGGTACCAATGAGTGGGGCATTGCTATAAAGACACCTGAAAACGTGGAAGCAGCTTTGGAATTAAGTAACTGGCAGATACTGGAAGAGTTTGGAGGGCTCAGAAGAAGACAGGAAGATGAGGGAAAGTTTCCAATTTCCTAGAGACTGGTTGAATGGTTGTGACCCAAATGCCAATAGTGATGTGGCCAGTGAAGTCCAGGCTGCCAAAGTCTTAGCTGGAAACAAAGAACTTACTGGGAACTGGAGTAAAGGTCACTTTTGTTATGTCTTAGCAAAGAACTTGGCTGCTTTATGTCCATGCCCTAGGGATCTGTGGAAGTTTGAACTTGAGAGTGATGACCTAGGGTATCTGGTGGAAGAGATTTCTAAGCAGCAAAGTGGCCTGGAATTGGGGACCCCCAGGAGCTTGCTTGGTGCTCTACCCTACTGTGGCCAAGCTGGTATCCAAGATGCAAGAGAAATTCCCCTTTAGTCTTCCCTGTCCTTTTCTCAGGCAGAAGGAATCTCTCCCTATAGCCACCACAGCTAGGAACATGCTGGGTCACATCTGAAGTCAGCATGGCTCTGAGTCTCACCCAAGGCCCATGGCAAGTGCTGCCTGGCTACCCCTGCCGCTTATTCAGGGGCCAAGGGCTCTTTACTCAGCAGGTGATGAATTATGCCACACTGGGTCCTTCCACTCAAGGCAGTAGGTTCCAGGGCTTGCCTAGAAATGTCATCTGGGAGCTAGGGCCTGAAATGTGGGCCTCATGAATCAGCCTGGCACCCTATCCTACTGTGGCTGAGCTGGTATCCAAGTTGCAAGACAACGTCCTCTTTACTCTCCCCTCTCCTCAAATGGAGGGAAGGAGTCTCTCCCGGAGCTGCAAGCTACACTGCCTGGAGTTCGGGAGGGGTGGTGTAAGCACTGCCTTGATAATCGTTGCTGGTGTCTCACTAGGTTGCATGACCTCCAAGTCCACTGGCTCTGAGCCCAGCGTAGCAGCCAGACTTGACCAGAAATTACAGTCCTTTTGGCCTAGACTGCCTTTCAGGTTTGTTTATGACTCCAAAGCACATTAGCCTGTGGTGACAAGGCTTGCTGGAACTCAGGTTCTGGTGGCTTGGATGGGTGACTGCCCTCTGGCTACGGCTGGTCTAAATGGCACCCTCCATCGACGTCAGCTGACTTCTTCCTGGTGTTGCTCTCCACTGTGACAGGGCAGCACTGAGTTCCACTGCAGAGCCCCAAAACTACTGAGCTCTCCCTCCTGTAAGCACACAGATTCTCTCTCCACCCCACGTAGCCACTGCCAGGGAATGCGGCAGGGGTGATGTTGGCAATTCAAGACTGACTTTCCTACCCTCTTCAGTGCTTCTTTCCTTGATATGAAGTTAAAACCAGATACTATGATCACTCACCTGAGATTTGGTTCTTATGAAGGGGCTTTTTTGTGTGGATAGTTGTTCAATTTGTTGTTTCTGCAGGGAGGACAATTGGTGGAGGCTACTATCTGGCCATCTTGCTCCACCTCCTCTCTCTCGGGTGTCACATTTCAACGTGAGATTTGGAGGGGTGAGTATCCAAACCATATCACATTTTACTTTTACCTCTCAAACTCAAAAAACATGCATGGAATGGTCCAGTTGCATTTTTCTTCTGTATACGTGTTTTTGTTGATGTTTGAGGACCTACTCAAAAGGTCCTGAAAGGCAAAACTCTGTAAGTGCACAATGTTGCTGAGAATCCTAACATTTCTGATGGTGACACTGTTTCCCAGTTACCCATGTCTTTGAGGGCAACTGAAGAGAGGTGGTGGGGTGGGGGTGGAGGTGGTGATGTTTGTCTTTCCAGAATTTTGAGCTTGTGGGACAGGAATGTTATTAATAAATATGGACCATAGGGTAAATTAGAGATTTACTAATCTCCTACATAGGAATATTATGTAATGGGATTTCCAAACAAAAGGGATGATATGAACCATCTTTTAGGATAGTTTTCTCCCCATTAACATAGCTCATATACCCAGTGTTCCCGACCCCAAACTCATGTCCTCCAGAACCTCAGAATGTGACCTTATTTGGAAATGGGTCTTTGCAGATGTAATTAGCTAAGCTGAAGTAATACTGAAGTTAGGCCCACCCTAAATCCAATGACTGATATCTTTATAAGAGAAAGGAGAGAGAGATTTGTAGACACACAGACACCCACAGGGAAGAAATCCATGTGATGAAGGAGCTGAGATTGGAGTGATGCAGCTACCAGCCAAGAAATGTCCAAAATTCCTGGTAGTTACCAGAAGCCAGAAACAGGCAAAGAAGTATTCTCCCCGTAGCCCTCAGATGGCTCTGCCAACACCTTGATTTTAGACTGTCAGCCTTCAGGACTGTGAGAGAATACATTTCTGTTAATTTAAGGCACCTAGTTCATGGAAGTTTGTTATGGCAGCCCTAGGGAACTAATATATTCATTTAGGAATTTGTATGTGTTTTTGAATAGAAATAATTCCACTCCTGTGTGAATTCCCAGCTTTCTTTCTAACTTCTCATTGACTTCTCCCATTCTCAAGTCTCTAGAAAAGCCACTTTGCCTGGTTCCCAATGATAGGGCAACCAACTTGTCCCAGTTTTGGCACTAAAAGTCCCGTGTCCTGGGAATTCTTGCAGTTTCAGGCAAACCTGGACGTTTGGCCACGCACCTGAAAGGCCCTTCCTTATTACACAGCAGATGACTCCTTTCAAGTAGAAACTCCTCCTAGATGTGCTGTAGGTCCTGAGTGGGGAGCTTAACTCCCTCAGGAGGATTCTCATTCTCTCTCCACCAGAGTCACATGGAGTTCTTGGTAAAATACACACCTAGACCCATACAGCCTGGTTGAACTAGGACATTTCCTGTCATCCCAGCACACCATTTGGAAGATAAATTGTATCCACCACTCTCCCAGCACACACTACAGAAACATATTCTGCAGGCGCAGAGTCTAGAAACTTGTGGTTTTAATATGCACCCAGATGATTCTTATTAGCAAAGTAGAGGGTTAGCACAGAATCTACTATACCAGTATTTGACTTAACCAGCATATAGCAATGATTGTCCAAAAGTAGGGGACTTTCACTTGCCTAAGCAGGAACAGTGTGAATATGATGAAACTATGTCTTTAGTTGGGGCTTAAATTCATTGTTCACAGTAGGATTTATTCTACTAGATTGGGATATGTTATTATTCTGATTATGCAAATCTGCAGAGTTGATATAAATCCCTTTCTTTCTGACAATTACTTTTATCTCAAAACCCAGATTCCCACAACGTGAATGCGGCTGAAACTATTTACCTTTGTGTCATCAACGCTGCCAAAAGCATCATCCCTTAATCCACTTTCTGTTGTGCCTTAATGCTGAAGATGCCATGCACTTTTCAATGGAGTCATCCCCTAGTATCATATCAGCTTCAGGAAATGTTTAGCCCAGGAAACAAATTATTCTGTTGTGTATGACCAGTTCACCTTGTAATTTGTGCATGAACCATAAATAATAATAAATTCTTAGCAGTATTTTTTAAATAAAAGAAGAACATACAGGGATTTTTAAATCATTTTTATCTCTTAAATGTTTGTGAGCCACTCACCTGTCATTTAAAATTAGTGACCAGGGCAGATGGCAAAAACCTAGGCATTAGGTAATATAATCATAAAACACTCCCTCCTCCTAAAAAAGCAGAAATCTTTAAATTGGAGACATTTCATATATTGAAGGATTTTTTTTCCTCTGCTGGAATATGTTGCAAGAAATTATGACATTAGATAAAAAGATATTTCCACATCAAGAAGTTCAAAAGATTAAGATGCTACTGAAATGTAAGTTAAAGGAATTCATGAATGTGTCAGGAAACATTATAGTAGAATTATTACTATAATTTGAGAAAGGCAGTCTCTGCAATAAAGTGAGATTCATTACAATGTTAACATTATTTTTCAAACTTCTGACATATTTAGATAGAATTTTCATGCCAAGTCAAATAATTATGAAGTTTAAAAATTGCTTGAAGAAATGTGTGGAATTTTATACTAATAAAGACTTAACTTTAGAGGCCTATTTTGCCCTATTAAAATGTTACGTCTTATAACTTCCTTCTAAACTCTCAAGGTATGTATGATAAAATTCTTGTAAAAGCCGAGGTAAAAGGAACATTGTGAATACTTATTCAAAGCTGTCTTCCAGGGATTTTATAGTTTTGGGTTTTACATTTAAGTCTTTAATCCATCTTGAGTTGATTTTTGTATATGGTGTAAGGAAAGGGTCCAGCTTCACTCTTCCACATATGGCTAGCCAGTTAACCCAGCACCATTTATTGAATAGGGAGTCTTTTCCCCATCGCTTGTTTTTGTCAGCTTTATCGAAGTTCATATGGTTGTAGGTTTGTGGCCTTATTTCTGGGCTCTCCATTCTGTTCCATTGGTCTTTGCCTATTTTTGTACAGTACCTTGCTGTTTTGGTTACTGTAGCCCTGTAATATAGTTTGAAGTTGGATAATGTGATGCCTCCAGGTTTGTTCTTTTTGATTATGATTGCCTGGGCTATTCAGACTCTTTTTTGGTTCCATATGAATTTAAAATAGTTTTTTCTAGTTCTGTGAAGAATGGTATTGTTAGTTTGACAGGAATAGCATTAAACCTGTAAATTGCTTTTGTAGTATGGCCATTTTAATGGTATTGATTCTTCATATCCATAAACGTGGGATGTTTTTCCATTTGTTTCTATGTCCTGTGATTTCTTTGAGTAGTGTTTTGTAATTATCATTGTAGAGATCTTTTACCTCCCTGGTTAGCTGTGTTCCTAGGTGTTTTATTCTTTTTGTGACAATTGTGAATGGGATTGCTCTCCTGATTTGGCTCTCGGCTTGGCTGTTGTTGTATAGGAATACTAGTGATTTTTGTACATTAATTTTGTATCCTGAAACTTAGCTGAAGTTGTTTATCAGCTGAAGGAGCTTTGGGCCAAGACTAGGGAGGTTTCTAGATACAGAATCATATTGTCTGCAAATAGAGATAGTTTGACTTCCTCTCTCTCCATTTGGATGCCCTTTATTTCTTTCTCTTGCCTGATTGCTCTGGCTAGGACTTCCAATGCTATGTTGAATAGGAGTGGTAAGGGAGGGCATCCTTGTCTTGTGCTGGTTTGCAAAAGTAATGCTTTCAGCTTTTGCCCATTCAGTATAATGTTGGCTGTGGGTTTGTCATAAATAGCTCTTATTATTTTGAGTTATGTTCCTTCAATATCTAGTTTATTGAGAGTTTTTAACATGAAGGGGATTTGAATGTTATTGAAAGGCTTTTCTGCATCTATTGAGATAATCATGGGGTTTTTGTCTTTAGTTCTGTTTATGTGATTAATCGCATTTATTGATTTGCATATGTTGAACCAAACTTGCATCCCAAAGATTAAGACTATTTGATTGTGGTGGATTAGCTTTTTGATGTGCTGCTGGATTCAGCTTACAAGTATTTTGTTGGGGATTTTTGCAACAATGTTCATCAAGGATATTGGCCTGAAGTTTTTTGTTGTTGTATCTCTGCCAGGTTTTGATATCAGGATGATGCTGGCCTCAATGAGTTGGGGAGCTTCTACACAGCAAAAGAAACTATCAACAGAGTAAACAGACAGCCTACAGAGTGGGAGAAAATACTTGCAAACTATGCATCTGGCAAAGGTCTAATATCCAGCATCTAAAAGGTACTTAAACAAATTTACAAGAGAAAAACAAACAACCCCATTACAAGGTGGGCAAAGGACATGAACAGACACTTTTCAAAAGAAAACATACATGTGGCCAACAAGCATATGAGAAAAAGCTCAATATCACTGATCAATAGAGGAATGCAAATCAAAACCACAATAAGACACCATCTCATACCAGTAAGGATGGCTATTATTAAAAAGTCAAAAAATAACAGATGCTGGTGAGTGTATACACTGTTAGTGGCAGTGTAAATTAGTTCAACCATTGTGGAAAGCAGTATGGCAATTCCTCAATGAGCTAAAAGAGAATTACCATTTGACTCAGCAATCCCATCACTGGGTACATACCCAGAGGAATATAAATCATTCTACCATAAAGATACATGCATGCAAATGTTCACTGCAGCACTACTTACAATAGCAAAGACATGGAATCAACCTAAATGCCCGTCAATGATGTGGCACATATACACCATGTGTATATGGTGATACACAATGATGTGGCACATATACACTAAATGCCCATCAATGTGGCACATATACACCATGGAATAGTATACAGCCATAAAAAAGAACGAGATTATGTCTTTGTGGGAACATAGGTGGAGCTGGAGGCTATTATCTTTAACAAACTATTTCAGGAACAGAAAACTAAATACTGCATGTTCTCACTTATATGTGGGAGATAAATGATGAGAACTCATGAGCACAAAGAAGGAAACAATAAGCCCTGGGGTCTACTTGAGCGGGGAGAGTGGGAAGAGGGAGAAAAGCAGAAAAGGTAACTAATGGGTCTTGGGTGTAATACCTGGGTGATAAAATAATCCATACAACAAACTTCCATGACATGAATTTACAAACCTTCACATGTACCCCAGAACCTAAAAGTTTTTTTAAAAATTGATACATTCATTATAGAATATCTGGAAAATATAGCTGAATTCAAAAGTGGAAATAAAAATTACCTGTAATTTACCTCCCATAAAAAGCCATGTTAACATATATCCTATATCTTTCCAGTCTTGTCTCATTCATATAAAGATATATGCTTTGCTTTGAATTAAAAATAAACAAAACCCAAAAACTTCCCCAGACAAAACTGAACGATACAATTAAGTAATGGTGGCAGAACAGACTTCCTGAAATAAGGGAAGGGGCAGGTAAGTTAATATTGCTCCTCACAGAGTTGAGCAGAAAAGATGGAGAGGGATGGGGACAGCACAGGCAGGCAGGGGGCACCATGAGCCTCTCAGATGACATTTCTCTTGAGTGCAGTGGGGCTCAAAAGGGCATGGCTGGAGGTTCCCATTGTGTCCACAAGAGAAATAGGTGCTCCGATGTCAATCCTCTGGGGTAGCACTGCCAGCTGTCTGTTGCAAAGCTTTGCATGCCCAGGACACAGGAGGCCCCTGGCCTGGCCTGCGTTTAGAAGGAGCTATCCTGGCTTCCTCTGACTGTGCCCTCCCCAGAGGGCAAGAAGTCCTTAGGCCAAGGGACATGACCATCCAATGCCCTCATTGGTCCTCTCATGACCACACTGACTACCCATGTCCCACAAATTCCCTACCTAACCAGCCCCAACCTTGGTCCATCCACTCATGGTCCAAATGCTCTGCTGGTGTGTGCACCCCAAGTCCTCCATGGTAGCCAAGGGGTGGCTATTTAGGGAATTTGGACAGAGTGTAGCATGTGAACTGGGGTGTGTACACCTGGGGTGCATGACATCCCGGCAGTGCAGAAAGGAGCCAGGGGGAGAGAAACAGTGAAGTTTTTTGTTGTTGTTGTTGTATCTCTGCCAGGTTTTAGTATCAGGGTGATGCTGGCCTCAATGAGTAGGGGAGCTTCTGCACAGCAAAAGAAACTATCAACAGAGTAAACAACCTACAGAATGGGAGAAAATATTTGCAAACTCTGCATCTGACAAAGGTCTAATATCCAGCAAGTTCCATAGTTTCTCAATTCAAACCTGACCTTCCAGGTTGTTAGGAGGTAGCCTTGTCAAGATAAGAGGATGGAACATATTTCATTTCTGAGTTTGTTGTCTTGACTTATAACTTTTAAATACTTAGACATATGGTATTTGGCCTCCATTCCTATTCTCAGCCCAGGCTCCACAAATGTTCAGGGACAGGTCTGTCTAGTGCTATATATTTTTTTCATCAACAAAATTTTTACTGTATATTGATTGTAATATAAACATCTAAGATAAAGAGGTGAATGTATGCATTTATCTAGAAAAGTCTTAGGAATCATCTCCACCATATTTGCCCTGATTTTCTTGATATCTCAGGGGGAAGCTGTTTTTCAGGTTAAGATTACGTGGATAATTGATTTCAGTTTATATTCCATTTTTCATTTTTATAGCTCTCTGTTAGCTAGTTCAACTTCTGCATTTTACAGATGAGGAAAATTAATTCCAGAGAGACTTAGTGTCTTCCAAAGTTGTATAATTAGTTGCAAAGTCAAGACCAAAACTCTAGTGTTTCCCAGTCTGATTCCCTTTCCATAATGTTGGTTCAGAAATAACTTGAGAAGGACAAAACCTGGGATATTGCTCTGAGACTCTGGGACAGGGCTAAATATGGTGCATAATCTGCATTTAAGGCAGCTGGTGTCATCAGACTTTCAGAGGGGCAATTAAATCTACTCTATCATTGCTTACCTGACATACTGAGAGAGTGTTCCTTTCTCCACTTCTCTCCTCTTGGCTTATCTCTGCTGTCTGGTCTCCCTTTCTTTCTTCTCCCTCTCATTCCTTGGTTTCCAGTTCTTTCCTATGCAGAGAGATGCCATGGGATGTCAGTGATTACGCAAGCTGAGCACTGAGCAGTTTTCTCAGAAGTTGTCAAGTCTGTACCCATTTTAGTTCTGACGCACCATGGGTAGCTGTTGTTCAGGTCCCAGACCTTCCCAAATATTCTGGCTGGGACTGTTTGATGACCAGTGCACCTGAAACCCAACTGGACTATATCCCAGATTGCATACGTGATCCGACACTGGACTCCTGGTTTTGCAAGACACAATATAGTCTTAAGCCCTGAATTTCTTCAGCGTCATTCTCTCTGGCATTCTCTCCCGTTGGAATTGTCCTTTTCACTCAAAGTTACTTATGTTATGCTCTGATTAATAAATTAATCTCAAAACATGCCATCAAGGCAACTAACATAGAGCATGTGCTATTTCGTAAGTTTTTAGACATCCTGAAAATTAGAATAAAAAGCCCATTTCATACTTTTTAAAGCATAATCTCAAGAGACAGTGGTGTTTAATTTAAAGAGCACAGACTTGGCTGGATAGACCCAGCGCAAAGTCCTGGCAACCAACTCTTTGGATGAGAAATACCAAGCCTTGGTCCAAGGCTACCAAGACCTTGGACACGTTGTTTAACTTCTCTGATCCTCAGTTTTCTTATCTGCAATAGGGGAGATATAGTATCTGTCTCTCATGGTTTTTGGAAAGACTGCAGACAATGTACGAGAATTGCTTGCCACAATTTCTGACCCAATGTGAGCACTAAATAAATAGTAGCTGTCAATAAATATCCAATTCCTTATATTTTGTAGTTCCCCAAGGAAAGTATGCAACAAACACTAAGTGTATTTGCTTAAAACCTTTATTTCTTTGAAGCTGAAGAAGAGTCATAATCTACCAGAACAAGTTGCTGGATCTTGACAGCCTAAGGAAATTCTCTTCCTGCAGCTACTGCAAGCTCTCTCCATGTCTCTTCTCAGTGCACTAATCTCATTCATGAAGATTCCGCTTTCATGACCTACGTACCTTCCAAAAGCTCTGCCTCCTAATACCATTGCCTTAGGGGTTCAGCATCAACATATGAATTTTGGGGAGACATAAACAGTTCATAGCACCGTCCTAGCCCATAATTCTTTTTCTAGCTCTCCTCTGAATGTTCACTCAGTATGTCTCCACTGGGCATTTAATAGATACTTTTTAATGCTATTTGTTTTCAAATATATTCCATTATGAACTGTCCTCCAAATTAGACTGAAAACTCAAAAGAAACAGAGGTGGGAGGGTCTATATTCCTTTCTAGTTGCCACAAATCCAACTGAAAAAGTGCTTGATTAACTCATATAATTTTAAAAGAAACACTCGTTTAAATCTTTCAAAGTGTAAAAAGCTGATTCTCTTGTAATCGAATAACCATATTTAATTTGTGTGTTTTGCCATTTGAGATTTCAACTTTTAAAAAACATCTCTTAGGCCCGCTGGTGCTACCTATACACCAAGATCATATGTAGTAAATGAAAATTTCTATAAATGTAATAAATGAGATTCATATATTTATTAGATTTCTCAGATCAGAAATTTATTGCCGCTTTCCAAAACAAAAGCATTTGATTTCACATATTGAATGTGTATATGCATAGTGCATATGCGTGTATACAGAACACTAGGATGAGAAAAAGAAAGACTTAGAGCTTTTGCTTCATTTACAGAAATCTTCATCTGAATCCAATTAATGAAAATGGTGACAGCACTACAATAACAGACAAGAAATGTTGTAATCTGCTAAGTTCATCTCCAGAGAAATGAAGCAGGATATTTGTCAAAAGACTTGAAGGTATCCTTGTATCCTACTTAATATTCTATGTGAGTTCTAAGAGTCAGCATAGCTCTTTCAACATTCTCTAATTGAACATTAATAAATTAATAAGCCCCCTGGCTGCTGCTCCACTTTGTCTCTCTACATAACAATGTCAGTTGACTCCAAACTGATGGAGGGATGGGTCTCACTGGCAGATGCAGATTTCCTGAATGAATTTAGGAACCACTTTTTTTTTTAAACAGAGGTGTTAGATATTATAGGATATTTATATATTTTAGAATATTTTCCTCTTTCTCATTTTGAAAACTATGCATCTGACAAAGGTCTAATATCTAGCATCTGTAAGGAACTTAAACAAATTTACAAGAAAAAACAAACAACCCCATTAAAAAGTGTGCAAAGGGACATGACATGCCTGTGGCCAACAAGTATATGAAAGGTAACTCAACATCACTGATCATTAGAGAAGTGCAAATTAAACCACAGTGAGATATCATCTCACACCAGACAGAATGGCTATTATGAAAAAGTCAAAAAATAACATGCTGGCTAGGTTGTGGAGAAAAAGGAATACTTTTACTCTGTTGGGAGGAATGTAAATTAGTTCAACCATTGTGGAAGACTGTGGCGATTCCTAAAGACCTAAAGAAAGAAGTACCATTTGACCCAGCAATCCCATTGCTGGGTGTATTAGTTCCGTTTTCATGCTGCTGATAAAGACATACCCAAGATTGGGCAATTTACAAAAGAAAGAGATTTAATAGACTTACCATTCCACATGGCTGGTGAGGCCTCACAATCATGGTGGAAGGCAAAGAGGAGCAAGTCACATCTTATATGGATGGTGGCAGGCAAAGAGAGAGCTTGTGCAGGGAAACTCCCATTTTAAAAACCATCAGATCTTGTGAGACTTATTCACTACCACAAGAACAGCATGGAAAAGACCCACACCCATGATTCAATTACCTCCTACCAGGTCCCTCCCCCAACATGTGGGAACTCAAGAAGAGATTTGGGTGGGGACACAGCCAAACCATATCACTGGTATATACCCAAAGGAATACAAATCATTCTGTCATAAAGACACATGCACACATATGTTAATTGCAACATATTCACGCTAGCAAAGACATGGAATGAAGCTAAATGCCCATCAATGGTAGACTGGATAAAGAAAGTGTGGGACATATAGACCATGGAATACTGTGCAGCCATAAAAAGGAACAAGATCATGTCCTTTACAAGAACACAGATGGAGCTGGAGGCCATTTTCCTTGGCAAACTAATGCAGGAACAGAAAACCAAATACCATATGTTCTCATTTATAAGTGGGAGCTAAGTGATGAGAACACATGGACACACAGAGGGAAGCAATACACACTGGAGTCCATCAGAGGGTGGAGCATGGGAGGAGAAAGAGGATCAGGAAAAACAACCAGTGGGTACTAGGCTTAATACCTGGGTGATGAAATAATCTGCATAACAAACCCCAAGACATATGTTTACCTATGTAACTAACCTGCACATGTACCTGGAACTTGAAAATAAAAGTTAAAAAAAAAAGAAAACCAGAAAAAAAAGAGAACATTTTTCTGATTCTCATCTCTATCCACATAGCAAACCTCTTTATTATTTGGCAGTTCTATCTCTTTTTTATCTTCTTTTTAATTTTTTTTGAGGCAGAGTCTTGCTCTGTCACCCAGGCTGGAGTGCTCTTGCTCTGTCACCCCGGCTGGAGTGCAGTGGTATGATTCCAGCCCACTACAACCCCCACCTCCCTGGTTCAAGCAATTCTCCTGCCTCAGCCTCCCAAGTAGCTGGCACTACAGGTGCACACCACCACATCTGGCTGATTTTTTTTTGTTGTATTTTTAGTAGATAACGGCGTTTCACCATGTTGGGGCTGGTTTCAAACTCCTGACCTCAGGATCTGCCCACCTCAGCCTCCCAAAGTGCTAAGATCAGTTCTATTTCTTGAAATGAAGGAATATTGAGCCTGGCCGTTGAAGTGGACACTGTAGGAATACAGAGGAGTGGAAACCTCTGCTTCAAGGTGTTTCAGATCTGTTTGGGGATAAGATGAAGACCTGTGTACAGGCAGGAGACAAGGCCAAGTGGTCTCTGAGAGGTTATTATGGGCTGGGCTAAGGTAGCCTCATTTGCAGGAAGGGACTCACTGAGAGATGCAAACGTGTTTCTAAAGCTCCAAATGAAACAAAATGTCAATATCAGAAACAGACTGAAATGTGTGACTTTTAAATACAAAAAGCCCCACAAACATTGATGGCTCCTTCAACTTGTTCAAGAAACAAGTCCAGGTAATTTTAAACACAGCTCAGCTCAATATGGGCCTGTGTTTTCTCATTCCCTTCCCCCTGTCTGGTGAGAATATTTGTAAAAAGTATATTTTAAGGGCATGAATCATTTAGGCCTGAGCTGAATATTTATTGGAAATTTTCCAGGCTGAAATAACCTTGGGATGTACAACCAGCATTTTTGTGATAGACCCAGGAGCATAATAATAATTTTTATACTGTAATGAGAGAGGGAGTGCATATGTGTGAGAAAGAATGAGTAGTCTGGAATTGGTTTGGAGAGATAAGTAGTCTTAAAATATATACTGACAACTGGGTATGCTCTACAAATTTCAAATGTGTTCCAATAAATTTAAGAATATGCACATGGAAATGGAAAGTTTTAGGAGTTAATTGTGCAGCTTTGTAAAGATCTGGGCGTGCGGCCCAGTTCTGCCACTTACTAGCTGTGCTATCCAGGAAAACTCATTTAGCTTCCCCATGCCTCGGTTTCCTCATCTGTAACATAGAAGCAATAATTATACAAACCTCATAGAGAAGTTGTAAGGATAAGAGAAATTAATGTGTGATTAAAACAGAGACTGGCACATCACATTATATAAGGGCTGATGGCCATTATTATTATTACTGTAACTAATAGTGTGGTGGTTAGGTGCTGAGGCCTTAGAGCCAGAGGGTTGGTCTGGGGTCTAACACTGACCTCTTGAGTAGCCTTAAACAAGTAATTTAAATGATCTGTGGCTCTGTATCCTCATCTGCAAAGTAGGTATAATCGTTGTACCTACCTCACCAGATGGATCTGAAATTAAAGAAATTAATACGTATCTTATACTTAGAATAGTGCCACGTGCCTTGAAGCATTCAATTAATGTTAGCCTTCGTTATTTCTAACTATATTTCTGGGCTCCAGATGACATTGTTTGAGCTCAGTGTTTCACTCTCCACTTACCTAGTGACTTTCAAGCTTGGGACAAGCGTTGATATTTAACTATTATCAGTGTATGTCTATACTGACAACTCATTAACTCCATTTACTTGTTCGTTCCAAATGCCATGCTTAAGTCACAGCTTTTAGCTCAATTAAGAGAATATGACATCAACGTGATAGGTTGCACATATTGTGGCAAGCAGGTCGGAGTTTGAATTCCCTTATTTACTAAGCTAATTTACTTAGTCAGTCTCAGTGTTTTCATCTGTAAAATGGGCCTGACAGCATCTAACTCACAGTTAGTTATGAGAATTCAAAAATACATTATTTGTAAAGTAGCTTAGGGTATTTTTAGAACATGGTTTTAAACAAATGTTTCTTGCTAAACAAATGCTCTTTGCTCCCACCCACTGAAAGGCTGTCAACAATTCCTTTTGGAATGCTGCCACACTGGTTCCAGGGAGGGGGTTAGAACTGGAATTTAGTTAGAATTAAGTCACAGAGGGCCAATGCGTCTGAAACCACTCTTAACTTCTGGCTCCTAATAATTACGTTGACTTGGCCAGTTGTGGAGGCTTACACCTGTAATCCCAGGGAGGCTGAGGCTGAACTCCCTTGAGCTCAGGAGTTCAAAAACAGCCCGGGCAACATGGAAAAACCCAGTCTCTACAAAAAAATACAAAAATTAGCAGGACGTGGTGGTGCACACCTGTAGTCCCAGCTACTCAGGAGGCTGAGAGGGGAGGATCACCTGAGCCCTGGGAGGTTGAGGCTGCAGTCACTGCAGCCAGCCGTGATTGCACCACTGCACTCCAGCCTGGGTAAGAAAGTGAGACCCTATCTCAAAAAAAAAAAAAAAAAAAAAAATGCTGATTGCTCCAGGCCCAAAAGTGACATGCCTTTGCCTCTGCTCTCGTAGCCCCCAGACATGGCCACGCGTTAGGACAGCTGAATGCATAGCGAATGCTATGCTGAAATACGACGTGCTACTGCCATCTACTGTTCCAAAGAAATACTTCCTTTTCAATTTTGATTCTGAGAAGTTTTTCATTTATCTGTACCTCCACAGCATTTTAGAGCGATTCATTTCCTTATGGTTCATTTTTTAACCATCTCAACAGATAGATGACTATGCAGAAGATCAGAGAAGCCAAGTTTCGCGAGTGGTTGTTGACAAAACCAATCACTTATTCACACATTCATCAAGCAATTATGTAACACCTGCATTATGACAGGTGCTGGGAGCATAAAGACGAATAAGATCAGGTCCCTTTCCTCAAGGAGCTCACAGCCCAATAGGGACATAAAAGAGATGACTCAGAGCAATGTGATTAGTCCACATGCTTCCAGGCTTTGGGGGCACTGAGGAAGAGCACGTAGTTACATTAGTTTGGAGGAGGTGACAGAGGGCATAGGCCAGGATTCAGGGACGATTTCTTGGGGGATGTGGTCTGAAGCTGATCTTAAAAGATCAGCAGGAAGTAAATAGGGAGGGGACTGGGAGGAAAGGTATTCCATAGATAGCATCAAGAGAAAAGCAAGAATAGCATCGTGTATCTGAGAAGCGAAAACAGTGGGATGCGTAAGGCAAGCAGAAGTGACAGATGCAGCTGGAGAGGCGAACAGACACCAGATCATGGGGAAGGGGTGGGTTTCATATGTCACTTTCAGGAAGCTCAGACTTAATCAAAGACGTGATGGAGAACCAGTGAGCGACGCATGAGTGTCAGGGGCAGATTCACGTTTAGCTGTCCTTTTAGTGATCTTGTAGGAGGTGGGCTTAGGAGAGGGTGGGGGCTCAGTTAGGGGGCAGCTGCGGCAGTAAAACAATGAGTCAGGGGAGGAGCATTGGGATGGAGCAGAGAGCCTGGATGGCAGAAATATTTAGGAGGTAGAGTAGGCGGCTCATTTCTAAATTACTAAATATGGAGTGAGAGATAAAGCGTCAACGATGGTCTTGGAGTTTTAATGTTGGTGATCAAGATGATGGAGGTGCTGCAGAGGCTACAGAAAGAAGATACTGGTTTAGGAGAAGAAAGGGCAATTTGAACTCTGTACTCGTTGAGGTTAAAGTGTTTGAGTGAGGACCCAGGTGGTGCCATCTGGCTGGAAGTTGGATATAAAATTTTGAAGCATAAAGGAAAAGTGTGAGCTAAAGGTATATATTCGCAAGCCATGAGTACACAGGCAGGGGTTAAAATCACAAAAGTTGACGATGTAACACAAAGAAAATGTTTAGAAGGACAAGCAGAAGCAGAATGGTGAAAATGTTTAGGAGGAATTCTAGAGAATACAATACTGGCAGGTGGCGAGGGCAGAGAGAGACTAGCGTGTTAAGGAGAAAGGGAAGGGATGGATGGAGAACCAGCAAGAAAGGAAAAAAAAAAAATTCTGACAGCGGCTAGTTGGCTTGGAAAACCATAGCCGGGCTGTAAGAATCCTATGCTGAATGTAAAGAGTTTCACACAATAGCAGCATTAGACAGGGTCACTCTATAATTGTGATGGAGCAAGACAAAAACAAGACCACTCCCTAATCGGATCTCAACATGGGAAAAACAAAACACCATGGACCCACAAAACAAGACACCCCTCTTCCAGGCATGAGATTATCTCAGAATAAAACATCCACCTCTTGAGCCCTCACCAAGGTCACCTAACATCAGCCTCAATCTCACCCCTCCTGTGTGAGGAGACATCCTAACCAGCACATCCCCAGAGTTCCCCATGGTGTGCAACCTCCCTTGATGCAGCAAGTTAATGAGTTTAATTTTATTTGACTATTGGTGTGTTCTGGGTGGTCTTTGATCAATGAGATTTAATATTTTTATAGGTTCCAAGAGAGCCGAATTTTGTGGAGGAAGACATCAGAGTGTCTAGCACAACAAAGAGAAAAATGATATCCATTGAGTTTTGCAAATCTGAACTCACCAGTGACCTTTGTGACAGCAGGTTCAGTAGAATATGCGGAATATAGGTCTCACTCTCAGACAGATCCTCTATCACCCAACAGGGTGGGTGAAGAAGCTGTCAGCCTGTAGTAGGAGCCAGCACCCATTTCCCATGTATCCTATTGAGAGACAGCCTTCAGTGCTCAGTGTCTGGGGCCCTGGCACCCTTAGCAGTGTGTTCCTACTGGCTTAGAGAACTCATTATGCATATTTCTTCCTAACTCTGTTCAGTGGCATCAAGTTGGTATTAGGTTGGCACAAACTTAGTTGTGGGTTTTGTCATTAAATGGGAAAAACTGCAATAACTTTTGCACCACCCTAATAGCTTGAAATCAGCCATAGGGGCAATATATACACCATGAAAATTGGTAAATGTTATAAAATCAATACTTTTTTCTTTTCTTCAGGAAGTTGATTGTTAAACTTTTTTTTTTTTTTTTTTTTTTAAATAGAGTCACTCTGTCACCCAGGCTGGAGTGCAGTGTCATAATCTTGGCTCATTGCAACCTCCGCCTCCTGGGTTCCAGCAATTCTTCTGCCTCAGCCTCCCAAGTAGCTGGGATTGCAAGCACCCGCCACCATGTCTGGTTAATTTTTGTATTTTTAGTAGAGACGGGTTTTCATCATATTGGCCAGGCTGGTCTCAAACTCCTCACCTCAGGTGATCCACCCGTCTCAGCCTCCCAAAGTGCTGGGATTACAGGTGTGAGCCACCACACCCAGCCTGATGGTTAAACTTTCTCCATCTCTCCACTGAAAAGAAGAGAGATTACCGAAGGCTGAGGAAGGAATAGGAGGTGACAGAGTGGAGATAATTAAAAGTTTGTATGAGCAGAGGAGAAGAGAGATCAAGCAGGGAGACACAGGGTCAGTGGGAACTAGAACTCAGATTGCCTGATGTTCTGATCATGGCTTCTTCTGCATCATGCACTGCTAGGAGGGAAACCGTGTCTTCTTAATGACAGACACCAAATGAAGTCAGTTATTCTGTGTGTGTATATGCAGGGGTGCACGTGTACACACATTTGTGCACATGCACACCCTTGTGGAGGGGAGGTTGAAAGAGAGACAGTGGAGTGGCTTCAAGTAGGGCCTAGTCCCTCCTATAGAACCATCTCTCACAGTAGTAGATGGAGAAATGAATCTCTTGGGACAATACTATTACCATTTATTTTGAAATCAGCTGTTGGAATCATTGACCCTTTAAATGGACAGCCTTCAAGTGAACTGTTTTCCTGCAGAGTGTCTTTAACTGTTTTAGAAACACAACTAAACCAAAATGCCTGTAAGTTTTGTGTTCAAGCAGTCTTGTTAGGAAAGAATGCTACTGCTTTGTTTACTAGGACAGTTTGTACCGAATTGATGTTTACATTTACAGTTTTTTTTTTTTGAGACAGGATCTCACTCTGTTGCCCGGGCTGGAGTATAGTGGTGAAATTCTCAGCTCACTGCAGCCTTAACCTCCTGGGGTCAAGCGGCCCTCCCACCTCAGCCTCCCAAGTAGTGTATAACACCATGCCTGGCTAGTTTTTGTATTTTTTATAGAGATGGGGTTTTGCCATGTTGCCCAGGCTGGTCTCAAACTTCTGGGCTCAAGCAATCTGCCTGCCTATGCCTCCCAAAGTACTGGGACTACAGGCATGAGCCATCACGTCCAGCAGACAGTTCCATTATTTATGGAAAGACTTAATATTTGAAAAATGATTTTAACCTGAAACTGGTATTAGCATGTTGAATTTCCTCAAGGCAGAATTTTAAGTCTTTTATCCAGGGGTCTTTATCTTGCTTTAGAGGAACCCCAGAATAAAGTAGAGCTGCCTTTAACACACACACAATTGTCCTGAAGCAAGGAACTCCAGCAGTTTGTAGGATCTAACTTACTGTAAAAGAAGGAAACTGTGTAACTTCAAAAGTCATATTAATTTGTATAAAATAACTGACTCTGCCATAAAAAATGCAATGCTTTTATTTGGCATTCCAATAATATTTTTGCATTGAAAGTTATCACTGAATTGATATATGATGGAAAAAAAAACATGATAATATATTGTGTTACAGAACACTGAATTGATTTGCCAGCAGTTTGCAATCTGGCTAAAGGTATTACCCTCCTTAGATTTGCATTTCTAAAAGTCTCCATAATTTAGAATGCTAAATTACAGTCTGGTTATGTTCACCGGTAAAGTCATTATCTGAAAAGAAAAATAGAACACCTTAAAAATACTTACAGCCATTCCCAAACCCATGCCTTCACCTAAGGTGGCCACTTAATCTGGAAAGTCGTCCTCCTCCTTTCTGTCTTGTGCAAAACTAAAGTCCCACCTCCTCAGCGAAGCCTTCTACTGCCTTCTGTGGCTCACTCTGGCTTCACAGGTGTTTAATTTATGTCCCCAAATAGGAGTGTTGTCCAACGGCGAGAGTTGTCTACGTGCAATGAAGTGTCAAATAATGAACTATGAATCCTGGTCCTTTTTACAATACAATGGCATCAGAGACTTGTATGAATATATATGGAAGATGTGTCCACAAAACAAGCAGCAGCAATAAGGAGCAAATGTCCTAAAGGAACAAAGATTGATGGAGATGCTGGCAGGCCAGAATCATGGTCATTCTAGTGATGACATATGACAGGGATAAAAACAATTGTATCATAAGAAAAGAACTAATCTACAATACGAACTGCAGAAGTAATCACATCTGCGAGGTTTTAGTTAAGCACAAGTTTACTATGATGGATATCTGTGTAGACCAACAAAAAAACATGCATACCTGGACTCTATTACTAGAGGTGTCATATCTGCTCTGAGGGAGGCAAAAGCTCTCTCTCTTCACCACTGCTGAAATCACACCCTGAGTGCTAGGTTTAATTCTGGGCACCACATATTACGAGATAAATTAAAATCTAGGAGTTGTTCAAAGAAGAGCCAAGACATTGACAAAGAAACTGAAAAAGTTAAAATAACAGGAGATGTTCAGCCAGCCAAAGAGAAGAAATGCTGCAGATGAGTGATGGAGGAATGAAAGAAAGGTGATCTCCACTTCACGTTAGAAGACTTATTATCTGTCAATGATTTCAAGGGGAAAAATCATAGGGTATTATGCTGTGATAGAATAAGGATGACAATTTTAACAATAAGACCTTCTAAAAGGAAGAGTGCTCAGAGACCCTTTGAGTTAGTTTGAGACTAGACAGATTCTCATGTTCATTTGACAAGTGTTTCTTGGAATTTTACTATGTTCCAGGCACTGGGTACTGTGCACACAGTGGTGAGAGGTAACATATGACACTTTCGTCAACATCGAATTTACATTGCAGTGGGAGTGGATAAAAATTATTCAGAATAAGTATATAATTAAAATTGTGAGAAAAGTTTTGAAAGAAAGACATACAGGGCTTTGAGGATGTGTGACGGGAACTTAATCTAGTTGGGGGCCTTCTGTGGAAGTGACGTTTTGCTGAGGTCAAGGGGTCAGTAGGTGTTCATCAGGTCAGAGGAGCAGGACTGGGTGGGTGAGGTCGAAGAATCCTGGGTTGACGTTTACTGTGTATTCACAGTCACTGTTAATTTACATAGGATATTCTTGGTTTTCTGGATCATGGCTATTGGTTCTAACTCAGGCTACGCTATTATTAAGGACTCTCAATGGTCCACAGCTATCACGTGATCTCATCAATGTTCAATGTGAAAAATAAGGCCCTGCATCTTTGCCAAATGGTTGACAGTGGGAGCATTTGCCACATCCAGAGGAGACTCAATCACTCCATAGCTACTGGAGGGTACTTCATCCATGGACTCAACTGGACAGCCACAAGAGAACCATGTCAAAGGCCCAGTGGTCCTACAGAGATGCCCAGAATGGTGGCAGGGGGATCATGTCACTGCAGCTTGGGAGATAACTAGGAATAGTTTGGGTGTTCACAAGGACCAAAAGAAGGGAAGAAAGAAGGAGACATTTGGATACATCCATAAACTCTTACGAGTGCTTACTGTGATGAATAGCACTATCCCTGGTGTCAGGCTGCCTAGGTTGAAGCCTGGCTTTGCCACTCTGTGACTGCATGGTCTTGGGCAAGTTACTTAACTTCGTTGTGCCTCAGTCCCTCGTGTAAATGAAGGAGATGCTGGTACATACCTCATAAGGTAGATGTGAAACACCCACTGGGACATAGTAAACTCCAGCAGATGTTTGTTAGCTGCTATTATTATTATTACTATTACTTTCTACCAATTTTTACTTTTAAAATTATATATTTATATATTTTTGTTGGTAACAGTCATTGGTTTTATAACCATAACGCCAAATTAGAAAAATAAAACCTTTTTCTTTATGGTGATAGTTTCATGGGTATGTACTTATCTTCAAATTCATCAAGTTATATATATTAAATATATGTACTTTTTTGTATGTCAGTCAAGCCCCAATTAAAAAAAACTTTCTTGGGGTACAATTTACATTTTTGACGAGTACTCAGTGCTCAGGCGCAATCCCTACATTGTCCAGCAGGGGGAACTATCCAACTGCCTACTGTTCTCTATGAGCCATCATTTTATGAATATGGCTAGGATGAATGATTGCATTGTCTAAAATAACTTAGTCACTTAGAGTTGGCATTCACCTATAGAATTTGCCCTTTAGAAACATGGACATTCCTCTCTTTCAATCTTCAAAAGTGGAAAGCCTATATGAAAAATCATCATCATCATATCATCAACCTTTACTATATGCAGGAACTATCTCGAGCACTTTAGATGGATTTGCTCTTTTAACAGTCATTAAAACACTGAGGTTAGCACTGTCTGTCTTACAGATGCGGAAACTGAGGCACAAAAAACTGAAGTAACCTGCCCAGCGTCACACAGGGAATATGAGAAAGCGTGTAAACCTGAACCATCTGGTTCCACAGTCTGCACCACATGTTGGGTATATTATTGTTGGAAACCCACCAGGGTCAATGTGGTCTCTTCCGGAAATTGTGAAGAGCTAATCTCCTTGTGTTCACCTCAGCATTAATGAGCTCTTTTCCTCAAGCCAATCGGAAATGGTTTCATTGAATAACAAAAATAAATTATATATATCAAGTGCAAAATTATTCAGAGATATTAAGACGCCTGCAAAACTCTCATTTTGTCTGAAGCCACTTTGCTTCTGGTCAGTATTTGACTTACAAGAAAATTTTTTTCTCACAAATATATTATACATAGCCAATTAAACAAATATCTTCATTGCTTTCGAAAACCCTGAGAACATAAATATCACAATTTTCTTCACACAACTTCCACGATACAAAGTTAACTTTTGGCAGAACACCCTCCTGTGTTCTTTGAACGTGAAAATATTTGCCGGTAATAAAAATATATGACGTGGTTTATGTAAAACTTGAATTATGTAAAATGAAGCCTAGGGAAATTATTTCATGTATTTTCAGATACTTTCTCCGTGCTTTTATTTGTCCTCAAGAATTGCCAGAAAATGGCATAAGTCAAAATAGTATTCTGTTTCTATTGAGAATATCAAATTGGAATACAATTTTAAATATTTTAAAGTAGTTCCCATTTTTATATTAAATTAACAGAAAACATACGGGATTCAGAAGAAATCTTTGGAGGTACAGGGTTAAGACATGACCCCCATACGATGTTTCCGTGATTTTCCCAAGGCCACCGAGGTGCCTGACACTGAGAACTCCTTTGTCCTCAGAGGCACACCTGGCTGCCACCCCACCCTTCCTGTCACACCTTAGGAGTCCGGACTCTGACGGGAGCTAGCCCAGGAACCCGGGGTGGTGGTGGTGGTGGTGGTGGGGGGTGGATTCTAAATGCAGGTTGCATGCTGACGTAAGATTTTTATTTGGAAAAACCTCAAAATAGGAAATGAAGAGTAGAGAGAGTGCAGTTTAAATAGGTAGAGATTCGTGATAGGAAGTGGACTGCAGCAGAGGCGACGTGAAATTATCTGGGGAAGCCAGATGAAGCCTTTCAGAAAGGAAGCGAGCTTTTGTTAAATTACATGTTCATTCATCAAATTCACTGAGCTGCCCTTGAGATCCAAACACGGTGCTGGACACTAGGGATACACAGATAAATTCAGCATCGCCTCTGCTTTCCAAAAGCTGGCAACCCAGCAGGAAACAACAGCATGCAAAGAGGTAAGAGTACCCGGGGAGCCACGGTCCAAGGTGCAAAGGCGGAGCCTAGGAGGAAGGGATCACCTGTGTCAGCAGGGGTCAGGGACGGGCTTCTGGGTTTGCGTGCATGCGTCCAAAGGAGTGCAGCCTTTATCCACAGGTGCAATTAGAACACCCATCTCACACTGCTGAAAACTCAAATATGGCACTGCTGACCACCGCCCCACGATGCGACATCAGGGGTCAGATATTAGGCTGGCGCTGTGCAGATAAAGAGGTGTACACGTTGGTGCGCCAGGAAGACAAAACACGCGCCTGGAGAGTACCAGGTGAGCGGGACTGGAGGCTCGTGGGACGCGCGGGACTCTCGGGCCGCCTTCCGCCGCCGCCCGGTGTCACCCGAGCCCCGCCTGTTTACCAGCGGCCCCGCCCGCCCCGGCCCGGCCGGGCAGGTCGGGGCGGGCGCGCTCTGAGTCACTGGAATCTAGGTGGGGCCGCCCGGAGCGGCGTCCTCGGGAGCCGCCTCCTCGCGGCCTCTTCGCTTTTGTGGCGGCGCCCGCGCTCGCAGGCCACTCTCCGCTGTCGCCCGTCCCGCGCGCTCCTCCGCCCCGCTCCGCTCCTCTCGGCCCCGCGCCGCCCGTCAACATGATCCGCTGCGGCCTGGCCTGCGAGCGCTGCCGCTGGATCCTGCCCCTGCTCCTACTCAGCGCCATCGCCTTCGACATCATCGCGCTGGCCGGCCGCGGCTGGCTGCAGTCTAGCGACCACATCCAGACGTCCTCGCTTTGGTGGAAATGCTCCCAAGAGGGTGGCGGCAGCGGGTCCTCCGAGGAGGGCTGTCAGAGCCTCATGGAGTACGGTGAGTGCCCGCCCGCCGCCGCCGCCGCCGCCGCCTCCAGGAAGCCCTCGGGGCCGCGGCCTGCAAAAGCCGCCGGGCGTGGTGGGCCCTCACAGGGTCCGGGGAGCCGGTGCTTTTCAGAATGCCTATTCAGGGCGAGCTCGGGCTCATGCATCCGACCTGAACCAAATGCAGCAGCAGTAGCTTTGGGTGGCCAACACTAAGCTCAGCAACAGAAAAAAAAAAAAAAAAAAAAGCTCTAGTTCAAACTGTATAGTTTTTTTCCTGGGTTTTGTCGGTTACGTACGAAAGATTATTTCAAGCATTGCAAGTTTAGATGAGTAAATATAATGAACAAAGTTTCTTGGAGACCTGAAATTTCTTCCCATTTCTCTTGCTTCTCTTGTTTCTTCTTATGATTAAAACATAAATATTGAAATAACGTAACTTCCCTAATATCAGTGGATTCTTTCAACTTGATATAGCTGAAAAAACTTTCTCATTTAAAAAAGCCCTTTCAGGCAGTTTTAGCAGTTAACGTTTTCAATAGATACTATTGAATAATAGTCTATTTTACCAGTCAGGCTAGTTCTTGTTAGCTCTTATTCTAGGGCGTGTCCTTTGGTTTGAGCATGGCATTGTTGTTTAGAAAACTTAATTATTTTAATCTGATTTGAAATCTAAAAAGCAAACACATTTCCTACACTCGCGAAGTGAAGCAGAGTTGACAAATTTAATGTACCTGGCAGGTGAAGTACTGTGTGCCATTTTCCCAGCATGGAGGAAGCTCCCTGCTTGCCTTGCTGAAAAAGTCAGGACTGGAGCTTGGTTCTTGTCTGAGAAGGCATTTTCTTTCACAGTGGGAAGCCCCCTCTCCTTGCCTAGGGGGGGATGGGAATCACAGCTGGGGTCTACTGTGATTAGCAATGTGTGTGGGGGTGGAGATGGGGGCTGTGAGAGCTTAATAAAACCTTAAAGCCAAATGGGCTTTACTTACCGGGTTTAATAGTTTTAAACACAGAAAGCAAGCTACGCTGCCTGTTTTCATTTCTTACTATTACTATTGACTTGATTCTTTCTTTGAAGTGGCCCAGGGCTTCCAACCCAATCCTGTTTATCTGTGTTTCTGGGGGACTATATCAGCAACTTGGTGCCCTTTCTTTTGTGTAATCCTTTGGACGTCCTCATGATGAACTTCCCCACAAAAGGAAGCATGGTCCCCATTAGCCAGATGATAAAATGTAAACACTGCAGAAAATTCCAGCTTTCCTTGCAGTTTGTGTGTTTTCTTCTCTGAAAACCCATACAAACACTGTGCCAGCTAAGGTTTGTATCATCTCCAGTCTTTTAGGTTTTTAAAGGGAATTAATTGTATTTTGAAATAATGTACCTCTATCTTCTAGTTAAAATGCATCTGAACTCAGTCTCTTGTAGGGGACCTAACAGATCTGCGTGTGTGTTTTTAAACATACTTGGATAATTATACCCTACTCCAAAGACTAATGCAGACCCAAAGTATAGGCAGTAATCCTCCACATATAAAGTAAGACTAGTGTGCCTTTGACTGGTGGGGGGGATATTGGCAGAACTATGATCAGTGCTAATGCCGGGACATGATTTGACCTGCAAGCCTCTGGCTGTGACCACAGCCCTCTTGTGAAACATGCACAATGCCATTTTTATTTTTCTTAACTTGCAGGATGAGCTCACCTTTTTAGGGTGTGGCTGTTCCACCTTAGACTGATACGGTGCTTTGTATATGGAAGGCAATAAGCAGGTTTTTTTCTTAGTTTGGTTGAATTTTTAATTAGAAGTCTGAATGTTAATTTTTTTCATTGTAAAGAAAACACTAACGAGTGTATAGTTTATAATTCAGTTTGACATAGAAATTGGTCCTTGGAAAAGCTCGATTTTCTAAGTGGATCTTGAAAAATCTGTTTATAATGCAGCATGACTGATTTTCGTAAATGGTAGTAGCTTTAACAACTCAATTTAGTTATTCCTGCTACCTTTGCAAAGGTAATTAAGTGCCAGTAATGCATTACACACGGCTCTTGCTCAAGATCTGGAATCAAATCATGAATCTGGGATCTGCTGTCATGAGGTGGCTGTGGGAAGAAGACAGCAGATGTGGAGCTACCTCTGGCCGTTGTAGTCAAAGATGAGTTTAAGTGCTTATTACACGTCTGTCTCATCACCTGAATGCACATTGGCTAGTTTTGCCTCACAATTGTAGAAGCTGTGTATAATGACACTGTAAGGCGATTATCTAGGCATCTATGAACTCTAGATTTTCAGATAGCCTCAGTAAGGCCTTACTGAAAACCATATATTTACATGAGCCTGTACTTTATCTAAAATGAAGTAAGCAGTTTACACACACTCCCACGTATGCACAAACACACAGTATCTTGTGCAACAAGGAATAAGGTTGATGGCTGTGATTAAAATGAGATCTCCGTATAGAGAATTGTGTACATCCACTTTGAAAAACTTCTTGATATGTTCTAGGCAATAAGTATTTTGATTTACCATTGTAACTATTAAGAAAATCTTGTTATTAAAAAGTGTTTCAACACCTCTCTTATTAGTTGATAATCATGACAATATGTTCATTTTGGTAGTAAAGACACAGGTTATTCCTGGCAAGTATTGACAATACTAATGAATATGGATGTTTTTATAAAGATAAATAATTCCTTAGAACTATATAAAAAGCAGAATATTATATTTTTCACTGTTACTGACAGTTTAAGAATTTCAGATGACCAAATCCCCTCATCTTTCCTTGTGAATGAGCCAAATTATTCACTGAATATTTTCTTTGACCAGCTAAACTAACACCCAGCCAAAAACATTCTTATTTGAATTTTTAAAAAATCATGGTTTATATTTGTCAAAACAGGAAAAGAAAATCTATAGATTAATGATTGAAATCATCATTCACATTTCACCTATAAATAAAATGTGAAATTTAAGTGCATGTTCACTCATGCTAGTTTTGCACTGCTGGCACCTTCTTTTCTAGTTTTTAAGAAAGAATACATCAGGAGGATATTTTCAGCCTTAGCTGTGTAGATTTCAAATCGCAGGCAAGCTCCAGCTTGTTCAAGTGGAGAATAATGGCGATAAGTTTGTGCACCAGAGTGAAACAGGGAGTCAGTGAGGATTGACGAGCGTTTGTCTTGAATCCAAACTGGGAAGTACAGAGCCTCCGGTTTTTTGTTGTTGTTTTTTAACCAAAGACACCCTTTGCATACTGCAAATGCATCGATATTTTGTTTGTTTTTAACATGAAATCGCTGTTGGTCAAGTCAAAGAATCAGTATTACATGAAATAGTTTTAGGTCAGTTAGCCCTGTGGCTCTCAAATGTACAAGAAATAAGAAAAGTAAGTACAAATTAATAGTTTACATTAGTCTAAATTCCTCTTAAAGCAGGGGTCCCCAACCCTGAGGCCACAGACTGTTACTCCCACTGAGTCTACATTACGGTGAGTTGTGTAATTATTTCATTATATATTATACAGTGTAATAATACTAGAAATAAAGTGTGTAATAAAGGTAATGCACTTGAATCATCCCAAAACCACACCCCAACCCCAGTCTGTGGAAAAATTTTCTTCCTTGAAACTGGTCCCTGGTGCCAAAACGGTTGGGGACCGCTGATTGAAAGGACTTCATTTTGAGATTATGCCCTTGTGGTTTTTTCAGTGGGGAGTGGGGTAGGGAAAGGTATTAAACTGTTCCTGGCCGGGTGCCGTGGCTCACGCCTGTAATCCTAGCACTTAGGGAGGCCGAGGCAGGCAGATCACTTGAAGTCAGGAGTTTGAAACCAGCCTGGCCAACATGGTAAAACCCCGCCTCTACTAAAAATACAAAAAAATTAGCCTGGCATGGTGGCAGGCACCTGTAATCCCAGCTAGTCAGGAGGCTGAGGCAGGAGAATTGCTTGAACCCCGGAGGCGGAGGTTGCAGGGAGTCGAGATCGCACCACTACACTCCAGCCTGGGTGACAGAGCGAGACTCTGTCTCCAAAAAAAAAAAAAAAAACAAAACTGTTCCTAATTTATGAAATTAGGCATTAGCAGACAGATTATTTTTTTTTTTATTTTATTTTTAGACGGAGTCTCGATCTGTCACCCAGGCTGGAGTGCAGTGGCGCGATCTCCGCTCACTGCGAGCTCCGCCTCCCAGGTTCACGCCATTCTCCTGCCTCAGCCTCTCGAGCAGCTGGGACTACAGGCGCCCGCCACCACGCCCGGCTAATTTTTTGTATTTTTAGTAGAAACGGAGTTTCACCATGTTAGCCAGGATGGTCTGGATCTCCTGACCTCGTGATCCACCACCCTCGGCCTCCCAAAGTGCTGAGATTACAGGCGTAAGCCACCGCGCACGGCCGCAGACAGATTACTCTTTGCACGAGCATGTATGCATTCAAGTCCTTACACAGCAAAAAATAAAAAGTTGGCCACTCTATTGATTTAATAATTTTTAAAAGTACATATGATTTATAAAATCTAGAACGTTTAGGACCCAGTAATCTAGTCCAGGCCATTCATTCCACATGTGCCTCGCTCAGCAGTAGCCACCCCAGAGAGCCTCAGTTCCTTCTCAGTGTCCCCTAACTTGTGTTTGTCCTGTAAAGGGACGCAGACTACTGGGATGTCATAATTAGAAGGGAATTAAAGTACACCAGATTCAAGCTTTCAACAAAGCCTGCACCCATCCATAGCACCCTTGACTAAGCTTCGTCCCTTATTCAACAACTTAGTTCTGTTCCCTGGATGATACAGTTTATTTCCAAGTACTCCTCTTAAACTGACAGAGCTGTGTAATTCGTACTTTCCAGCCTTCTTTCATTGACAGATATTCAAATATTTGAGGGTAGATCCCAAATTCACTGCTAGTTATCTTGTCTTTAGATTGACTTTTCCTGTTTTTACCCTGTCCTGTATAGAATGGCTTCTCCCCTCGTTGATTAGATAAATCGTCTAAAACAAGGTTATTAAGGGTTAAAATAACAGAGAGCAATGGAGTAGTCAGTTTCATGAGACCATGCAGAGCATGTAAAGAATCTCACACCATCTGTGGAATGCTCTCCCGTGTATTCTCCCTGCCATCTCTCTGTTGAGCCATTTAACTGCCTTCTTGAACTTCTGCAGAATGGTGTCTCTTTATGTATTTTTTTGGGGGACTGCTATGAGTTGTCCTCTAGATTTTTGCTCCTCAAAGTGTTGCAAACCAGTGCAGCAGAATTATCTGGGTGGTTGTTGGATGTCCAATGTCTCTTGCTGGCCTAAGAATCGGAATCTGCATTTTAACTACTTCCCGGAGGAGGTAAACGCTTTTAAGTTTCAAAAGCACGGGCCAAATCACTGCAGATTACCTCCTCATTGAATATGCGGAACTATATTTTTGAATGTATCATTCTCCCATGCTTACATTTAGTTGTAGGCAGGATCTTTTTAATTTTTTGAACTGTGGTTTTATCCAGTTTTCAGTTCTGCCTGTGTTTGGCTTAAAGAGCCTTATAGAAACAATATGAAGAATCTGACAAAATCTTGGATAATACAGAATCTTTGGTATTATTGACAGATGAATCCTGTATTCTGGAAAGGCACTGGACTCTGGTTGGGTGCCACATTAGTGTCATAAGGGTGTCGTTTAAAACCACTGAAGAATGCAGCAGATTCATGAAGAGGAAGACTACCTTTGGGGGGAAACAGTGATTGTCTCCAAAGTATCACCAATTTAAAAAATATTAATGACGTTCTTCTTGTCTTAAAATAAAAGTTTATTTTCTCAAGCTTCAGTTTATCCTTTCTAGCTTGACCTTTTTTTTAAGACAGAATCTCCCTCTGTCGCTCAGGCTGGAGTGCAATGGCGCGATCTTGGCTCACTGCAACCTCTGCCTCCCAGGTGCAAGCGATTCTCATGCCTCAGCCTCCTGAATAGCTGGGACTACAGGCGTGTGCCACCACACCTAGTTAATTTTTGTATTTTTAGTAGAGATGGGGGTTTCACTACGTTGGCCAGGCTGGTCTCGAACTCCCGACCTCACGTGACCTGTCTCGGCCTCCTAAAGTGCTGGGCTTACAGGCATGAGCCACTGCTGCTGGCCTATGTCTAGCTTGACATTTAAGTTATTTATTTATTTTTACTTTTTTGCTCTTATTAGTTGATCTTACTAGCCTTGTAACATTTTGGGTTTTTTGTATGTAATTTCTGGAAAAAAATATAGCACGCCTTGTCATACAAAAAACTTAAAAACACGTCCTAGGAAAAACTCAGTTTTGTTGGTGACCATTAAATGGTTTCCATGTTCTTGATTTAATGTTGCATCTTTGCAAGGGCTAGGAAACTTTGAGAAGCTGTTGTTCATCTAATGAATATCACTTAAATTGGATTTATAATGCTGCTGGTTTCTTTGATTACATGAACTTTTCTAAGTGGTACTTTGAAAATAAAGTTAGGACACCAAGTTGGTCTTCCCTTAAGAAAATAAAAGAAACAAACAAAAACTTTCCTACACAGAAATGCAGCATCTATTTACCTGGAGTACTGAATGCTTTTGTGGTCTCAATCCAGAGAATGAGAGTTGACAATAAGAATCCTTTCTACTCTCTCCCATACACTTACACACAAACACACACACAGACACACACACACACACACACACAAATCTGGTATATAAAATAGTAATGAAAGACAAACCTGTGTTCGTATTAGATAAAGATGGATAGTCTGCCTTTGAAAAACTGAGGATCATCTATTGAATCATGAAAGATGTAGCTTTAGGACAGGTTCTAAAAACTGATGTTTTCCAGTGGAGTTGGGAAATAGGGTAGAATTTAGACCATGATATAATATAAAAATATAAACAGCTCCTAAAGTGTTTGGTCAATTTGTAGAAAGTAGGCTCATTCTGGGTAACTAAGTGAGACCACAGCTACCTAGGGCATGAAGTTATTAACTTTTCGAAATGTAGGTCATCGAGAATACCCATGTCCTAAGTCTCTACATCTGAAAGGCCGCTTCTCAGACAGAACGGTGGGCTGGGAGGACCCTGCTCAGACCTGGTATGGTCTAAATGGTCATTGACATGAGAAGGCAGATTGCTTTACTTGAAGACGTCTGTTATTCATCAGTCAGGATCTTTAGAACTGTGCCAAGATTTCTGTCTTAAGTGATAGTTAAGTGATTCAATGTGGGTGTTTCTGTGATGCAAGGAGCAGGTTTTACACGTTCTATTTCCAAGACAGTCTTTCTCAAGACAAAATGTTGTTTAATTTTCCATTTTGATTTTCTTTAGACTCAGCACTTTAAATAAACAAGACATTAACTGAGTTGTGTTAAGATAGCATGGGAAAAGTTCTTAAAAGATTCCTATATTTATGTTCACGTCTTGGCTTTAGGTTAGGTGAATTGGCTTACCATTTCTTTGGTTTAATTCCCTCCAAGCACTTGAAACTAAGCATAAATTATACTTCAGCTATAATGTTAGAGGAAGTATAATAGTAATAATCTTTTTATGTTAATTTTCCTCAAATAAGTAAAATTGTTAATATTACTTTTTACAGAAATATCATACATAATTTATTTGGCTAGATTTTTCAAACCTTTATCTGTGATTGTAAAAGTTTAGTTATTGAAATAGATTCCTTGTTAGGAGGTTTTGCCTGTTTTTATGGAAAACTCCCATTCTGCTATGCAATGATTTTTATTATGTTTGCATTCTTTTACATGCGTATATAGATATGTTTCCTTTCATTGCAGTTTCAAACTTGTGAACTCATAAAATAAAAAAAAATAATGTTTTTGCTTATTTGATTTAACTATTGGACTTAATTGAACTTAACGATTACCAGTGGCCATTTAAAAAAAAAAAACTAAAGAAATGAGACTGTAATTGACAATGGGTCACATACTTAAAGTTATACGATCCTTTTTGGTAGTGCTGCATTTGTTTTAATAAGGACTTTAATCATCTAAGTTGTTCTCAAACTTTATGGATATAAGAAACACTAATAACATGCAGATTCTTGGGTACTACCACTCAAGCTCTGATTCTGTAGGTCTGGAGGGAGGCACAGGAATCAGTATCGTTTTAAGGAGCACTACTGCTTATTTTGCCTTTGTGGTCTATCCCTCTTCTCTTAAAAGTTATCTTACTTGAAGAACAAGGCAAAAGTGAGAAAAGAGACTTACTAAGTTTAACATTTTGCCTTTATTCCTTTCTATTTTAAAATAAAACATTCCCATTTTAACCTCCTCTCTCAAGTCTCTCAGTGGTCTGACAGGAAGAGCTAGAAGATTTGGAGGAAAGTAATAAAAATTGTCCATATAAAACTAGGCCAAATCAGGTACAGTCTCAGCCCCATCCTGACCTAATTTGTGTGAAAACAGTGCTTCTAGGACAGAAAAATGTTTTATCTCCTTAATAATCTATTGTGCCCCAGTCATTCATGAATCTAGAGGAAGACCTGGAAGGTGCATGGGAGTTGGAGAAGGGCATGTGGAGCCTTAGCTCAGGTTTGTCTCTAACAGATGAAAAGAGAAAAATGCATCAGGTGACTGAGGAACAATCTTTAAGGGATGGTGCAGAACCTTGCAAATGTAGAAGAAAATAAAAACATGAGGAACTAGAGAAAAGTCACAGGGACACAGGAGGAACGTTTTGAGTAGTGAAGGCTGGGGAGTTAGTCACTGATACTACAGGAGTGTGCTTCCATCATCTTGGAACAGGCGTTTTTAGCCTTGGTTAACAGATGCAAAGACTGGAGTATGGCCAACAGGGGCAGAGGCAGGGTCCAAATGAGGTCCAGCAGCTCCAACACCCTTGCTCTTTCTGCCAGCCTGCATCTTTGTTTCACCTTGACCAGTCAAACGACCTAGAATTAAATGAGGACAAATACCGTCAGCTGTGCTGTGTTACAGAGTAAGGGTAATGCCAAGGCGGAGGACATGTGACTCATGACTCTCCTTTTCAAATGTAGTGAAGGCTAATAAGTTAAGCGTGCACGATCTTCCACGAGCAAATGAATGGATAGACTAAAGTCTATCCATACCATAGAATATTAATCAGCCATAAAAAAGAATGAAGTATTGATTGATGCTATAACATGATGAACCGCATCATACCATACTCAGTGAAAGAAGCCAGTCACAAAAGGCTACATAGTATATGACATTCCATTTATATGAAAGGTCCAAAATCGGCAAATGTATAGAGACAGAAAGTAGATTTGTGGTTGCCAGAAGCTGGAGGAACAGGGGATGGAGGGTGACTGCTAATGGGCATGGGGTTTCTTTCTGGGGTGATGAAAATGTTCTGGATTGTTAGTGGAGATGGTTGCACAACGCTGTGAATATAGTAAAAACCACTGAATTATACACTTTAAAAGGGCGAACTTTATAGTGTGTAAATTATATCTTTAAAAAAGTCATGTTTTGGATTCAAACAGGCCGAAATCAAACTGTCTAAACCATTTACTAGCTGTGTGGCTATGGGCAGGTTATTTGAACTCTAAATATATTCTTCATTTCTAAAATAGAAACGATAGCAGTGTGCACCTTAAGAAGTTATTAGAATATTTACACTACTCAGGTAACGGGTGCACTAAAGTCTTCACCATCATACAATTCAGCTATGTAACCAAAAACCACCTGTACCCCAAAAACTACTGAAATTAAAAAATATATATACAAATAAAAAATAACATGGGAAAAAAAGGTTGTTGTGAGGATTCAGTGAGCTCATGCATGTCCTGAATGTTATTAGGTGTTACTGCTAGAGGAAAGATTGTGTGTGAAGAGGTTTTAACAATGAGGGCAGGTTGAACAATAGGTGTTGTTGACTGGAATCATTCATGTGGATAGCATGGATCTCTGTATTTCCTCAGTGCAGAATAGAATGACCCAGGGCTGGAGGTGCCCATGTAGGTCTTCAAACCTAGAACTTGATTGCCATCAAATCCTGATTCTTTTTTAGGGCAAAGGTAAATAATTAAAATCTCTTGTGCAATACATTTTGAATACTTAAGAAATTAAAATTTAGGCAGAAATTTAGGAAAGTGGTTTGCTCCCAAGCTTGTTATAAGATCTTGTTATAAGCTAGTTATAAGCTTATTATAAGATCAGAGCTACTTCTCCACACTTAAATTGTTTTATTTAACACCTCTGCCTAGTCATAAATATATTTTTTCAATGATTATTTTTGCATGGAACCAAAATTAATATGAAACAAAGATCCCTTAAAGGTATTTAAAAACATTTCCTAGAGTTTATAATCTGGATTGTTCAGTACCAAAAACGTTGTTTATTATGATCATGTTGTGTTAGAACTTGGGTGAACCTTATAAATATACCCGTTATGTGGCAAACTTATCACACGAGAAACAGATTAATGAAGTTTGACTTTCATTTCAGAGATGTAAACTTTTGCCAAAAACTGAGGGGGAAAAGGCATTTCTGAGTCTCAGTATATTAATGTCCTACATATGAATTGCCTGTTCTTCACTTAAAATAATGGAGATGCTTAAGTATTATCAAAAGAAAAACGGTCCCTCCATCCAAATGTAACTAGTAGGGAAAAAAAGCCCAAAAGCATGTTGATACTGTGATAAGTAATTTTTAAACTTGGTATGTCTGTCTTGTTAATTGCTGTTTCTTTTTTTCTTGCAGCATGGGGTAGAGCAGCGGCTGCCATGCTCTTCTGTGGCTTCATCATCCTGGTGATCTGTTTCATCCTCTCCTTCTTCGCCCTCTGTGGACCCCAGATGCTTGTCTTCCTAAGAGTGATTGGAGGTCTCCTTGCCTTGGCTGGTAAGACTGTGTGTCAGCAATTCTTCATATGCCTTCAGTGGGCATCGACTTAGTGATGGTCAATTCCACAAAGAAGACCCATGACTGTTACAGTTTCTAATCTGTTCTTGGAAAATGTATCACCAGGGCAGAAGTAACAGAGGAGAGATGTGTTTTAAGATCTGGGTCCCTTTCCTCTTGCGGCTCACGCAGTGTTCTGTACTCCCCATCCGAGTGACAAGGGTTGTCACTCTACATGCCCCTATCTCTCTTTGGGGGGTCCTATCCACTGACTCCTCTACCTGAGAAGCTAGGCTATGTCAGCCCTGGAAAAGCAGTGCTCTCCACTGTGGTCCCCAGCCCTGGCCTGCTGTGAGCCCCCTGCGGAGGGGACCTGAATGCCCCTGAACTATTTCCCTTGTTGAAAGAGTCTTGTGATCTTATGATGTGGGTCCTGAAATGGTGTTCTGCCATGGGATGGAAGACCCTGGGAGGGGCCAGAACTGGAATCTGCAGCATGGTGCCTGTGCGGGGGATAGTGGTCCAGACACAGGTGATGTGAAGAAATTTAGTTATTCAGGTATGCAGGGCCCAGTGTGAACACTTATTGATGGAATACAAGAACTAGGATTTTAGGAGAAGAATTATTGGAAATTTTAGTCAGGTCTGTGGCACTAAGGAAATCTGTCAAAGGGGCAGGACCCTAGCCACGGAGTTAGATTCAGAAGTAAAACTGGACTTTCTGAGCAGGGAAAAAAGAGAAGGTGCTGACAGCGGCAAAGTGAGGCCACAGGTCATTTCTTACCAGTTTAGGCTTATGGGACCAAAGCAGAAATTCAAGCTACAGACCCGAGGTACAAATAGAAAATGAGCAGATGGTCTTGGAAACAGGTCAGAAGCCTTATGACTCGAAGGGGTCTATATAATCATGCATGAACCAGGAGGAAGGCCACTTTGCACTGGTTCCCTGAGCTTAGAAGAGTTAAGTTTGCAGAGCTGTGGGCAACACAGGTGAGGCAGGAGGAGTGCCTCAGAGAACCGGCTGGTACATGCACAGCCCTGGCCTTCTTCACAGCACATTTGCCAGTTTCTGTTGATTAAAAATAAAGTTCCTGATCCTCATATTTTCAAAGTTTGCTTTTTGAATAATATTTTAAAATCAGAAATGACTTGGAATCACAAAAGATATAAAGAACCTGGTTGATGCCCACTTTCATTTCTACTTGGTTATTTTTGTAGTTCATATTTATGAGACTCTAGCAAAGAAACACATTTGATGTATCTTCCTTTCATGTGTCTTAGAAAACTCCACAGATGCCAGTTTAAATCACCATTAGAAATAACACACTAAGGCCAGGCGTGGTGGCTCATGCCTGTAATCCTAGCACTTTGGGAAGCCGAGGCAGGCAGATCAGTTGAGGTCAGGAGTTCGAGACCAGCCTGGCCAACGTGGTGAAACCCCATCTCTACTAAAAATACAAAAATTAGCTGGGCTTGGTGGTGCACACCTATAATCCCAGCTACATGGGAGGCTGAGGCAGGAGAATCACTTGAACCTGGGAGGTGGAGGTTGCAGTGAACCAAGATGCATTGCTGCAGTCCAGCCTTGGTGACAGAGCAAGACTCCATCTCAATAAATAAATAAATAATAAATAACACACTAAGACATTAATGTTAGTTGAAAAATCCTAGTAAATACTATATGACCCAGCATTCCACTTCTAAGTATATATCCAAAAGAATTAAAAACAAGAACTTGAAGATACTTGTAACCCATGTTCATAGCAACACTATTCACAACAGCCAAAAGGTGGAAACAACCAAAGTGTCCATCAATAGATGCATGGACAAACAACATGTGTATATACATACAGTGGAATATTATTCAGCCATAAAAAGGAATGACATTTTGACATATGCTACAACATGATGGACCTTGAAAACATTATGCTAAGTGAAATAAGCCAGGCACAGAAGGACAAATATATTATTCCATTTACATGAGCTACCTGGAATAGGCAAATTTACAGAGACAGGGAGTAGAATCAAAGTTACCAGGGCTGGGGGGAGGGAAGAATGGGGAGTTATTTTTTAAGAGATCCTGAGTTTATGTACGGATGAAAAAGTCTTGGGTATAGATAGTGGTAATGGTTACACAATGTTGTGAATTTATTTAATGCCACTGAATTGTACACTTATAGTGAACAATTAAAAGTGAAAATGGTAAATGTTATGTATATTTTACCAGAATAAAAATATCCTAGTAAAACTCTTTTATCCATTGCTTTCTTGTAGCATTAAAACAAAAAGATCTAGCAATGGCCATCCACAGTGACAGGGTAGCAGGGTTATTGTTGTAAAGAAAATTAGTTCAGTGAGCTTCAACAGATTTACAGCTTAACAGTCGGCTTAACCTAGTATTTTCATTTTGTAATTTAATACTCATCCTTTCCTTTAAAGAGTATGAAAAATAGAACAGAAAACGTATTTAGAAGAATAAAAAGCCTAGAAATCTCAACACACTTTTACTAGTAATGTTGAATAAGGCCTATTTGACTTTTAAGATATGTTTCATAGAAACAGTTATTTTAAATTTTATATATATTCTTACATTAAACATCAGAAAAATTGAACACTGATACAATTTAAATTTGGCAGAAATTAATCCAAATTATTATAAGGACTTCACATGTGGTGAGCCAGAATCGATAAATAGCAATATTTAATATTTACTACTAAGAAAATTAGAAGTCAACATAGAAAAGCATTGCTTTTGTATCTTACACAGTATGTGGTAGCAAATGACAAACTTAAATAGTAAGAGTTTGCTATTTAAAGGATACCAGAAGTAGATAAATATTTAAGATTTGCCGTAAGAGCGTCCTTTGTAAATTGCAAGAGAAGAGGAATGTTTTAGTTTAGAAGAATTAGAAGCAACAAATGAAAATACAGAAACATCTATAGCCTTTCTAGCAGTGAAAAAAAAACGAGGAAGAGAAAGAAAACTACTTCAAGGTACATCTGTGGAGCTGTAGAAAAGAATTAAGATGGTAGAAAAAATGGTGGTGAGGACTACAGAGTCCCTGATACCTTCCTGGAGGGCACAGCTCCTTGGTCCCTCCTTGTGGACAGTAGTGTCTTATGGTGAAAGAGCTAAAATCAGACCCTTTGACATGGCAATGTACATATAAATATTAAGTTAAAATGATGCAGAACACACATGTATATACTCATCGCAGCTTTATAAAATCATGCATGTCCATTGAAAAAGACCACGAAAGTAGACTCAATAATGTTCATTTTGTTTGAAATTGCTTAAATACTATTACAAAGATTAATAATTGTAATAATGTGACTATTATGCCAGAGAGTTTAGAAATCTTCATGTGTTTCTTTCCACATCCTCACTCACACCTCCCTAAACACTGTGATCATTTGCTGCTTTTATTTTTTCTGTCCCCACCGCACCTCCCCATGCCCTTCCCCCTGCCCTCCCTCCACGTCTGTTTCTTCTTCAGATTCCCACGTCCTCTGAAGGCTTCTCTGCGGATTCTCCCCTTGATCATTCTCAATATTAGTTCATTGTTTCATTTAGTCATTTACTTATTGAATGAATATTCCAGTGATGTGTTATTGAATATCAATATTGAGTCATGTGTGCATGCCTGTGTGTATATATGTGCATGCCTGTGTGTATATATACATATATATGTAATTTTTGCTAACACTGAACATATTGGGTATGTGTTTGGTATGGGAAACACAAAGATGAAAAAAATAGGTTGTTCTGTACTGTCCTGCTTTCTATTGTATGCCACAGTTTTGTACTGTTTTACTTTAGTATATATAATGCTTATGTAATATAGAATGGCTCTCCAATTATTTTTTGTGTGTTTTTCACATATTTGGCATATGTGTGTGATACTGCTCAGTGCCAGGCATCTCTTAAACACAGAAGTCAAGAATCTTTTTTGGCCTCTGCCTAACCAGATTCCTCCTGCCTCCAGGTAGATTTTATACTTATTTCAAGGCAGAAACTTGGTGGAAGGAGTTAATCTGTCATTACTGTGTATTCATTCCTTCGTGCATGTATGCATTCATACCCTGGGATTTTTTTCTTCTCTTTAGCTGTGTTCCAGATCATCTCCCTGGTAATTTACCCCGTGAAGTACACCCAGACCTTCGACCTTCATGCCAACCCCGCTGTCACTTACATCTATAACTGGGCCTACGGCTTTGGGTGGGCAGCCACAATTATCCTGATCGGCTGTGCCTTCTTCTTCTGCTGCCTCCCCAACTATGAAGATGACCTTCTGGGCAATGCCAAGCCCAGGTATTTCTACACATCTGCCTAACTTGGGAATGAATGTGGGAGAAAATCGCTGCTGCTGAGATGGACTCCAGAAGAAGAAACTGTTTCTCCAGGCGACTTTGAACCCATTTTTTGGCAGTGTTCATATTATTAAACTAGTCAAAAATGCTAAAATAATTTGGGAGAAAATATTTTTTAAGTAGTGTTATAGTTTCATGTTTATCTTTTATTATGTTTTGTGAAGTTGTATCTTTTCACTAATTACCTGTACTATGCCAATATTTCCTTATATCTATCCATAACATTTATACTACATTTGTAAGAGAATATGAACATGAAACTTAACACTTTATAAGGTAAAAATGAGGTTTCCAAGATTTAATAATCTGATCAAGTTCTTGTTATTTCCAAATAGAATGGACTGGGTCTGTTAAGGGCTAAGGAGAAGAGGAAGATGATGTTAAAAATTGTTAATGACCAAACATTCTAAAAGAAATGCAAAAAAAAAGTTTATTTTCACGCCTTCAAACTATTTAAGGAAAGCAAAATCGTTTCCTAAATGCATATCGTTTGTGAGAATTTCTCATTAATATCCTGAATCATTCATTTTTGCTAAGGCTTCATGTTGACTCGATATGTCATCCAGGAAAGTACTATTTCATGGTCCAAACCTGTTGCCATAGTTAGTAAGGCTTTCCTTTAAGTGTGAAATATTTAGATGAAATTTTCTCTTTAAAGTTCTTTATAGGGTTAGGGTGTGGGAAAATGCTATATTAATAAATCTGTAGGGTTTTGTGTTTATATGTTCAGAACCAGAGTAGACTGGATTAAAAGATGGACTGGGTCTAATTTATCATGACTGATAGATCTGGTTGTGTAATAAAGCATTAGGGAGGTCATTCCCGTCACAAAAGTGCCACTAAAACAGCCTCAGGAGAATAAATGACTTGCTTTTCTAAATCTCAGGTTTATCTGGGTTCTATCATATAGACAGGCTTCTGATAGTTTGCAACTGTAAGCAGAAACCTACATATAGTTAAAATCCTGGTCTTTCTTGGTAAACAGATTTTAAATGTCTGATGTAAAACATGCCACAGGAGAATTCGGGGATTTGAATTTCTCTGAATAGCATATATATGATGCATCGAATAGGTCATTATGATTTTTTACCATTTCAACTTACATAATGAAAACCAATTCATTTTAAATATCAGATTATTATTTTGTAAGTTGTAGAAAAAGCCAATTATAGTTTTCATTATGAAGTTTTCCCAATAAACCAGGTATTCTAAACTTGTTTTCAGTTTGTAGTTTTTCCATTTTTCAAATCTGGGGAGGGGAATTAAAAAAAAATTGGGTAATAAGAACATGGGATATAATGAAAAGTGGTTTTTGTTTGTTGTTTGTTTGTTTGTTTGAAGTTTTAAGGGCCTTGCTCATTTTAGGTGTCCAAAACCAATTTTTGAGTAGAGATTAATGAATTCTAATAGTCTATTCCCTGAACTTTTTCCTCAATGAACAATACCCTAGACACACATTAAACAATTTCTCTACAGTGCTATCAACCAGAGGAAAATGGACTAAGAGATTTCTGGCAGGTTCAGACACCCGGGGGACATGTGTGCAGTGTAGCTGAAGCCTCCTCCTTGTGCTGGGGTCCCCTTCCATTCAGGTGGGGTAGCAGTCTCTCTATTTATTTTCCCCTTGCCCACCTTCCTATTTTATCGTTTGTTATTTTTTTTCCCACCATAAGTCATATGTTACTTCCACTATGGTGTGTGTCATTGTGAGGATGGGTGCAGAGAGGCTGGGTGGGAGAATGGAAATATTTCTCCCTACGGCTACCGTGGCCAGCTAGTCCTTGGCAGTGAATTTTTCTATGCTTTTCAAAATGTGAAGTGAATGTTTCTCATAGAGAAATGTAATCTGGGTGATTATACCAACATTGAAAAAAAAAAATCCACACAACTATGCCGTGACTGGCAGAGAATTTGAAGTGGTCATTAAAAATGTTAAAAATCCCATCTTTTAAAATGATACCACAGCTCATTCAAGAAGATACTGGATATCTAGAGATTAAGAAACGTGGTCTCCTGTTATACATGAAAATGACTCCGCTTATAAGCTTCTCTAACACATGCACTTGTCTTTGCATGATTTCCCATCCAGCCTTCTTCTTCCCCTCCTCAATCACACAATACCTTAATGGTACACATTTAGGAAAAATGCAACCTCCTGGGACCAGCGAGCCTGATATAATAGAACCATGTCAACCTAAAGTATTTATGACAAAGATAAACTAAGTTTGTTATTTTGCAGAAATGTTCTGCTTCCTTCAGCCTTGTTCTAGTATAGAGATCTGCCATTCCTTGTTGATCCAGATTCACCAAGACAGATACCTTTGTGTCATGAACAGAAGGGAAGTTCCAGAGGATTCTGGAGAGTAATGAAGAACTGGGCTGAGAAACCACCTGAAGGCTAACAGTGCATTGCATGAGATTTCCCACAGTAAAGCTGAGGTGCTTTTTGGTTCAGTAATTAAATACTGAGTTCCCACCCTTTAAATAAGCAGTTCTAGGTTCTTAAGCAATTATTTCACTCTGTAAGTAGCCAGACATGCTAAGTGCCACTTACTGCTGATTGTAACAAAGAAGTAATATGTCAAGGTCTTTCCGTGTTCACACAAGGTAGCTGTGGGGTGTAACAACTTAGCTGCAAAACCATAGACTGCAGAACTGACAAGTTCAACGGACTTTCCTTTTTTAAGGAAATGAAAACAATGGAAAATATAGTCATCATAACTTAATTCGGTTTATCTTTTTTTTCTATAAACTCCCCTGAAAGACATTCCTATTAATACAGTAAATGTGAACACTGACTTGTTTTTCTAAGCACATCTGAAAGGGCATATTTGAGTCTCATCCCAACTTTGGTCCTTGCTATCTGTGCAGGCTTGGGCAGGTTATCTCCCTGCTGGTCTCAATATCCTCACCTGTAAAATGATTGTAAATGATCCCCCTTCCTTCACGATTCTCTGATTGATAGAATTTTTTCTTTAATTAAAAAATTTTAAATATTCCTTGAGTTGGAAGCACTGATCAATAAGTGGATTGCTTAGGGAGGTTGGAACAAATAGATTCAGTCCCAACTTCCTCTTTTAAATTCCCTCTTCTTTTCCTCACTCTTCCTGCAACACTTATTTTTACAGTTGAGTTTTAAAAATAAGTACTATATAAAATAATTTCTGTAGTATGGTTTCAGGTTTAAAAATTCCTGCAGACAGGCTGGGCTTGGAACCCCATCAGTCGATGGTCAGAGCCCTTTGCTTTTTGAGACCATTTTTAGGTGAGCTTGGCTTGCCTGGATACAGTGTGCAATGCATTCTTCCTGAATTTTGCAATTCTGGTATCTGGGTGTGTTTTCTAGGTGTGGCAGTGCTGAGTATAATCCACCTAGGGTGTGGAAAAAGCCAAGAAAGGGAAATTAAAATAGGTTCCTATCCAGTCATGTTAATGATCTTCCACTTGTACTATCCTGAGCTTCATTGTTAACCTCGAAAACATACTTTGCTAGCTGCAAAAATAAACAAAGGGAAACTCAGAAGTGTGTGAGCATGTGTGTGCGTATTTAGAGATAGTTCTCTGGTGAAGAAATGGAATCCTGCTGATTTAAATGGCACAAGATTGTCTTCATGATAATGAGTCATCTTATAATCATAACAGATGGTTGTATAACGGGGTGACCCAGCCAGTTTTTCCAGTGCAAAGACTCAAGGTAATTAACCTGCTATTATCAACTGCTTTTGATTAAGTTACTTTCAAGAGGAAATACTTAGATTTGAAACATAAACTCTGAATTTCATAAATAAAAGTAAATTGCCAAGTGAGACTTTGAAAGCAAGTTCCATGTGGTTACCCTCTGTTTCCCTATTCTATCCTTTCTATATTGGTTGGTCAGTAGATACTCGAGTTGAAATGCTTCAGAGAAAATTTACATTTCCAAATGCCACCCCACCCAATTTCTAAAGTCAAGCAACACCTCAATGCTTAATCCTTTCTCAATGAAAAAACAACAATAACAACACTAGAGAAAAACTGATTTCAGTGCAGATGTAGAAGACCGTGAGAAATGGACACAAAGGACACTGGCATCTGCATGATCGATTTCATGTTGATAGAATTATCATTGGAATAATATCCTCTTCTGAAGATGTGTAGGTGATAAGAAGTGGGACACATCACGACTGGAGATATCAACATAATTACATGAATTCCTGGCAGATCCCAAACAAAGACAACTGCCTTTGTCTCAGAACAGTGCATGAGCCATGCAGGACACCTAGGGGCCCTCACTCTGGAGTGATCTTCCTAACAGAGCTACTGTAATTTAGGGAGAGGTGACCCTTCCTCTGGGCTGACAGCCTCCTCCCACCAAGAGCACCCTGGGCTGGGTGCCCTTGTGCAAAAGGGCACAGCTGCACCATCCTCCCAGGAGCACTGGCTATGAGATTAGGGCATCCAGACACCATGGTGGAACAGTCTCTAATCCAAAGACAAACCCCAGGAGGGATGAAAATTACTGCCAGGACTGTTTAAAGAAGTCAGTCAAGCCTTGTTCCTCTTCTCCCACTCCATATATCCCCACATTTACGTCTCCCAAATTGTCTTTCATTGGGTTCAGAAACACAGAGGCATCTTTTTCCATCAATGTCAGGGATTTAAGTACAAGGGTGAATAGACCTCTCCCTGCATTCTCCAATTTATGACTTTGAAGGGTAAATTCAACATTCAGAAACATCACAAATTCTAAGCTAAGTCGAATGATGTTTGTCTTTTTCTGCTGCAAATACACAGTGCCTTAAATGAAACTGTGATACATTTTTTTAAAAAAAGAAATACTATGTTGAAGTTTCTCAGTTCAGAATGCAACCTCCATGCTTCCTGATTGCAAAGACTAACAATAAGCTTCTAGTTGCAACTGGCTAATTATTAGCCTAATTGCCCTAGAGGGACTCGCTGGGCATCTGAGTGAGTTGTCTCTTTCACTCTTGGGTAGAGTGGTGCTATCCTTGGACTATAGCAAAGCTGAGCTGTTAAAGGAAAGCCATGTCAAGAAGGGAACCTGCTTCTACGCCATTGTCTGAGTCATCCCAGTTTCAGCTTGTTTGGTACTAAGGAGCTTATGTATCAAACATGCCTGGTTGTTCATGATCTTTCACTCAACAGTTTTTTTGTTCTAAGAAGACGTTAGAAGAATTTTCAGAATATGTAGCTCTGTAATCCAAGGGATGCATTTGGAAAAAAAGGCAGCTCTACATGTTCTCACCAAGGGAGCCTGTTTGCATAGCCTGTCTGTTAGCAGGTGATCAATGAAAAACGCACTACTTAGGCCCTAGTGTTTACTTTGGTAACAGAGCAGCCCAATTTTTCCTCTCAACCTGGGGTGAGTCATCACAGCATGGGTTAGGACTAGCAGAGGAGGTATAAACAACTTCGGCATTCTAAAACACAGATATATTCTCCTGAAAAACCATTTGCACGGAATGAAGAAGTTTCAAAAACAGGCAAACTAATTATCTTCAAAGAAGCTTTGTGAGCTTATATTCAGTGCTGAGCTGAGATTTAACTTAGGTTCTTATTTGCAGGAGTTAACTGATAGGAACCCTCTTTTTCTTTTTCTTTGGAATTCTACAAATGTCTTTAAGATTTATGTAAAAAAAAAAGCCACCATTAGAATCATAATCTAGATTTTCCCTAGAGAAATGCATACTAATAATTAAAAAAAAACCATGTTCCATATATATATATATATATATATATATATATATTTTTTTTTTTTTTTTTTTTTTTTTGAGACAAGGTCTTATTCTGTCACCCAGGCTGGAGTGCAGTGGCATGATCAGGCTCACTGCAGCCTTGACTTCCCAGGCTCAGGTGGTCTTCCCATCTCAGCCTCCCCAGTAGCTGAGACTACAGGTGCACACCACCACACCCAACTTTTTTGTTTCCTGTATTTTTTTGTAGATATATTATGATCCCCATTTTAGAGTTAGGGATACTGAGCCTTGGAGAGGTTACTGACTTTCAAAGTAAATAATGAAGTTATAATTTGAAGCCAGGTTGGTTTAAATACAAAGTCCATCCTCTTAACCACTACGCAAATACATTTGGGAAATACAGAGGTAGACATGGTTTAAGGGTTTTTATTTCCTTTTTGTTTTTTATTACTGTACAAATTGCAGAACCATTAATATGCTGAAATGAATTATCATCATCAAGCAGAACCCTTCCTGTCTTTTAACGGTACATTGCTTTAATTTGGATTCCTGAACAAGGACTTGGGAGTAGGTGATTTATACAGGAGGTGATCCCTGGATGTACAAATGAAATGATGAGGAGAGTAGGGCAGTTTAAGAGAAAAAAGAATCAAATATGTGTGTTTATAATCAGATCACTGCCATGGGCTCCTGGGGACCTCTAAAGAGCTCTGTAGAATGTACCTCAAAATAGTTCTGCTTTAAGACAGGGAGACTGGATTTTTATCCAACGGCTGCTGAGTTTCTTGTTTTTTATGAGACAGAATCTCCCTCTGTTGCCCAGGCTGGAGTGCAGTGGCACAATCTTGGCTCACTGCAACCTCTGCCTCCTGGGTTCAAGTGATTCTCATGCCTCAGCCTCCCAAGTAGCTGGGATGACAGGTGCAAGCCACCACGCCAGGCTAGTTTTTGTATTTTTAGTAGAGATGGGGTTTCACCATGTTGGCCAGGCTGGTCTTGAACTCCTGCCCTCAAGTGATCCACCCCCCTAGGCCTCTCAAAGTATTGGGATTACAGGTATGAGCCACTGCACTCGGCCATGACTATTTTTCATTGTTAAATTTGCTCACAAGAGTTTAAATTCCCAGCACATCTGGGTTGCTCTGCGTGCAGGATGAGATAGCTCCTAGGACATCAGGTAAAACTCTCAGGCCAGGAAGCAAAAAGACAGCTGCTTGGGGTGGGAAGTTGTCAGTATGCATGGGAACTCTACTGTAGTTGCAGGTTAAATTAGACATAGGTCAAGGACGCATGGATGGAACATCAACATTTTCTGCCACAGTCCACCACTCCTGGATGTGCATGGATCAGCTCTGGCTTACACTGAGTAGGCTCTGATGTTGATGTTGCAATGTATCATAGTCACGGACCATAGTCTCTAAAGTACAATTAAATGGCAGCAGGGTTGGTGAAACAAATTGCAGTCCCCATAGCTACAGCAGTTGCTGAGGCTTTAATTAATCTTTTGCACAGCATACTATATCTCCTTGTGATAATCAAGATTAATTAACCCACCAGAATATTAACTCTGATTTTTGACCAGTTGGTCTACCTTCATGAGGAATTTCACATGACAAGTGGCAGTAGCTTTAGGTTCAGTGGAATCTTTATTATGTTTCCTGGTAGAAGCATTTCTACCACTCTTGGGGACCTAGACCTCTAATTCTGCAGAGCCTAAATGTTCTATTAGAGTGGTCATAAGTTCCCTCAAATAAGACAGTGGAAGCGATGGTACAAGGGGTTGATCTTCAACTCTGAAGGGTGTTGTCTGTGAGCTGGTACCTCCGTTGAGCCTGTAAGAGGCTGTTTTACTGTTTTATCTGTCTGACAGTTTCTGGGAGAAGCAGTATATGAAAAAGCCAGTGGATCCCATGGTCATGTGCCCATTGTCGTAATACGGGATCTCATGTCAATAACTCAAGGACTCCATGAGTCCTCATATAGTGGGGCTTACAGATGTAGGAGAAGCAACTCTCTCTGAAAGTCCCTAGCTGAGCCTGAGAATTAAATTGACATAAGATAGATTAACAGGGAAAAAACATACAGATTTAATGAATGTTTTACATGTCATGAGAGTCCCCATAAGGAAATGAAGACCCATAAACTGGCAAAGCCGAAAATGCTTTTATACGAGGTTGGACAAAGTGAAGCAATTGTGGGGGAGTAACTAAACTATGTGGGGAGGCTAAAGAAAGATAAGTATTATTTTAATAACATTTGTTTGTACAGAATTCTCTCAGTTAGGACTCCCCCTTGAAAGACATTTCTTTTCTCCTGGTACAAGGACATCTTTCACATGGCAGTTTTTTTTTTTAATCTCCTGTTTTGGGGAAGAAAAGAAGAAATTAGTATGTCCTTGCATCTGCTGTTTTTCAAGCGCCTTTAGCTCAAAATAATCCTTATGTCAAAGTGGCATATTACGGGGTGGCAGAAGGGAAATTGAAATAAACATCAACCCCATAGGATGAGTTACTATCCCCTCCAGGATGGAAGGATCTGATGTAATCAACTTGTCTGTAAGTGGGTGGTTTACTTATTTAGTTATTTTGAGGGGTGGTTTATTTTACCAACCCATCCCCCAATCCAATATCCTCAAGATCCACTTCCACATATGTTCTCTCCATTCCTACTGGACATGTTATCCAGCTCTATTTATCCAGAAATAGATAGTTTATTTCTTCCTGTAGCATGGACTCTACTTCTCCATCCAGGATATTCTGGGACCTCAGCCTAGTTATGGATCTGGAAGCAATAAGGGAAGGAGCAATGAGGAGGACACAAATTACCTTGTGGAACATCTGCCCCAGGTCAGGCCATGGCATGGTTTCAGGCAATGGGAGTTTGCTCTCTTTTACTAACGAGGAGGAAGCCATTTAGTCAGCCTGGAGCTTTCCACCCAGATGTCCCCGTCCCAGGTTGTAGCATTTAACTCTTTCTCTATCAAGGCCTGATTTTTAATGTGGAAGACCTCCTGAGACTGTGCATTCAGCCTCTTTTGTAAGTCTGTTATCCTTATATCAAGTCCTATACCTGATTACCAGCATTCTTCCCTACAGCTGCAGGAGGTAATGGTCTGTTTAAATGCATCCATGGAGGACCTCTGCCTTTCACAGTGTGCCACTGGGAGCTGATGGTTGGTTGACCTGAGTCTTTTGTTCACTTTTATAGCAACTCCACAGTCCTTACCATTACCATTGCCCCCATATCTTTCAAGTGCTATGGAGATCATATAAGCTGGTGCTTCCTTTTCTACCCCAATCCATCCCTGGTGAGCATTTCAGTGATTGTGATGCCACAGCCTCCAGGAGTTTTCACAGCTACATTCACCAGCAAGAGTGCAGCTCATGTTAGCATCTGACCAGAGTGAGCCGACTGCAGGATCAATCCTGAGATTACTTCTGGAACCACTTGTCTATATTGGATTTTCTCCCAAAGCAGAACCTGAGGCAAGGATAGTACGTGGGCACAGGCAATATTGGGAGGTAATCCCAGGAATTCAGATGAGAGGTGAAGAAATTGATTGATATAGGAAAGGGAGAAAAGCCAATACAGTGTATGTTAATGAGTTGATTGCTCCTGTGGACAACTGGGGCTCAATCCTGCTAGGGAATCCCTGAGCAACCATGCAGAACTGTCTCATGAGACATGCAGGAGCTGGAGCCCTTATCAACTGCCCTCTGTCCCATAATGGTTTAGCTCTCTTAGGGCATCAAATTCTCAGCACTTCAGAGGGGTCCCATGCATGGGCTGGGCAAGGTGCTCAAATCCCATAGGCAAAGAGTCAGAGTCACAGTTGCCTGGAGAGTGTGCAGGAGCTGTCCACTACAGCCATGGGGTCTCAGACGTGGGCCAAGAGGTTTAAGAGGATAAGAGGAGGCCAGGCACGGTGGCTCACGCCTGTAATCCCAGCACTTTGGGAGGCCGAGGTGGGCGGATCACAACTTCAGAAGTACGAGATCAGCCAGCCCAATATGGTGAAACCCCATCTCTACTAAAAATACAAAAATTATCCGGGCATAGTGGCACGCGCCTGTAGTGCCAGCTACTCGGGAGGCTGAGGCGGAAGAATCGCTTGAATATGGGAGGTGGAGGTTGCAGTGGGTCAAGATGGTGCCACTGCAGTCCAGCCTGGGAGACAGAGTGAGACTCCATCTCAAAAAAAAAAAAAAAAAAAAAAGAGGATAAGAGGAAAAAATTACAACTCAATAATGTGGCTTACAAACCCTCCATGACCTGACCCCATGTGCTTTTCTAAACCCATTTCTTCAAATTCTCACTCCTCTCCCAACCACTGCCTTGTCCTCTACACACACACACACACACACACACACACACACACACAGAGTCATGCACACATGCAATTACTGCATTCTACATTCTGGCTATAGCCAACTTTTTGCATTTGCTTGGTATTTCATTTCTCCATGCTTCCTCTTTTTTTCTGCCAAGAATGACCTGCCATGTACTGTTTTTGCCTATCAAAAACTTTCTAGGATAGTGGTGATGGTTGCACATTACTGTGAGTATACTTGATGCCACTGGTAACTACTTAAAAGTGGTTAAAATGGTAAATTTTAGCTTATTTATATTTTACCACAATAAAGATATTAAATCATTTAACATTAACAATAAAATAATATTTAAAACAGAATTATTTTATATTTCTACATTTATATGTGAATATTAATTTTTTTCCATGAGGGTATAGGAAATAGGTTTTTTTTTCTTTTCAACTTTTATTTTAAGTCCAGGGGTACATGTACAGGATGTGCAGGTTTGTTACATAGGTAAATGTGTGTCATGGTAGTTTGCTGCACAGATCATCCCATCACCTAGGTATTAAGCCCAGCATCCATTAGCTATTCTTCCTGATGCTCTCCCACCCCCCTTCCTCTGACCCCGACAGGCCCCTGTGTGTGTTGCTCCCCGCCATTTGTTTATGTGTTGTCATCATTCAACTCCCACTTATAAATGAGATCATGCAGTTTTTGGTTTTCTGTTCCTGCATTAGTTTGCTGAGGGTAATGGCTCCAACTCTGTCCATGTCCCTGCAAAGGACATGATCTCATTCCATTTTATGTCTGCATAGTATTCCATGTCATGTATATGTACCACATTTTCTTTACCTAGTTTATCATTGATGGGCATTTCAGTTGATTCCATGTCTTTGCTATTGTGAATAGTGCTGCGAGGAATATACACTTGGTTATATCTTTATAATGATTTATATCCCTTTGGGTATATATACAATAATGGGATTACTGAGTCAAATTGTATTTCTGCCTCTAGGTCTTTAGGTTTTGTTTTGTTTTGTTTTGTTTTTGAGATGAAGTCTCACTCTGCCACCCTGGCTGGAGTGCAGTAGCGTGATCT